>NC_053039.3:564285666-564590226 GCF_002575655.3 Aegilops tauschii subsp. strangulata | reverse complement strand
GTGTGAAGATTGAAGAATAAACACCTTTTGAAGATTTGTAGAAATCTAAGGAATCAACAAGGGCAGTAAAAATGACTTTTAATTACCCTTGACAAAGAACACGATGAACTGTGAATATTAGATTTGAAGCTCGTCGGTTCAGTTCTTCCATGCCCTAACTTGGCAGAGGAAGACAGCTACGGCGGCAGCGGAGTGAAGAAATCCGCGGCCAGCGTGAGTACGACGGCGACGAGGTCGAGGCAGCGAAGCTCTTCCTCATCAGCGACGATGGAAGTAGCGGCGACGCTAGGTTTTGAGAGCTCGAGTGGGGGAGTAAAGTCGAGCGGAGTAAAAACAGTCTGAGGAGGGTGAGGGGTATATATAGCCGAGGTGAAAACCGCTTGCCCAAGGAAAATGGACGAACGTGCCCCTGACCCTTCTCATTCTTGCGACATGTGTCACCCACGTACAGAGAGGTGGAGATCGTGGGTGAATAGGATAATCATATCATGGAATGTGGAACAGTTTGAGCGGCAACAGCCAAAAATTCGGATATAACAATTTTAATGTTTCGTTCGCAATTTCTTCAGCTGACAAGGACACAGTGAAGATTTTGAATAGGTTTCAAATAGAACGCACATGAAGAATTTGCGAACAGACTGGGTTGAGTTTAACATAGAGGGGGAAGGGTCCGATCACATTCACTTAGCAGAAAAAGGCAACTTGAAGAATTAGCAATAAGTGAATCTTGTAGAGTACTTAAACTCAAATATATATATATAGCCAATGAAGAAAAACGACAGAAACAGTTAAGACATTGCAAATTTGAAGAAATTGAACAGCTGAGGAATTTCAAAAATGAAGAGAACTCAAATTGACGATTTTCAACTTTTGTTTGTGGCGTAACCCATCGTATAAGAATGCTGATTTCAAACGCCGCGTACAATTGTCGTAGGGCTCTGAGGATCAGATTCTTCGTTGATTTCTTCACACTTAGATTGTTAGTCTTCATTGATTGAAGAGAAACGTTACTTCGTGTGTTGCACATCTAAGTCATCAATTTAGCATAAGTGTTAGGATGTGTGTCCTTTTGAAAGGACATTCAAAGATTCTAAGATATTTAGCTCACACCACAACTTGCTAAATCTCTTCTCATCCAAGGGCTTTGTGAAGATATCGGCTAGCTGTTCTTCAGTCTTCACGTGCTCGATTGAGATGTCGCCCTTCAACACATGATCACGAAGAAAATGATGACGAATCTGAATGTGCTTTGTCTTCGAGTGCTGAACAGGGTTATGAGCAATCTTGATGGCACTCTCATTGTCACAATACAGTGGAACATTCTTCATGTTGATGCCGTAGTCCTTGAGGGCTTGCTTCATCCATAGCAATTGAGCACAGCACAAACCAGCAGCAATGTACTCAGCTTCAGCAGTAGACAATGATACGCAGTTCTGTTTCTTCGAGGATCAACAGACTAAGGATCGTCCGAGGAAATGGTATGTGCCTGATGTTGACTTGCAGTCCACACGATCACCAGCATAGTCAGAGTCTGAATATCCAATGAGATCAAAATTCGAGCCCTCGGGATACCATAATCCAAGTGTTGGAGTGTGAGCTACATATCGAAGAATATGCTTCACAGCCTTATGGTGTGATTCCTTCGGTGTGGCTTGAAAGCGGGCATACATGCAAACACTAAGCATAATATCCGGCCTAGATGGACATAAATACAATAAAGAACCAATCATGGAGTGGTATACCTTTTGATCAAAGTCAATACCATTTTCATCAGTGCATAGATGGCCATTTCTGGGCATAGGGATTTTGACGCCTTTGCAATCTTGCATGCTGAATTTCCTCGGTACATCTTTGAGGTATTTCTCCTGAGATATGAATATGCCATTGCGTTGTTGACGAATTTGAAGACCTAAGAAGAATTTCAATTCTCCCATCATAGACATTTCATATTCCTCCCTCATCATATAACCAAATTCGTCAGTGTAACATTGGTCAGTACAGCCAAAGATGATATCATCAACATATATTTGGCACACAAACAATTCACCATCATAAGATTTAGTGAAAAGAGTTGGGTCAAGTGAACAGGTTTTGAAGCCTTTCTTCATGAGGAATTCCTTCAAAGTATCATACCACGCCCGAGGGGCCTGCTTGAGGCCATAGAGGGCCTTATTGAGTCTGAAGACTTTGTCAGGATGCTTTGGATCTTCAAAACCTGGGGGTTGAGCAACATATACTTCTTCCTCAAGCTTACCATTGAGTAATGCACTTTTCACATCCATTTGATATAAGATGATGTCATGATGGTTAGCATAAGCAAGTAATATGCGAATAGCCTCAAGTCTAGCAACAGGTGCAAAAGTTTCATCGAAATCAGTTCCTTCAACCTATGTGTAGCCTTGAGCTACAAGTCGTGCTTTATTCCTCACCATAAGGCCATTTTCATCTTGCTTGTTGCAGTAGATCCACTTTGTGCCGATGATATTGTTCTTGTGAGGGTCTGGTCGCTTGACAAGTTCCCAGACGTTGTTGAGCTCGAACTGATGTAATTCTTCTTGCATACCTTGACTCCACTCAGGCTCCAGAAATGCTTCATCTACCTTAGTGGGCTCTGTGATAGAGACGAAAGCAAAGTGTCCACAAAAGTTAGACAAATGTGAAGCTTTTGAGCGTGTGAGAGGACCTGGTGCGTTGATGTCGCTGATGATTTTCTCAATCTGCACTTCATTTACAACTCGAGGATGAGCGGGTTGGCGACGAGGAATTGGATCAGCATTTTCTTCAGAGCCATTTTCCTCAGGTGCACCAGCATGATGTTCTTCACGATCTGGAATGACTTCTTCAGCAGATTCTTTGGTAGGAATGACATCCTCAGTAGCCTTGAACTTGATGGTTTCCTCAGGAGACTGTTCATCTAGCACAGGAGGTAGGTGCTCTCTTTGCGAGCCATTAGTTTCATCGAACCGCACATCTACTGTTTCAACAACCTTGTGGTGAACGATGTTGAAGACTATGTAGGTGTGCGAGTCCTTTCCGTAACCAAGCATAAAACCTTCATGTGCTTTTGAATTTAAAATTGTGATGAGGATCTCTAATCCAACATTTAGCACCGAAGACTTTGAAATAACTCACATTGGGTTTCTTGTCAGTGAGGAGTTCATATGCAGTCTTCTTGAAGAATTTGTGAAGATATACCCTGTTGATGATGTGGCACGCAGTATCAATTGCCTCAATCCAGAAATGATGAGGCGTCTTGTATTCAGCAAGCATAGTGCGAGCCATCTCAACAAGAGTCATGTTCTTGCACTCCATGATGCCATTCTGTTGAGGAGTATAAGGAGCAGATAACTCATGAGTAATACCAAGTTCATCAAGATAGTCATCAAGACCAGTATTCTTGAACTCAGTGCCATTGTCACTTCTGATGTGCTTGATCTTCACACCAAAGTTGGTTGAAGCCCTCGAGGAAAATCATTTGAAGACTTCCTGCACTTCACGTTTGTAAGTGACGATATGCACCCATGTGTAATGAGAGTAATCATCAACAATAACAAAGCCATATAGAGATGCTTCATTGGTGAATGCAGAATAATGGTTAGGACCAAAGAGATCCATGTGAAGCAATTCAAATGGTCGAGTGGTAGTCATGATAGTCTTTGCTGGATGCTTGGCCTTGGTCATCTTTCCAGCTTCACAGGCTCCGCACAAGTGATCCTTGAGGAATTTGACATTCTTAATGCCAATGACATGCTTCTTCTTCGCGAGCGTGTGCAAGTTCCTCATGCCAGCATGACCAAGTCGTTGATGCCATAGCCAGCCTTCTGAAGCTTTTGCAAGTAGACATATAGCTAGTTGTGGTCCTGTAGAGAAATCAACAATATACAGATCTCCTCTCCTAAATCCTTCAAAGAGTTTGGAATGGTCAGATTCCATGATCACAACACAACAATACTTGCCAAAGATAACAACCATATCAAGATCACAAAGCATTGAGACTGACATGAGGTTGAATCCTAAGGACTCAACAAGCATGACTTTGTCCATGTGTCGATCCTTTGAGATCACAACCTTACCTAGACCCAATACCTTGCTTTTGCCTTCGTCAGCGTAGGTGATATGCTTCAGATGTGAAGGATATAGGGGAGCATCCATTGAGGGAGTCCTGGATTAAGGGGTCCTCGGGCGTCCAGGCTATGTGACGTGGGCCGGACTAATGGGCCGTGAAGATACATGATAGAAGACTTCCTCCCGTGTCCGGATGGGACTCCCCTTTGCGTGGAAGGCAAGCTTGGCGTTCGGATGTAAAGATTCCTTTCTCTGTAAACCGACTCTGTACAATCCTAGGCCCCTTTGATGTCTATATAAACCGAAGGGTTTAGTCCGTAGAGGGGATCATAATCATACAGGCTAGACATCTAGGGGTTAGCCATTATGATCTCGAGGTAGATCAACTCTTGTAAACCCCATATTCATCCAAGATAATCAAGCAGGAAGTAGGGTATTACCTCCATCAAGAGGTTCCGAACCTGGGTAAACATCGTGTCCCTGTCTCCTGTTACCTTTGATCCTTAGACGCACAGTTTGGGACCCCCTACTCGAGATCTGCCGGTTTTGACACCGACATTGGTGCTTTCATTGAGAGTTCCTCTGTGGCGTCGGTGACAAGATTGATGGCTCGCCTTGCTATCAAGGACAGTATCATGTCTGGAGGAGCCCTGGCCGCAGGCCAAACCCTCCGGCTGGGCAGCTTTACCATGGCCGCCCGTTCGGCTGTTAAGCCGATGATGACTTCCCAAGTCATCCAAAATCGTCTCCGTGTTGGCCCCGAATACTCCAAACGGATGGATCCGGCGGATTTGTCGTATTTAAACGAACTCCTGGATCGCATCGCCGCCCTAGGGGTCCCTTCAGACTATGATCGGATTGGGCTTAAACCTGATCAGAGAGAAATCAAATCTCCGCCGATCACCCATCAGATAGCGGTCGTAGAGGAGCAAAACAACAACGGCTCTTACCCTATGTTGAAAACAAGTTGTGTTAGGATTTCCGAGCTCGGAGAGCCGGATACCCGTCTGTGGGGGGACACTCCCAGTCCTCTGAACTTAGAATCGGGCGTTGAGCCTGAAGAATCATTGGACATCCCGGAGCCCGAACTATTAAACTCGGAAGTTTTTCAAACTCCGAACTCCACATTGGGTCAGGGTTCGGATTTAACGCCACCCACCCACCACAAGAAATATTCGCCAAGCAATTCCGGTCCCCCGGATATATGCGACCTAATGTACATACGGCAGGAGTCTCAGGAAACAGTCCATCACTTTTGGGCCAGATTCCTCCTTGTCAAGGACAAGATTAAAGATTGCCGCGACGAGGACGCGATTTCAGTATTCTGCAATAATTGCACGGATGAAGGAATCCTCAATGCCCTCAACCGCCATCGCTTACTACACTTCGCTGACTTGGCAACCATAGTATAGAAGTACTGCGCAATGGAAAGCGCCTGGAAAACTCAGACAGCCCGCTGGGAACCACCGGCCTTCATGCCACCTCCCTGGCGGGCAAAAAGGATGCACCCTCGCGGGGCACCTGACCCCGTAGGCAAGAAAATTAAACCCATTACGGGACGTGGAACCGTTCTTGAGGGATGGCTCGATAAGCCATGCAAAATACACACGAGACCGGATTCTGAACCAACCCACAGCCTTAGAGCATGTTGGATACTCCGGCAAGTGGCCAAGAGCGGCGAGGATATCCTCACCAGAAATATCTCAGAGCAGTACTCTCCGGAAGACGACGACCGCAGAGTATTGACGGTCTTCGAGACTTTCTCTTCAAACAATCGGCGCAAGAGGGCACTCCGTGACCTCGCCGAAGTTTGCCAAGTCGCAGCAATAAATCCCTGGAACGACACAACCATAACATTTAATGCCGATGATGAACCAAAATTCCGGTCAGTCCGGGCACCAACCGCCTTGGTCCTCAATCCAATTGTGGATGGCTTTCGGCTCACTAAAGTGCTCATGGACGGCGGCAGCGGGCTGAACCTCATCTACGAGGACACGCTCAATAAAATGCAAATAGACAGAAGCCGCATCGAGCAAAGTAATACGACCTTTCGAGGAATCATTCCCAGTCGGGAAGCAAGATGCGCTGGAAAAATTAAACTCGACGTGGTATTCGGCACGCCGGAGAACTATCGGTCCGAAGAGATAACCTTCCAAGTGGCCCCTTTCAACAGTGGGTATCACGCCCTGTTGGGGCGAGACGCATTCACGCGCTTTCAAGCCATACCTCATTACGGGTATATGAAGCTCAAGATGCCTGGGCCCAACGGTATTATCACTCTCGCCAGTGATCCGGACATAGCACTCCGCGCCGAAAACAAAACCGCATCCCTGGCCCTCGAGGCACTATCCGAGGCCCTTGCAGCCGAAGAATTAACCGCACTACGCTCCACGGTGGATAGGGACGACGTAATCCTTGATAAGCAGCCCAAATCCACCTCCTTCAAACCAGCAGACAAGATAGTCAAATTTCAAGTTCACCCGACGGACCCCAAGAAGACAGCTTCCATCGGGGCACAGCTGGACCCGACGGTCGACGCCACATTATGCGTGTTCCTACGCGAGAATTGGGACATATTTGCCTGGCACCATTCTGATATGCCAGGAATCCCACGCAGGTTGGCCGAACACAACCTCAATATATTAAAGGGATACAAGCCGGTCAAGCAAACACTATGGCGATTTTCCGAACCCAAACGACAAGCTATGGGGGAGGAGCTAGCCAAGTTAATTGAGGCCGGGTTCATCAGAGAAATAAAACACCCGGACTGGCTAGCAAACCTGGTGATGGTACCAAAGAAGGATAAATCCTGGCGCCTGTGTGTCGATTTCAAAGACCTCAACAAGGCCAGCCCTAAGGATCCCTTCCCCCTCCCCCGCATCGATCAGATCATTGTTGCTACTGCAGGACACGACTCACTGTGTTTCCTTGATGCATACTCCGGATACCATCAAATCAAAATGAAGGAGTCTGATCAAGCCGCAACGGCATTCATTACCCCATACGGGCCTTTCTGCTTCAACACTATGCCCTTCGGGCTGAAAAACGCTGGCGCCACCTACCAACGCATGATTCAAACATGCATGGAGAAACAAATCGGCAAGACGGTTGAAGCATATGTGGATGACATCGTCATCAAAACTAAGCACGTCGAATCACTAGTAGATGACCTGCGTCTCACATTCGACAACCTCCGTACATATGACAGCAAGCTCAATCCGGAAAAGTGTGTCTTCGGCGTCTCCGCCGGAAAACTGCTGGGCTTCATCGTTTCCAATAGAGGAATTGAGGCAAACCCAGCCAAAATCTGAGCTTTGTCACAATTGGCTACACCAACAGACCTCAAACAGGTCCAAAAACTAGCCGGATGCGTGGCAGCTTTAAGCCGCTTTATCTCCAGATTAGGAGAAAAGGCATTGCCACTATATCACCTGCTCCGACGCACCGACCACTTTGAGTGGATGGACGCGGCAACGGCCGGACTGGAAGAAATAAAAGCTCTTTTAGTGAGCAACCCAATCCTGGCCGCGCCGAACGTCGGCGAACCCATGCTATTATACATCTCTACAACAAACCAGGTGGTGAGTGCAGTGCTCGTCGTCGAACGAGAGGAGGATGGACATAAATTCCCACTTCAGAAACCGGTATACTATGTATCCACTGTCCTCACACCATGCAAATCCCGGTACCCTCATTACCAAAAGATAGCATATGCGGTCTTCATGGCATCCCAGAAGCTACACCACTACTTCCAAGAGTGCTCGATCACGGTGGCTTTCGAAGTACCACTCAATGACATAATAAACAACCGCGACGCTACAGGCCGGATTGCCAAGTGGGCCATTGAGCTCTTGCCATTTGATATAACATACAAACCACGCCGAGCCATTAAATCCCAAGTATTGGCTGACTTCGTCGCCGAATGGACAGAGGCCGAACTCCCTAAAGAGTACGGTACATATTCCAACTGGGTCATGCGCTTCGATGGCTCTAAAATGCTGGCCGGTTTAGGAGCGGGCATTGTCCTAACGTCCCCCACAGGAGACACAGTCCAGTACGTACTCCAAATATTATACATAGACTCCAATAACGCAGCCGAATACGAGGCCTTATTGCACGGTCTTCGGATGGCTGTCTCCATGGGCATACAATGCCTGGAAGTGCGTGGGGATTCAAATCTCGCAATATCCCAAATAAACGGAGACTTTGATGCCAAAGATCTGAAGATGGCGGCCTATCATAACGCCATATTCGAAATATCAACTCGGTTCGAGGGACTCGAGTTTCATGATGTGGCTCGAGAAAGTAATCAAGCGGCGGACGTCCTTGCTCGCATGGGCGCCAAGTGTGACCCCGTCCCGCCTAACATCTTTTTGGAAAGGCTCTTCAAGCCATCCGTGGTGTGGCAGGATGAGAGCGGCAACACTGGTCCGGATCCGATTATACTCCCAGATTCCGAACACAATACCGATATCATCGGGGGCTCGGCCACCGAAATAACACCATCGGCCCATCTAATAATGGCAGTAATTTCCCCATGGACAGAACCCTTCTTGGCCTACCTTAATAGGCGAGAGCTCCCTGTGGATCAGAACGAGGCTCGATGCATCATTCGGCGTTCGAAAGCCTACAAGGTCCATGAAGGAGAGCTCTACAAGAAGAGCGCTACCGGAATACTTCAATGATGTATCTCCGAAGAGGAAGGACGGCAGCTCCTGGCCGAAATCCATGCTGGTCTCGGCGGTCACCACGTCGCGGCTCGGGCTCTTGTAAGTAAAGCCTTCTGTACCGGTTTCTTCTGGCCGACGGCCCGAGCAGATGCACAGGACCTTGTCCAATGTTGTGTGGGATGCCAGCTTTTCGCCAATCAAAGCCATATGCCGCCTACCGCCCTGCAAACAATCCCCATTACTTGGCCTTTCGCGGTCTGGGGGCTTGATATGGTCAGACCCCTTAAAGGGGGAAACCATAAGAAAAAATATATGCTGGTCATGGTAGATAAATTCACTAAGTGGATAGAGGCCAAACCAGTTAAAACGGCCGAAGTCGGACCAGTGATAGACTTTATATCCGGTGTCGTACACCGTTATGGTGTCCCACACAGCATCATCACCAATAACGGCTCCAACTTTACAGCCGACGAAGCGAAAACCTGGTGTACTAACCTGGGCATCAAGCTCGATTATGCCTCTGTCTATCACCCCCAAACAAACGGTCAAGTCGAACGAGCTAATGGTCTTATCATGAGCGGCATTAAGCCTAGACTAGTATGGTCTTTAAAAGAGTCGGACAAACACTGGGTCGAGGAGCTCGACTCCGTACTCTGGGGGCTGCGGACCACGCCCAATCGCACTACCGGTTACACACCATTCTTCATGGTGTACGGCGCGGAGGCTGTTTTTCCCTGCGACATCATTCATGACTCACCTCGAGTGCGCATGTAGGAAGAGAGAGAAGCCGAGCTGGATCGGCAGGACAGACTAGATGCCCTGGAAGAGGAGCGCAACGTTGCAAAAGCCCGTTCTGCTTATATCAACAACAAGCTCGCAGATACCAAAGCAGAGAAGTGCAGGCCAAGACTTATAATGTTGGTGAACTCGTTCTACTCTTGCCAGAAAAGAAAAAGGACAAACTCAAGCCCAAGTGGGAAGGTCCCTTCATTATAGATGAAGTTCTCACTAGAGGCGCGTACCATCTGTGTGATGCATCGGATAATCGCTTAGACTCGAACCCGTGGAATGCCGCCAGACTCTGAAGATTCTACGCCTAGAGTCGGACTCATTGTTCGTTTTCTTTTTCTCCTTTTTCCATTTTTTCTCTCTTTAAAATTTTTCTTTAGCTTTATAGCTCTCGTGCGGCTAGACCGCACACTTATGAGGTACAGATCCTTAAATGTATACACCCATAATACCTGGGGGCTTCTTTTACAGAAGCTTATTATCATTTTCCGAGCATTAAGCTCACCACATATGTGTCCTTTTCTAATATATACCTTTTCTTCGCCATTATATGCACCTTTATGACTTAAGTTTTTGTGAAGCTGGGTTGCCTGGCTCCTGTGCTTATGCCCTACGTTCCCGTTTGTTGGCTAGGGCATAAAGGGAGCACCTCTGCGATTGTTACAGCCGGGTCATCCGGACTTGTACCTCAGACTGGGTGAAGCCTAAAGCTAGCATTCTTAAGGGAATAATCGGCCGGCGGACTAAAGACGTTTTACCCTCGTTGCACTATGAATCCCCAGAGATTACGTATACTGCGGAATTTTGAATCACAGTTTGGGCATGCACACTAACGCATGTCCACCCAGGGAAAGGAACCCTTAACGGAACTATTCTCTCTGGAAGATGTTTCTTACAATCAATAAGTAATATAACATAGCTAACCGGATACAACTTGTCTGTTCAAGCAACTATGACCCCTACGCCTGGTTTCCACGCATACCCCGGTATTTATCACCGGTCCGGTATTCGGAAACACTCCGCACCTTCGGGTCCGGAGGTCGAAGCGAAAAGGTCGGCCATGACAATCATTTTACAGTTTGGCTAGGGACAAATTTGTCAATTGAAGTACATAGTCACTTGGACTCAAAAACTTCTTCCTCTATACCATCTAACAGGCTGTCTAGCTTACAATCCTGTTGTGAAAACTTGGTGGCTATCTTTACTTGGTCATATACCAAGCTCACTGGAATCTCTTGTCCATCTGACCCTCGAGGTCCGACCCGGTCCATATGATTCGGATCAAGTCTGGTGTACCACATTTTCACCATGGCCTAGGCCTCTCGCACCTTCCCGGCAAGCCGATATCTTCCATAATCTAAAGCGGCGTCGGGCTCCCTTGAATAGCTTCACAAGCTCCTCCATACTTCCTGGAGGAGATGCGGATGGCCATAAAGCCTTGGCAACACTCCGCATCGCTTTCCGAGCTCGATCGTGCACTTGGGACAACTCTTGCAGCAGATCGCCTTGAGATTCAGACATTTCCTCTTCGGGCCGGCCAGTCAGCATACTTGCAGGCATAAATCTGTTAACTCATTTCTTTACCGCACTACACGAAGGTAAGTTCAAAAGCATACTGAATATGCCGCCCCGTAGCCTCCTGTTCTCTTTTACGGTGTCCACTAGCTGGGCTCGCACATCTTTTAGCTCTTCGCCCAGCTGGGTGTTGGAATCCTGCAGCTTGTTCTTATCATCCCTGGTCCGTGTCAACACACGTTCGCCAGCGGCCAGTTGCTTTTCGGCCTGATGTTTCCCGCCTGTGCGACCTTCAGTTCCTCTTTCAATTGATCTAACGATCCTGCCATGGGAAATACAACAGTATTAACATTACAGGTATATGATTATATTTTTCTGGATGGAGGAGAACATTACCGGGCGGTGCCTCCTTGGATTTCTCCAGTTCGGCGGTAACAACAGCTAGCTGGGTCCGACACTTTTCCATCTCATGAGACAGCATGTTGTTCTTCTCCGTGAGTGCCTGATTATACAATGATCCTTAAATCAGTTGTTTCAACTGCTTCAAGTCTCGGGGGCTAATGGTATATGATTACCAGATCTATACAATGCGTACTTACCCACATATCTTTCAAATGCTGGTCAGTGGCTCTGGCAAGCCCATCCCGAGCAGCTCAGCTGTACGCATCAGCTGAGCTGAAGGCATTGAACGCCTCTTTAGTAAAGCTGGGGTCGTGAAGAGCGGCCCTCCGGCGCCGATGACTCATGGCGCTCTCTACTTCAGAGTTCGTGACAGATACATTATCTGAATCCTCTGAAGGAGGACAATCGGGCGTCACTCCCGTGTCAGCCCCCGCCCTAGAGGCATGGTCTGGAACCTGACTGGTGGAGGCGCGGCCGGCAGGATCCCCAGACATAGTCCGGCGAACGCTCTTCCTGGTAAAACACAGCGGACAATGTCATGGTTCGATGTGACTGCCATGGGGCATATTTAAAGTCATACCTCTTTGATGAAGGCTCGGCCGTGCTGTCATTTGCCTTCCTCTTCAAAGACCCGCCCGGCGCAGGCGCCGCTCTTTTACAAGACGCCTCTGGTGCAGCATGGCACGCCGAGCGCCTCCCCTTTGGAGCACAAGACAATGCGGTGGGTGAGGCATGATGAGGAAGCTCTTTCGGAGGAGATGTCTCCTGATTACTTACATATGAGGCAGGTAGGAGGCCGGGGTAATCGGCCATGATGGCCACTTCCGTGCCATCATAGCTCGCCTGGTAGAAGACTCCCTCCTTGAGCTCTATGAATATGTCCGGATCCTCTTCGAATCCGGGATCGAGGTCCCGGTTATGGTCCTCCGACTATGGAGCGGGGCTATGGATCCCCGTGATAACCTTCTGCCATTCCTATTAAAAGTGGACGGGTTAATGTCAATTAAACATGACTCAGGAGAGGATTGAGTAAGGTGGCGGGATTAAAACTCACCCAGTTAGGGGGATTGTACATGGAAAATCCCTCTCGCCGCTTAAGACGAGTGAACTCCTCTTTCTCCCCTTTATACAGATTGGCCAATATTGTGGCCAGGGCGGCGGGGGTGTCCGGACCCTTCCGTCCGCAGCATGAGGCGTCATCTTCCCCATTGTAGTGCCACATAGGGAGCCCTCTGAATTGGAGTGGCTGAACACCTCACACTATGGAAGTCGCCGTTACCTCGATTATTGATAATCCGGACTAGGAAAGTGTCCTTATCTTGCTCATTAATTGTTGGACTTCTGTGCTATCTTCCTCCTCGAGGCTCCGAGGACGCCAGCTGTGGCGTTCCCTCAATGGAGCGCTAGAAAATTCGGGAAGGCCCATTCGGACTGGGTCGGGGAGAGCGACATCTTCAATATAGAACCACTCTGAGGGCCACTCTTCGGACGCCTTCTTCGGCGTGTCGGACAGGTATCCGGTCCCGGCTATGCGCCACACCTCGGCGCCGCCCACCTCGAATACAGATCCCTTTTGGGTGCGAGGGACGAGGCAGAAAAGCTTCCTCCATAACTCAAAATGGGCCTCGCAGCCCAGCAATAGCTCGCAAAGAGTGACAAAGCCCGCGATGTGCAGGATAGAGGCCGGCGTAAGATTGTGCAGTTGGAGGCCGTAGTACTCCAGGAGACCTCGGAGGAAAGGGTGGATTGGAAATCCGACGCCTCTTAATAAGAAGGAGACGAAGCACACTCGCTCCCCCCTGGTTGGATTGGGGAAATTTTCTACCAGGGCTTCGCCGTGAAAGAGGTTAATCCTGCCGAATGGGGACTAGATCCGCGGGGGGAAGGAATCTCTGCGTTTGAAGCTTAACCAGCTGGTTATGGGATACTGAACATCTCTCCCAATCGCCTTTTTCGGAGCCATGAGGGCGGAAGGAAGAACTAGGAGCGCTAGCCATGTTTGAATGTTTTCTCCTAGCAAGCTCTAAGGATTTTCCGCCTGGTATGGAATGGCATCTGAGATCCAATCCCTTTAAATAGATGCCTTTCTTACATGGCCAGGGTGTTATGTGCAAAAAATACTCTAACCTTTTGTATTCGCTCGACACGTGGAAGCAGAAGCAACGGAGGCGCAGAAGCCAAAGGGTGTGACATTAAATGAAAAGTCGAGTACAACTCTTCGGGTCAGATGCTTTGAAGTATTCGGAGGAGGAACCCGCCTTGCAATGCCGAAGACAATCTGCGCCGGACACATCCTCATTGAAGCATGGTTCAGGGGCTACTGAGGGAGTCCTGGATTAGGGGGTCCTCGGTCGTCCGGGCTATGTGACGTTGGCCGGACTAATGGGCCGTGAAGATACAGGATAGAAGACTTCCTCCCATGTCCGAATGGGACTCCCCTTTGCGTGGAAGGCAAGCTTGGCGTTCGGATGTAAAGATTCCTTTCTATGTAAACCGACTCTGTACAATCCTAGGCCCCTCCGATGTCTATATAAACCGGAGGGTTTAGTCGATAGAGGGGATCATAATCATACAGGCTAGACATCTAGGGTTTAGCCATTACGATCTCGAGGTAGATCAACTCTTGTAAACCCCATATTCATCCAAGATAATCAAGCAGGAAGTAGGATATTACCTCCATCAATAGGGCCCGAACCTGGGTAAACATCGTGTCCCTGTCTCCTGTTACCTTTGATCCTTAGACGCACAGTTCGGGACCCCCTACCCGAGATCTGCCGGTTTTGACACCGACATCCATCAATAGATTCTTGCCACCAGTCATGTGATTTGTACATCCACTACCGAGGACCCACTCAGTGGCTTTGGGTAGATCATCCTGCAGATGAATTAGTGCAACTTACGAACTCATATACTTCATTAGTGAAGAATATGACATCAATTTCATCAGATCAATTTCATCAAGCAATAGAACAGATAAAGAAGTATGAGGACGTGAGAAATGAAAGTTCATTTCTTCATGATTAGCTTGCATGCTTTCATGCATTTTCAAGTCTCCAGCAAATTCTTCAGGCGTTTGTGTACGTCTAGAGACCTGACCCTGCATAAGAGATTAGTTCTTTTTCTTCACCACCCACATCTGAAGGGGTGGCAAAGAGTTCATCATTCTGCGAGCTCCATAAGAGAAAGGTGGTATAGAAGCCAGTCCACTTCGTTTCACATAAGAGGAGTTAGGGTAAGCATATGAATAAGCAGAGAAATTCTTCGAGGACTTATGAACATAATGGTTTGAGGAATAATGCACATATTCATATCCCTTAGATCTTCCCTGCGAAACAGAAGTGTTAGCACGATGATGTTCATATGAGGACTTTGATCCTTTTGAGGAATTTGATCCATGTGAGGAATTTGGTCCGAATGAGGACTTGGATCCATATGAAGTATTTGGTCCATATGATGAATTTGATCTGGGGTTCCTATTCTTCACGGGTGGTGTCATGAGGACATTCACCTGAAGACTTTCAAGGCACCTTTTGGGAACCCAGATTTTCTTCATAGGGCAACCGTTCCTGCAGTTAGTGCCAACATATCTAGCAAATACTTCACCATTCTGATTTTTGAACAGCTTATAGTTTGAGTCAAATGACTCATCGGAAGAATGAGGAGATTCACATGTAAAGCTAGATAGAGTAGATGGATCTACTGGAGGTCCCTTTGCAGCAACCCATGATGTTTTGGGGTACTGCTCAGGCTTCCAGTATGTTCCATCAGCATTGAGTTTCCTCTCAAAGGCAATACCCTCTTTCCTAGGGTTCTTGTTGAGGATCTGCTTTTTAAGCACATCACAAAGAGCTTGATGCCCTTTGTGGCTTTTGTACATGCCTGTCATATACAATTCCTTCAGCCCTGCATTGTCAGTGATACTAGCAATATCCTCGGATGAGGAATTAGTGATGCAGAGATAGGTGAAGAATTTGTAGCAGTAGAAGCATTTGAACATTCAGGTGAAGAATTAGCAGATTCACGTTCAATGCACTTCAAACATGGAGGAATGAATTCTTCCTGAGCAGCGCTGATTTGTTGAGCAAGTAATGAATCACGCTCCTTATGAAGATCTTCATAACTCACCCTTAGCTTCTCAAGATCTTGCTTTCTTTGAATAAATTCATAAGAAAGTTTCTCATGATCAGATAAGAGAGTGTTATGATGACCTTGAAGGTTGTCAAACTTAGACTGAAGTCTCTGAAGATTTTCAGTCAAGGTTTTAGTGCGATCCATTTCTTCACCCAACATATCATCACTCTTGTCTAGCATGTTTTGAACCTTTTCAAAAGCCTTTTGTTGTTTCACAGCAATCTTAGCAAGTTTAGAGTAGCTAGGCTTGAGGTTTTCATCAGATTCATCCTCACTTGATTCAGAGGAGGGATATTTGAGTACCTTGGCACCCTTTGCCATGAAGCAATAGGTGGGAGCGTAGTCATCATCGCCATCGTCAGCCTTGTTGGGGAAGTCATTCTCCTCAGATTTGAAGATGGACTTGGTGACGAATGCAGTAGCGAGGGCTAGGCTTGCCACACCAGATTCTGACTCCTCAGATGCCTCTTCTTCCTCATGTTCCTCAGATTTAGCTTCAGAGTCCATTTCCTTGCCAATGAATGCCCGAGCCTTCTTAGAGCTGCTCTTCTTGTGAGATGACGACTTCGAGGATTTTGATGATGAAGACTTTGAATATTTCTTCTTCTTCTTTGAGTCATCAGAACTGTAGTCCTTGTATTTCTTCTTCTTTGAGTCCTTTTCCCACTGAGGACAGTCTTGAATGTAGTGACCAGGTTTCTTGCACTTGTGGCACAGTCTCTTCTTGTAGTCACGGGATGAGGAATCATCACTTCTTGAGGATTTTCCAAAGCGACCACTGTCGGTGTCAAAACCGGCGGATTTCGGGTAGGGGGTCCCGAACTGTGCGTCTAAGGATGATGGTAATAGGAGACGGGGGACACAATGTTTACCCAGGTTCGGGCCCTCTCTATGGAGGTAATACCCTACTTCATGCTTGATTGATCTTCATGAATATGAGTATTACAAGAGTTGATCTACCACGAGATCGTAATGGCTAAACCCTAAAAGTCTAGCCTGTATGACTATGGTAATGAGTATCTCTCTCTCTCCGGACCAAGTCCTCCGGTTTATATAGACACCGGGAGGATCTGGGGTTACACAAGGTCGGTTACAGAGAAAGGAATCTACATATTTGATCACCAAGCTTGCCTTCCACGCCAAGGAGAGTCCCATCCGGACACGGGTGCAGTCTTCGGTCTTTGTATCTTCGCAGCCCATCAGTCCGGCCCATGGCTAATAGGCCGGACGCCCGAGGACCCCTTAGTCCAGGACTCACTCAGTAGCCCCCGAACCAGACTTCAATGACAAGGTGTCCGGCGCGCAGATTGTCTTGGCGGGTTCCTCCTCCGATGACTTCAAAGTGGTGTATTCGGCCTTGCATTTAAGGTCGTACCCCTCGGCTTCTGTGTATCAACAACTCCAGCCTCCACGTGTCGAGCGAATGCGAGAGGTCAGGGTATTTTTACAGATAACACCTCGGCTGGGCGAGGAAGAATGTCTATTTAAAGAGATTGGATCTCAGATTCATTTGGCACCACGCGGAAAAAATTCTCGGAGATTGCTAGGAGAGACCACTCCAACATGGCTAGCGTTCCCAGCTCCTCCTCCCGTCCCTGCGGCCCAGAAAAAGGAGAGTGGGAGAGGTGCTCCATTCCCCATAGTCAGCTGGAGAAGCTACAAATGCAGGGATTTCTTCCTCCTGCGGATTTGGTCCCCGTTCGGGCAGGGTTGACCTCCTTCAACAGCGAGGCCCAGGCGGAGAATTTTCCCAATCCATCCGAGGGAGAACGAGTGTGTTTCGTCCCCTATCTTCTAAGAGGCGCGGGTTTCCAATTCATCCATTCCTCAGAGGGCTTCTGGAGTACTATGGCCTCCAACTGCACAACTTCACTCCGACCTCCATCCTGCATATCGCGGGTTACGTCGCCCTTTGCGAGCTATTCTTAGGTTGTGAGGCCCATTTTGAATTGTGGAGCAAGTTATTTTGTCTTGTCCCGCGCAACCACGAGGGATCAATATTTGAAGTGGGCGGAGCCGAAATATGGCGCATCGCCGAGACCGGATACCTATCCGGCACACCGAAGAAGGCATCCGAAGAGTGGCCTTCCGAATGGTTCTATATTGAGGATGTCGCACTCCCGGAACCAGTCCGGAGGGGTCTCCTCGAGTTCACAAGCGTTCCTTTGAAGAAACGCCACAGCTGGCACCCTCGGAGCCTCGAGGTGGAAGATAGTGCGGATGTTCGTCAACTCATGAGCAAGATAAGAACGCTCGCTCAGTCCGGATTATCAATAGTAGAAGTGATGGCGACCTCCATAGTTCTGGGGGTTCAGCCACTCCAGTACAGAGGGCTTCCCATGTGGCACTATAATGGTGAGGACGACGCCTCCCGCTGCGGCAGGAAGGGTCCGGACACCCCCGCCGCTTTGGCCAAAATATTGGCCGAACTGTTCAAAGGGGAGGAAGAGGAGTTCTTGCATATCAAGCACAGAGATGGATATTCCATGTATAGTCCTCCTAGCTGGGTAAGCCCCAACTCCTCTGCTCTACTCATTCCACTCCCTGAACTACTTTTAACGAATATTAACTCGTCCATTTATAACAGCACTGGCGCAAGATTTCTGAAGGGCTTCACAGCCCCGCCCCGCAGCCCGAGGGCCATAATCGGGACCTTGACCCTGGATTCGAAGAGGATCCAGACATATTCGTGGTGCTTGAGGACGGGGTGTTTTACCAGGCGAGCTATGACGGCACAGAGGTGGCCATCACCGCCGACTACCCTGGTCTTCTTCCTGCCTCCCACGTAAGTAACCAGGAGACATCTCCCCCGAAAGGGTTCCCCCATTCTACCTCACCCACCGCACTGTCTTGTGCTTCAAAGGGGAGGCGATCGACGTGCCATGCTACTCCAAGAGCGATTCCGAAGAGAGTGGCTCCCGTACCGAGCAAGCCTTCAAAGAGGAAGGCGAAGCGGTCGGGCCCTCATCAAAGAGGTACGAGTTCACAAGTATGTTCTTTTTCTAATAGTCGCATCCAACTGTGACTTTCATGTTCGTCTTGTATCAAGAAAAGAGTTCGTTGGACTGTGTCCGGGGATCCGGCCCCAGCCGAGGAGCCGGGGGCCGATATGGGAGTGACGCCGGACTGTCCTTCAGCTGAGGGCTCGGAAGATATGCCCGTCACCAACTCGGAAGTGGAGAGCGCCATGAGTCACCGGCGCCGGAGGGCCATTTTACGAGACCCCCGCTTCTCGGAAGAGGATTTTAATGCCTTCAGCTCGGCTGATGCCTACATCCGAGCTGCTCGAGATGGGCTTAGCAGAGCCACAAAGCAGCATTTAAAATATGCGCAGGTAAATTTACTGTGTCCGAATATGATAATCATATGCCAGTAGCCCCCGAGACTTAAAGTAGTTGGTACAACTGATTTGAGGATCGTTGTATGATCAGGTTCTTTCTGAGAAGAACGACCTGCTAGCCCAAGAGCTAGACAAGTGCCGGACACAGTTAACTGCAGTTACCGCCAAACTGGAAAAATCCAAGAAGGCGTCTGCGGGTAATATTTCCCTCCATCGAGAAATAGTAATTGTATAGCAGCTGTGTTAACACTGCGGTTTATCGCATAACAAGATCGTCAGATCAACTGGAGGAAAAAGAGTCGAAAAGACTACATGCCGCAGGCGAGCGGGTGCTTGCCCGAGTCAGACATGAGAAAAACAAACTCCAAGATTCAAACACCCAGCTGGGCGAAGAACTGAAAGATGTGCGGGCCCAGTTGGCCGACTCCGTAAAGGAGAACAAAAGGCTACAAGGCAGCATATTCAGTATGTGACCGAACTATACCTTATAGTAATTCGGACAGAACAGGGACTGACAGAGTTATGTCTGCAGGTATGCTGAATAGTCGTCCCGAAGAGGAGATGTCCGGATTCTCGGGCGATCTGCTACAAGAGCCGTCGCGCATGCATGAGCAAGCTCGGCAGGCGATGCGAAGCGTTGCCAAGGCCTTGTGGCCATCTGCCTCTCCTCCAGGGAAGATGGAGGACCTCCTAGAGCTATTCAAGGGAGCGTGGTGGCGCCTTCGATTGTGGAGAATATCGGCCTGCCGGGAAGGTGCGCGAGAGGCCTGGTCCATGGTGAAAACATGGTACACCAAGCTTGATCCGAATCATATGGCTCGGGTCGGACCTCTAGGGTCAGATGGGAAAGAAGTTCCCGTTAGTCTGGTATATGACCAAGTAAAAGTAGCCGCCAAGTATTCCCAACAGGATTATAAGTTAGATAGCCTGCTGGACGGTGTAGAGGAGGAAATGTTTGAGTCCAAGTGACTATGTATTTTCCTTCTAGCTGAATTGTAAAACGATTGTCATGGTAGACCTTTTTGCTTCGACCTCTGGACCCGAAGGTGCAGAGTGTTTCCGAATACCAGTGCGGCCGAATAGACCGGTGTATGCTTGGAAACCAGGCGTAGGGGTCATAGAGTTGCTTGAACAGACAAGTTGTATCCGGCTAGTTATGTTATATTACATTAAGATTGTAAGAAACATCTTCCAGAGAGAATAGTTCCGTTAAGGGTTCCTTTCCCTGGGTGTGCGTGCGGTAATGCGCATGTCTGAACTGTGATTGAAAAATCACAGTATGTTTTAACTTCTGGGGGTTCACAATGTAGTAAATGCAAAAAACATCTTTAATCCACCGACCGAATATTCCCTTAAGAATGCTAGCTTTCGGCTTCACCCAGTCTGAGGTACACTGGTCAGTAACAATCGCAGAGGTGCTCCCTTTATGCCCTAGCCGAACTAACGGGAACGTAGGGCATAAGCACAGGAGCTAGGCAACCCAGCTTCGCCAAAACTTAAGTCATATAAATGCATATAATGGCGAAGAAAAGGGGCATATGGAAAAGCGCATATGTGATGAGCTTGATGCTCGGAAAATAATAATAGCAAGCTTCTGTTCAAGAAGCCCCCAGGTATGATGGACGTACATATTTAAGTATGTGTATGTCACCGGTGCACGGTTGAGCCGCACGAAAAGCTTTAAGGCTAAAAAAGGGGGGGAAAGCGAAAAGAGAGGAAAAAACAAAGGGATCTGTAGGGAGAAGGAGACAAACAAAGAGTTCGGCGCTAGGCATAGAATCTTCGGAGTCTGGCCGCGTTCCAAGGGTTCGGCTCTAAGCGATTATCTGATGCATCACGCAGGTGGTACGCTCCTCTAGTGAGAACTTCGTCAATGATGAAGGACCCTCCCGTTTGGGCTTGAGTTTGTCCTTTTTCTTCTCCGGCAGGCGTAGAACGAGTTCGCCAACATTGTAAGTCTTAGCCCGTACTTCTCTGCTTTGATATCTGCGGGCATGTTGTTGATAAAATGCGAAACGGGCTTTTGCGATGTCGCGCTCCTCCTCCAGGGCGTCTAGGCTATCCTGCCGATCGAGCTCGGCCTCTCTCTCTTCGTACATGCGCACTCGAGGTGAGTCATAAATAATGTCACAGGGTAGCACCGCCTCTGCGCCGTACACCATGAAGAAATGTGTGTATCCGGTAGTGCAATTGGGCGTGGTCCGCAGCCCCCAGATTACGGAGTCGAGCTCCTCAACCTAGTGCTTGTCTGATTCCTTCAAAGATCGCACCAGCCTGGGTTTGATGCCGCTCATAATAAGACCATCGGCCCGTTCGACTTGACCATTTGTTTGCGGGTGATAGACGGAGGCATAATCGAGCTTAATGCCCAGATTGGCGCACCAATTTTTCACCTCATCGGCTGTAAAGTTGGAGCCGTTATCAGTGATGATGCTGTGTGGAACACCATAACAGTGTACAACGCCGGATATAAAGTCTATCACTGGTTCGGCCTCGGCCGTTTTAATTGGTTTGGCCTCTATCCACTTAGTGAATTTATCCACCATGACCAACAGATATTTTTTTCTTATGGCTTCCTCCTTTAAGGGGTCCGACCATATCGAGCCCCCAGACCGCGAAAGGCCAAGTGATGGGGATTGTTTGCAGAGCGGTGGGTGGCATATGGCTCTGGTTAGCAAAAAGCTGGCATCCAACGCAACGTTGGACAAGGTCCTGCGCGTCTGCTCGGGCCGTCGGCCAATAAAACCTGTACGGAAGGCCTTGCTAACAAGGGCCCGAGCTGCGGCATGGTGGCCACCGAGACCAGCATGAATTTCAGCCAAGAGCTGCCGCCCCTCCTCCTCGGAGATACATCTTTGAAGGACTCCAGTAGCACTTTTCTTGTAGAGCTCTCTGTCGTGAACCTTGTAGGCCTTCGAACGCCAGACAATGCGGCGGGCCTCGTTCTGATCCTCAGGAAGTTCCTTCCTATTGAGGTAGGCCAAGTAGGGTTCAGTCCATGGGGCAATTACTGCCATAATGAGATGGGCCGACGGTGTTATTTCGGTGGCTGAGCCCCCGACGATATCGGTGTGTTCAGAATCTGGGGTTATGTTCGGGTCCGGGCTAGTGTCGCCGCTCTCCCCTTGCCACACTACGGATGGCTTAAAAAGTCTTTCCAGAAATATGTTACGTGGGACGGGGTCGCGCTTAGCACCGATGCGAGCAAGGACGTCCGCCGCTTGATTACTTTCTCGAGCCACGTGGTGAAACTCGAGCCCCTCGAACCGAGCCGACATTTTCAGGATGGCATTGCGATAAGCCGCCATCTTCGGATCTTTGGCGTCAAAATCTCCGTTTATTTGAGATATTGTGAGGTTTGAGTCCCCACACACTTCTAGGCGTTGTATGCCCATGGAGACGGCCATCCGAAGACCATGCAATAAGGCCTCATATTCGGCTGCGTTGTTGGAGTCTGTATATAATATTTGTAGTACGTAGTGGACTACATCTCCAGTGGGGGACGTTAAAACGACACCCGCTCCTAATCCTGCCAGCATTTTGGAGCCATCGAAATACATGACTGAGGGAGTCCTGGATTAGGGGGTCCTCGGACAGCCGGACTATATACTTTGGCCGGACTGTTGGACTATGAAGATACAAGATTGAAGACTTTGTCCCGTGTCTGGGTGGGACTCTCCTTTGCGTGGAAGGCAAGCTTGGCAATTCGGATATGTAAATCTCCTCCCTTGTAACCGACTCTGTGTAACCCTAGCCCCCTCCGGTGTCTATATAAACCGGAGGGTTTAGTCCGTAGGACAACAGCAATCATAATCATAGGCTAGCTTCTAGGGTTTAGCCTCTACGATCTCGTGGTAGATCAACTCTTGTAATACTCATATCATCAAGATCAATCAAGCAAGAAGTAGGGTATTACCTCCATCGAGAGGGCCCGAATCTGGGTAAACATTGTGTCCCCCGCCTCCTGTTACCATCCGCCTTAGACGCACAGTTCGGGACCCCCTACCCGTGATCCGTCGGTTTTGACACCGACATTGGTGCTTTCATTGAGAGTTCCACCGTGCCGTCACGATAAAGGCTTGATGGCTCCTTCGATCATCGGCAATGATGCGATCCAGGGTGAGGTTTTTCTCCCCGGACAGATCTTCATATTCGGCGGCTTCGTACTACGGGCCAACTCGCTTGGCCATCTGGAGCAGATCGAGAGCTACGCCCCTGGCCATCAGGTCAGGTTTGGAAGCTTGAACTATACTGCCGACATCCGCGGAGACTTGATCTTCGACGGATTCGAACCCATGTCAGGTGCGCCGCACAGTCACGATGAGCATGACTTAGCTCTGCCGTCGGACGGTGTTCGGGAGATCACACCTGTAGCTACTCCGGCCCTCAAGCCGGAGCAGATCGTGTCATCCGAGGACGGGTGGATGGACCCCGCCACAGAGGTCGCACACTCAGCGGCGTTAGAGCCGAATACTGACTTCACGTCCTATGAAACCTGTGTTGCCGGACACTTGGATTCGTCCCCGGCCACGGGCTCCGAACCGCCTGCGTCCGTGCCTATCGAATCTGAGTGGGCACCGATCATGGAGTTTTCCTCCGCGGATATCTTTCAGCACTCGCCCCTGGGCGACGTGCTAAATTCATTAAGGTCTCTCTCCTTGTCATGAGACCCTTGGCCGAACTATGTCCGGCTTGAGTGGGAAGCGGACGACGAAGAAATTCGTTCCCCACCCACCACCCACTTAATAGCCACTGTCGACGACTTAACCGACATGCTCGATTTCGGCTCCGAAGACATCGACGGTATGGACGACGATGCAGGAGACGAACAGGAACCACCGCCCACAGGGCGCTGGACTGCCACCTCATCATATGATATATACATGGTGGACACCCCCAAAGAAAGCGATGGCAATAAGGCAACGGAGGATAATCCCCCCGAGAAGCAATCTAAGCACCGGCGTCATCGGCGCCGCTCTAAGCCTCGCCATAGCGAAAGCAGCGATACCGGCACAAGAGACAATAACGCTGCAGATAGTGCCGAAGACGAAGACAATCCCCTCCAGCCAGGCTTCGAGCAGGAGGATGGGCAAGCTAGCCCTAAGGAACAGGCAGCAGACGGAGAATCAGAGGATGACAATTACATGCCCCTCTCCAAAGACGAGGTGAGCCTCGGCGACAAAGAATTTATCGTGCCCGAGGATCCCGTCGAACAGGAGCGCTTCAAGCGCCGACTTATAGCCACAGCAAAAAGCCTGAAGAAAAAGCAACAACAGCTTCAAGCTGACCAAGATCTGCTAGCGGATAGATGGACCGAGGTCCTGGCGGCCGAGGAATACGAACTCGAGCGCCCAACCAAAAGTTACATAAAGCGCAGGTTGCTACCCCAACTCGAGGAGGAAGCATTAAAGCCTACGCTTCCAGCGTATGATGCGGCTGACCGGCCACCTCGTGGCCGAGACAAAGCGGCATATCAGGCCGAAGTCCAGCCCGCACCCCGTCGCCGGTTAAACAAAAATACCAAGGCCCAGGGTAACACGCAGGACCTGTGAGACGTATTGGAAAACAAAGCAGGACATGCAAGATCGATCTACGGATCACGGGGGCGCGCCCCAACGTGTGACGACGATCGTCACGCCGGATATACTAAAAGCAAATCCGGCCGGGCCGAATACAGCAGACAAGACTCGTATGAACTGCGTCGTGACATAGCCCGGCACAGAGGCGCCGCACACCCCCTATGCTTCACTGACGAAGTGATGGATCACGAATTCCCAGAAGGATTTAAACCCGTGAACATTGAATCATATGATGGTACAACAGACCCCGCGGTATGGATTGAAGATTTCCTCCTCCACATCGACATGGCCCGCGGTGACGATCTACATGCCATCAAGTACCTCCCACTAAAACTCAAAGGACCGGCTCGGCATTGGCTGAATAGCCTGCCGGCAAACTCCATTGGCAGTTGGGAGAATTTGGAAGACGCATTCCTTGACAACTACCAGGGCACTTATGTGCGACCACCGGATGCTGATGACTTGAGTCACATAACCCAACAGCCAGGGGAATCAGCCAAGAAATTCTAGACTCGGTTCCTAACTAAAAAGAACCAAATTGTCGACTGTCCAGATGCCGAGGCCTTAGCGGCATTTAAGCATAACTCCGTGACGAGTGGCTCGCCCGACACCTCGGCCAAGAGAAGCCGAAGTCCATGGCAGCCCTCACGACACTCATGACCCACTTTTGCGCGGGCGAGGACAGCTGGCTGGCTCGCAGCAACAACACATCAAGAAATCCTGGCAATTCAGATGCCAAAGATAGCAACGACAGGCCATGTCGCAACAGACACAAGCGCCGCAACAACGGCGACAACGCCGAAGACACGTCAGTCAATGCCGGATTCAGTGGCTCTAAATCCGGTCAGCGGAAGAAGCCGTTCAAAAGAAGCAATCCGGACCCGTCCAGTTTGGACCGCATACTCGATCGCTCGTGTCAAATTCACGGCACCCCCGATAAGCCAGCCAACCACACCAACAGAGAATGCTTGGTGTTCAAACAGGCCGACAAGTTGAATGCCGAAAACAAGGAAAAGGGGCTGCATAGCAACGACGAGGAGGAGCCCCGGCCGCCGAACAGAGGAGGAGAGAAGAAATATCCTCCCCAAGTGAAAACGGTAAACATGATATACGCAACCCATATTCCCAAGCGGGAACGGAAGCGTGCACTAAGGGACGTCTATGCGATGGAGCCAGTCGCCCCAAAGTTCAACCCATGGTCTTCTTGTCCGATCACTTTCGATCGCAGGGACCACCCCACTAGTATCCGTCATGGCGGTTCTGCCGCATTGGTCCTTAATCCCATCATTGATGGATTTCACCTCACTCGAGTCCTTATGGACGGTGGCAGCAGCCTGAACCTGCTCTATCAGGATACAGTGCGCAAAATGGGTATAGACCCCTCGAGGATCAAACCCACAAAAACCACCTTCAAAGGTGTCATACCAGGTGTAGAGGCCTGTTGCACGGGCTCAATCACACTGGAAGTGGTCTTCGGATCTCCGGACAACTTCCGAAGCGAGGAATTAATCTTCGATATCGTCCCCTTCCGCAGTGGCTATCACGCACTACTCGGACGAACCGCATTTGCTAGATTCAATGCGGTACCGCATTATGCATACCTCAAGCTCAAAATGCCAGGACCTCGCGGGGTTATAACAGTTAATGGAAACGCTCGCTCCGCACGGAGGAGCACACTGCGGCCCTCGCAGCGGAAGTCAAAGCAGCCTTCTGAGGCCAACCGCCAATTCGGCGAACAAGCCCCCGGACACCTTCAAGCGAGTCTGGAGTACCCTGCAACAGGATCGCCAGGCACGTACAGAGCTCGCCTAGCAATTCGGCCTCCGTCCTAGTCCCAGTCAAGCGGCGAAATTTGTGCCGCGCGTACATAATTATGCACTCAAGATACCATGGGCATAGGCGGAGGCACGGCTATGGCACGGCCCATAATGCGGCTCAACCGCCTCAGGACCAAAATATCTTTACCATTTTCTTCCTTTCAAGACCCTATTCTCTGGAAGCCCTTTCCGATAGCCTGACTATCGGACCCATCACAGGAAGGAAACACCAAGGAAGCAAGAAGCTTTGACGTACAAGGGAATCCCCAGGTGGTCTCTGATAACGATCGCTATACCTGTTTTACATACCCACACGCAGCTTGCCCTTGGATAGGACATGTCAAATAGTCCTATTTTTTGCTTATTGCACTACTTGTATACATACGCTTTGACGTATCATTTAAATAACAATGTACAGCGTTAGCTTATTATTGCATTTCTTCATCTTTTTTTCCTTGTCTGCTTATTTACGACAAATTGCACCCGTACATTCTGGTACGTCCAGTGCGCCAGGGGCTTCATTGTACCCCATAACACGGCAAGAAAAGTCCGAACACTTTCGACAGTGCGGCACCCCGAACTTATAGCATTATATGCATCAGCTCTGAATCATGTCTTGGGTCAATAGTTGGGTTTGCCCGGCTCCCATGTTTTGGTACCTTACGTTCCGCTATATCGGCTAAGGTAGCACTGGGAGAACTACTGCGATTGTGTCCCGGTTCTTCTGGACGAGCACCTCAGTAGAGAAAGCCGAAAACTGACTGTCATGATGCGGCGAGAGTTGGTCGCTGTTCGAGAGGTCTCAAATCCTTAAAGATTTTTTCCGCTTCGGGTGAGGAGTCGGCCTTGTCCGATTTAGGCGTACATAGCGCCCCAAGTTCGGTCTTCCGAATACTAGGGGCTTCGCCAAAATTTAAAATTGTAGACTTCTATGGCTAAGTGAGAGTGATAAAGCTTTATAGTCCGATTGCCTGGTTCGTTGTCCTGAACACCTCCTTCGAAGGACCCAAAACTGGGATAAAGAGTGATCAGGTTTATCCCGAACACCTCAGTACTAGCTACATGGGGGCAGAAGCCGACGACTAGCCAACTCTCAGATTTTATAAACGGCCGCACAAAAGGTAATATTTTAAATCAACAAGCGTTATATAGCGCACATGAACTCGTTTTCATATTGTAGGATCACATGAGTACATTCATTCAAATATTACATCCTTAGCACATTCCTCCGCCACAAGGCGAGCACCCTTCAGGACACTGTCATAATACTTTTCAGGGTGGCGATGCTCCTTGCCCTCCGGCGGCCCCTCCTTCACCAGCTTTTCGGCGTCCATCTTCGCCCAGTGCACTTTCGCCCGTGCAAAGGCCCTGCGCGCACCCTCAATGCAGACCGACCACTTTATGACTTCAAACCGTGGGCAGGCATTCACAAGCCGCCTTACCAGACCGAAGTAGCTGCCAGGCAGGGGCTCGCCAGGCCACATCTGGACTATGAGACCCTTCATGGCCTGTTCGGCTGCCTTGTGAAGCTCGACCAGTTGCTTCAACTGGTCGCTCAAGGGCATCGGATGTTTGGTCCCAGTATACTGAGACCAGAAAAACTTCTCCGTCGAGCTCCCTTCCTCGGCCCGGTAGAACTCCACGGCATCCGACACACTACTGGGTAGATCTGCGAACGCTCCTGGAGAGCTCCGAACTCGGGTAAGTAAAAGGAAAGTTTCCTTCACATGCTTGCTTTGCATAATGAATGCCTTACCCGCCACTACCTTCTTGACCGCCTGAATCTCCTGGAGGACCTTTTGGGCTTCGGCCTTGGCATTTTGTGCGTTCTCGAGGGCCTTCGCAAGCTCGGACCCTTGCGTCTTAGAGTCACGCTCCAAGGACTCGTATTTCTTGACGAAATCCTGGAGCTCTTGCTGAACCTCGCCGACTCGGGCCTCTTGCTTCTCGCGTTTGGCACGCTCCTTGGCCGCTTTGTCTTCGGCCTCGGATAGCGCCTTCTTCAGGGCCGCCACTTCGGTCGTGGCCCCTAGAAAAATTCATGACGATCCTATGATCTAACAACCACCTTCTTTTTTCTTTATCAATATACAGACGGGGTATCACTTACCTTTGTTCTCTTCGAGCTGCCTCTTGGTAAGGCCGAGCTCTTCCTTGGACCGCTCAAGGTCCCGCTTCAGTGCGGAGACCTCCGCAGTACAAGCGGCAGCGGCCAGCAGCGAAGCCTGCTTATTCACATCGACATATTATGATTAGACTCTTGTGATTATTATTTGATCCTCTGTTCGGCCTTTCTTTGCGAACGCCAAACAGAGCATCAGGGGCTACTGTCTATGCTGTAACATTTTCTTATAATTTGATTACTTACCTCAAAGCCTGTTAGGAGGCTCGCACAGGCTTCAGTCAGTCCGCTTTTGGCGGACTGAACCTTCTCGACCACCGCACTCATGACAGTGCGGTGCTCTTCGTCAATGGAAGCGCCGCGAAGCGCTTCCAGCAAGTTGTCCGATGCCTCTGGATGGACAGAGGCCATCGGCACAGACGGCTTGCCCCCCTTAGCGAGGGGTCGCCTGATAGAGTCCGGAACCACTGGAGGTTCCGGCGCAGTATTCGGCTGGGGGCCAAACTTGCTGCCCCCGTCATTAGAGCCCATGGGAGTCTTGCTCCCCATGCGCCCAGCGTCTGGGATGTCGCCTTGGGGCGCCTCCAGGACTATCTCCCCTTGGTTTAGTGCCCTTTGAGACAACACCTCGACGTCGTCCGTAGGGCGGGGGGGAGGTGGCGGTCGGGAGTGAATCGTTGTTCATCTCCGACTGGCCCAGAGACTCATCCGAAGAGGATACATCGATACAGGCTTTGGATGGACTGCATGATCATGTTTGGCATGATAAGAAGCAATAAAACAAAATATACCATAACTATTATGCTATCCGGATGCTTACGACTTCGCCAGGGGCTTGTCCCTGGGTAACCACTCCTCGTCGCTGAAAGCGGCCACTGTGGAGCAATCCGGAAGGAAGGTCCTTCCCTTCTTGGACCCTTCGGCCTCCCCAGATGGGGCGACCTTCCTTTTCTTGTCTCCCCCGGCTGGGGGGGAGAACTTTCCTCTTCCTCCTCCTCGTTTTCGTGGGAGGAGGGCGCCTCGGTGTTATCGGACGATGAGTCCGATACAACCTTGCGCCGGAGACCATCCACTTGCCCCCCGCTCCGGACATGTTCGGAGTGGTTTTGCGGAGAAAATGCGAACTTGGGCGCTGGAGCTCGAGTGCGCGAGAATGGATGGGCAGGGAAGAAGAAGGCGTGGGTGAAAAAGAGGAGTCCTTGTCCCTTTATAAGGGCGGTAGAAACTGTGCGCCTCCCCACTTGCCTGGTAAACTCGCTTATTCCCTAAGCGTCGTGCTTGATGGCGCGGGTGGGGTTACCCACACCCGTATTGATGAGAATCCCGTGATAAGGGGACACGATCTCTGCTTTGACAAGACGTGCCAAGAAAACCGCCTCACAATATGTGCAGTAGTTTGTTGAGAAAAAGGTTCGAACAATGACCGGGCCGTGGCGTGATGTCACGCTATGAAATTTGTCAGCAGATTAGATTTGTGGAAAATTGTACTCTCTACGGTGGTATGTGGAATTTGTTTTGCAGAGCCGGACACGATCCTTGTGTTCAAAATCTTCTATGGAGTATTCGGAGGAGGAACCCGCCTTGCAATGCCGAAGACAATCTGCGCGCCGGACTCATCGTCATTGAAGCCTGGTTCAGGGGCTACTGAGGGAGTCCTGGATTAGGGGGTCCTCGGATAGCCGGACTATATACTTTGGCCGAACTGTTGGACTATGAAGATACAAGATTGAAGATTTCGTCCTGTGTCCGGGTGGGACTCTCCTTTGCGTGGAAGGCAAGCTTGGCAATTCGGATATGTAGATCTCCTCCCTTGTAACCGACTCTGTGTAATCCTAGCCCCCTCCGGTGTCTATATAAACCGGAGGGTTTAGTCCGTAGGACAACAACAATCATAATCATAGGCTAGCTTCTAGGGTTTAGCCTCTACAATCTCGTGGTAGATCAACTCTTGTAATACTCATATCATCAAGATCAATCAAGCAGGAAGTAGGGTATTACCTCCATCAAGAGGGCCCGAACCTGGGTAAACATTGTGTCCCCCGCCTCCTGTTACCATCCGCCTTAGATGCACAGTTCGGGACCCCCTACCCGAGATCCGCCGGTTTTGACACCGACAATGACCCAGTTGGAATATGTGCCGTACTCCCTAGGGAGTTCAGCCTCTGGCCATTCGGCGATGAAGTCCACCAATACTTGGGATTTAATGGCTCGACGTGGTTTGTATGTTATGTCGAATGGAAGGAGCTCAATGGCCCATTTGGCAATCCGGCCCGTAGCATCGCGGTTTTTTATTATTTCATTGAGTGGTACTTCGGAAGCCACCGTGATCGAACACTCTTGAAAATAGTGTCGCAGCTTCCGGGATGCTATGAAGACCGCGTATGCTATCTTTTGATAATGGGGGTACCGGGATTTGCATGGTGTGAGAATAGTGGATACGTAATATTCCGTCTTTTGTAGCGGGAACTTGTGTCCGACCTGCTCTCGCTCAACAACGAGCACGACGCTCACCACTTGGTGTGTGGCCGATATGTATAATAGCATGGGTTCGCCGATGTTTGGCGCGGCCAGGATTGGGTTGCTCGCTAGGAGGGCTTTTATTTCTTCCAGTCCGACCGTTGCCGCATCCGTCCACTCGAAGTGGTTGGTGCGCCGGAGTAGGCGGTACAGTGGCAATGCCTTTTCTCCCAATCTGGAGATAAAGCGGCTTAACGCTGCCACACATCCGGCCAGTTTTTGGACCTGTTTAAGGTATTTTGGTGTAGCCAATTGCGACAAAGCTCGGATTTTGGCTGGATTTGCTTCGATTCCTCTGCTGGAAACAATGAAGCCCAGTAGTTTTCCGACAGGGACGCCGAAAATACATTTTTCTGGATTGAGCTTAATGTCGTATGCAAGGAGATTGTCGAATGTGAGACGTAAATCGTCTATTAGCGACTCGACGTGCCTGGTCTTAATGACGACGTCGTCCACATATGCTTCTACTGTCTTGCCGATCTGCTTTTCCAGGCATGTTTGAATCATGCGTTGGTAAGTGGCGCCAGCGTTTTTGAGCCCGAAAGGCATAGTGTTGAAGCAGAAAGGCCCATATGGGGTAATGAATGCCGTTGCGATTTGATCGGACTCCTTCATCTTGATCTGATGGTATCCGGAGTATGCGTCGAGAAAACACAGCGAGTCGTGTCCTGCAGTAGCGTCAATGATCTGATCGATCCGGGGGAGGGGGAAGGGATCCTTGGGGCAAGCCTTGTTGAGGTCTTTGAAATTGACACATAGGCGCCAGGATTTATCCTTCTTTGGTACCATCACCAGGTTCGCTAGCCAGTCCGGGTGTTTTATTTCTCTAATGAATCCGGCTTCGAGTAACTTGGCTAGCTCTTCTCCCATAGCTTGTCGTTTGGGTTCGGAAAAATGCCGCAGTGTTTGTTTGACCGGTTTATATCCCTTTAAAATATTGAGGCTGTGTTCGGCTAGCCTGCGTGGGATTCCTGGCATGTCAGAAGGGTGCCAGGCGAATATGTCCCAGTTTTCACGCAGGAACTCTTATAGCGCGGCATCGACCGTTGGATCGAGTTGTGCCCCGATAGATGCTGTCTTGTTGGGGTCTGTTGGATGGGCCTGGAATTTGACTATTTCCTCTGCCGGCTTGAAGGAGGTGGATTTGGGTCGTTTGTCTAGGATCACATCATCCCTGTCCATCGTGGAGCGCAGTGTGGTTAACTCTTCGGCCGCGAGGGCTTCAGATAATGCCTCAAGGGCGAGGGATGTGGTTTTATTCTCGGCGCGGAGTGCTATGTCCGGATCACTGGTGAGAGTGATTGTGCCGTTGGGCCCGGGCATCTTAAGCTTCATGTATACGTAATGAGGTATATCTTGGAAGCGTGTAAATGCATCTCGCCCCAAGAGGGCGTGATATCCACTGTTGAAAGGGGCCACTTGGAAGGTTATCTCTTCGGACCGATAATTCTCCGGTGTACCGAATACCACGTCAAGTGTGATTTTTCCCGCACACCATGCCTCCCGACTGGGAATGATTCCTCGTAAGGTCGTGCTGCTTTGCTCAATGCGACTCCTGTCTATTTCCATTTTATGGAGTGTGTCCTCATAAATGAGGTTCAGTCCGCTGCCGCCGTCCATGATAACCTTGGTGAGCCAAAAGCCGTCCACGATTGGACTGAGGACCAAGGCGGCTGGTGCTCGGACTGTCCTGTATTTTGGTTCATCGCTGGTGTTAAAAGTTATAGCCGTGTCGTTCCACGGGTTTATTTCTGCGAGTTGGCAGACTTCGGCGAGTTCGCCGAGTGCCCTTTTGCGCCTATTGTTTGAAGCGAATGTCTCGAAGACCGTCAGTACTTTGGGGTCGTCGTCTTCTGGGGGGTGTTGTTCTGGTGTATTCTTGGTGAGGATATCTTCGCCGCTCTTGGCCACTTGCCGGAGTATCCAACATGCTCTAAGGCTGTGGGTTGGTATGTTATCCGGTGTTGCGTGTATTTTGCATGGCCCATCGAGCCATCCTTCCAGAACGGTTCCGCGCCCCGTAGTGGATTTGTATTTTTTTTACTATTGGGCCGGGCGTGCCACGAGGGTGCACCCTTTTCGCCTGACCGAGGGGTTGAGTGTGGACCGATGGTTCCCAACGGGCTGCCTGAGTTTTCCAGGCGCTTTCCATTGTGTTGTACTTCTGTACGATAGTTGCCAGGTCAGCAACGTGTAATATGCGACGGCGGTTGATGGCATTGAGGATTCCTTCGTCCATGCAATTGCTTCGGAACGCTGAGATTGCCTCCTCGTCGCGGCAATCTTTAATCTTGTCTTTGACAAGAAGGAATCTGGCCCAGAAGTGGTGGACTGTTTCCTGAGACTGCTGTTGTATGCTCATGAGAGTGCTTATATTTGGGTGGGTGGGTGGTTTTAAATCCGAACCCTGACCCAATTTTGGATCCGGAATCTGAAGGTCGTCCGAATTTAACAGATCGGGCTCCGGGATATCCACTAATTTCTTGGGCCCGCCGTCCGATTCTACGTTCGGAGGGCAGGATGGATCTCCTCGCAGGTGGGTGTCCGGTTCTTTGAGATCGGAGATCCGAACATAGTTTGTCCTTAGTATGGAGGAAGAGTTGTCGTCTCGCCCCTCGACTACTGCTATTTGGTGGGTGATCGGCGAAGATTTGATTTCTCTCTGATCGGGTTTAAGCCCAATTCGATCGTAGTCTGTAGCGACCCCCAGGGCGGTGATGCGGTCGAGGAGTTCGTTTAAATACGAAAGCTCCGCTGGATCCATCTGCTTGGAGTGTCCGGAGTCAATACGAAGGGGATTTTTGATGACCCGAGAGGTCACCGTCGGCTCAACGGCCGAACGGGCGGTCATGGTAAAGCCGCCCAGCCGGAGGGTTTGGCCTGGGGCCAGTGCTCCTCCGGAGGTGATATTGTCCTTGAGAACAAGGCGAGCCATCGATCCTGTCTTCGACGTCACAGTGGAACTCTCAATGAAAGCACCAATGTCGGTGTCAAAACCGGCGGATCTCGGGTAGGGGGTCCCGAACTGTGCGTCTAAGGATGATGGTAACAGGAGACGGGGGACACAATGTTTACCCAGGTTCGGGCCCTCTCTATGGAGGTAATACCCTACTTCCTGCTTGATTGATCTTGATGAATATGAGTATTACAAGAGTTGATCTACCACGAGATCGTAATGGCTAAACCCTAAAAGTCTAGCCTGTATGACTATGGTAATGAGTATCTCTCTCTCCGGACTAAGTCCTTCGGTTTATATAGACACCGGGAGGATCTAGGGTTACACAAGGTCGGTTACAGAGAAAGGAATCTACATATTTGATCACCAAGCTTGCCTTCCACGCCAAGGAGAGTCCCATCCGGACACGGGTGCAGTCTTCGGTCTTCGTATCTTTGCAGCCCATCAGTCCGGCCCATGGCTAACAGGCCGGACGCCCGAGGACCCCTTAGTCTAGGACTCCCTCAACCACATCTTGAGAATTTCTGGAATTTCTTCACGAGCATTGCTAGCTCCTGGCTCAGTTCTTCAGGATCACCAAGGCTGCTACCAGAATCTTCACCTTCAGATTCAGACACTGCCTTGGCCTTCAGAGCACGTGATCTGCCATAGCTCGGTCCATAGATATCTCTCTTTTCAGCAAGCTAGAACTCATGAGTGTTTAGCCTCTCGAGGATATCAGCGGGATCAAGTGACTTGTAATCTCCACGTTCTTGTATCATCAGTGCCAGAGTGTCAAATGAGGAATCAAGCAATCTCAGCAATTTCTTCACCACCTCATGGTCGGTGATGTCAGTGGCACCTAGTGCTTGAAGCTCATTTGAGATGTCAATGAGGCGATCGAAGGTTTGTTAAACATTTTCATTGTCGAGTCTTTTGAAGCGGTTGAAGAGATTGCGAAGAATGTCAACTCAAGAGTCACGCTGTGTTGAGACTCCTTCATTGACCTTGGACAGCCTATCCTAGATAAGCTTAGCTGTCTCCAAAGGACTCACTCTACCATACTGCCCTTTGCTCAGATGGCCACATATGATGTTATTCGCTTGAGAGTCGAGTTGCTTGAATCTCTTCACGTCAGCAGCGTTGATGGTAGGAGTGACAGAGGGGACACCATTCTCCACAACATACCAGAGATCGTTATCAATTGCCTCAAGATGCATTCGCATCTTATTCTTCCAGTAGGGGTAGTCCGTCCCATCGAAGGTAGGACACCCAGCAGAGACCTTGATCATACCTGCGGTCGACATAACTAAAACTCCGGGTAGTTAAACCAAAATCACATAGAACAAGGGAGTACCTTGCTCTAATACCAATTGAAAGTGCATTAAGTCGACTAGAGGGGGGTGAATAGGCAATTTTTATGAATTCTTCACTCGGGAATTTCAGGGTGAGGAAATTCCTTAACGAAGAACTACTTGCAGCGGAATAAGTACTCAGATGAAGTCATAACATAACATAAGCATAGACATCATGATGAAATGAAAACAAACACAGACTACAGAAAGCATAAGCACAGGATAAATAGGATGAAGACAAACATACTGAAGAAATTGAACTGAGGAAATTGAGAAAGTCTTCAGTCAAAGTCTTCAAACAGATATGAACAAGCTCACAACATAGTAATGAGGAAATGGAAGGGTTGAGGAAATAGAACCAGTTAGCTAGGTGAAGACAATGATTTGGTAGACCAGTTCCAACTGCTGTGACAGTTGTACGTCTGGTTGGAGCGGCTAGGTATTTAAACCTGAGGACACACAGTCCTCACCGTATTCTCCTTGAGCTAAGGTCACACAGACCTCGCCCAAGCACTCATGGTAAGTCTTCAGGTGACTTCCAAACCTTCACAAACTCGATCACTCGGCGATCCACAATTTCCTCTTGGATGCTCTAGACCATGACGCCTAACCGTCTGGAAGATGCACAGTCTTCAAAGGTAACAAGCGTCGGATCCACACAGGATCAATCTCTTCAGTGATGCTCAATCACTTTGGGTTTGTAGGTGTTTGGGTTTGGGTTTTCCTCACTTGGTGATTTTCGCTCAAAGTCCTCGGAGGATGGGATGCTCTCAATGACAAGTGTCAGTTTCTCTCGGAGTAGCCAACCAGCTAGTGGTTGTAGGGGGCGGCTATTTATAGCCTAGGGAGTAGCCGAACACGATAAGACATAAATGCCCTTCAATGATATGACCGTTAGGTGGGTAGATATTTTGGGACAGCTGGCGCATAGCACAGCAACGGTCGGAAATTTGACTATCAAATTCCTCATGGCTATCATGATCCTCACTTGTAAGCAATCCGCACTGGCGAATTCCTAACTCCTCAGTCAGAACAAATTCCTCAGAGACCAAAAGAACTTCGTCGCTGTCACTGAAGAAATTGACTGAACTGCATGAGATTTCCAATGGCTTCACTCGAAAGGATTGGTAGGTGTAGGATTCTGAGATGAGCATCACTTGGAAACTTTTCCTTAGTTTTTCCTTGACCCCCTTTAACAGTACGGTGTTTCCTATGACTCAAGAAAGAGAAAACGAAACTACGAAAACAAAAGTCTTCATGCTTCATGTTCCTCGCATGAAATCCAAGTCTTCACGGTCACACCAATTTCTTCACTTTCAAAGTCTTCAGAAATCCAAAGTCTTCAGTTGAAGACATTCATTTTTAGGGGTCGACTTTCTCTGTAAATATCAAACTCCTCATAGACTTATAGACTTGTGTACACTCACAAACGCATTAGTCCCTTAACCTATAAGTCTTCAATACACCAAAATCACTAAGGGGCACTAAATGCACTTATAGTTGTGGTTTTGATGCGTAGGTAAGTACGGTTCTTGCTAAGCCTGTAGCAGCCACGTAAAATTTGCAACAACAAAGTAGAGGACGTCTAACTTGTTTTTGCAGGGCATGTTGTGATGTGATATGGTCAAGACGTGATGCTATATAAATTGTTGTATGAGAGGATCATGTTTTGTGATACGTCTCCAACGTATCTATAATTTTTGATTGCTCCATGCTATTATATATTGTGTTTTGGATGTTTAATGGGCTTATTTATACACTCTCATATTATTTTTGGGACTAACCTATTAACCCAAGGCCCGGTGCAAATTGTTGTTTTTTTTGCCTATTTCAGTGTTTCGCAGAAAAAGAATATCAAACGGAGTCCAAACGGAATGAAACCTTCGGGAGCGTGATTTTTGGAACAAACGTGATCCAGAGGACTTGGAGTGGACGTCAAGCAATCAACAAGCAGGCCATGAGGCAGGGGGCGCGCCTACCCCCCTGGGCGCGCCCTCCACCCTCGTGGGCCCCTCGTGGCTCCACCGACATACTTCTTCCTCCTATATAACCTACGTACCCCGAAACCATCGAGGAGCACCACGAAAACCTAATTCCACCGCCGCAACCTTCTGTACCCATGAGATCCCATCTTGGGGCCTTTTCCGGCGCTCTGTCGAAGGGGGCATCAATCACGGAGGGCTTCTACATCAACACCATAGCCTCTCCGATGATGTGTGAGTAGTTTACCATAGACCTTCGGGTCCATAGTTATTAGCTAGATGGCTTCTTCTCTCTCTTTGGATCTCAATACAAAGTTCTCCTCGATCTTCTTGGAGATCTATTCGATGTAACTCTTTTTGCGGTGTGTTTGTCGAGATCCGATGAATTGTGGGTTTATGATCAAGATTATCTATGAACAATATTTGAATCTTCTCTGAATTCGTTTATGTATGATTGGTTATCTTTGCAAGTCTCTTCGAATTATCAGTTTGGTTTGGCCTACTAGATTGATCTTTCTTGCAATGGGAGAAGTGCTTAGCTTTGGGTTCAATCATGCGGTGCTCGATCCCAGTGACAGTAGGGGAAACGACACGTATTGTATTGTTGCCATCGAGGATAAAAAGATGGGGTTTATATCATATTGCATGAGTTTATCCCTCTACATCATGTCATCTTACCTAATGCGTTACTCTGTTCTTATGAACTTAATACTCTAGATGCATGCTAGATAGCGGTCGATGTGTGGAGTAATAGTAGTAGATGCAGGCAGGAGTCGGTCTACTTGTTGCGGACGTGATGCCTATATACATGATCATGCCTAGATATTCTCATAATTATGCACTTTTCTATCAATTGATCGACAGTAATTTGTTCACCCACTGTAATACTTATGCTATCTTGAGAGAAGCCACTAGTGAAACCTATGGCCCCCGGGTCTATCTTCCATCATATTAATATCTCGTCAACGAGCTATTTCTGGCATTGTTTATTTTGCAATCTTTACTTTTAATCTTTATCATAAAAATACCAAAAATATTATCTTATCATCTCTATCAGATCTCACTTTTGCAAGTGGTCGTGAAGGGATTGACAACCCATTTATCGCGTTGGTTGCAAGGTTCTTATTTGTTTGTGTAGGTACGAGGGACTTGTGTGTGGCCTCCTACTGGATTGATTCCTTGGTTCTCAAAAAATGAGGGAAATACTTACACTACTTTGCTGTATCACCCTTTCCTCTTCAAGGGAAAACCAACGCAGTGCTCAAGAGGTAGCAATAAGGATTTCTGGCGCCGTTGCCGGGGAGGCTTACACCAAGTTAAGTCAAGATTTGATCTACCGACAACAAGCCATTTCTGGCGCCGTTGCCGGGGAGTCAACGCACAAGTCAAGACATACCAAGTACCCATGCATCACAAACTCTTATCCCTCGCATTACATTATTTGCCATTTGCCTCTCGTTTTCCTCTCCCCCACTTCACCCTTGTCGTTTTCTTTGCCCTCTCTTTCCATTCGCCTCTTTTTCGCTTGCTTCTTGTGTGATCATTCTCTGTGTTGCCGTTATGTCTGAAACTAGGGAGGTTATCATTGATAAGGATAGTAATATGGAAAACTTTGATGTTTTTGATGATCCTCTTGAAGATCCTACTATTTTACACACTAAAAAGTTTCGGATTGGGAGCGGTAATATTATTGGGAAAGGAGTTCTTCAAGATTTCTTTACTTGTCACTACTGGAATCAGCTAATTTGCCATCTGCCAGCTCTTTGCCGTCTGCTAGCTGATGGCAAAGAAGCTCTTTGCCATCAGCTACCCAAAAGCAGACGGCAAAGAAAGGGCAGACGGCAAAGAAGCTCTTTGCCATCTGCCAACTCTTTGCCGTCTGCCAGCAGACGGCAAAGAGTGAGGTGGCCCCCACCCCCCGCCCGTTTGGGAAAAACTTAACGGGCCACCTCTTTGCCGTCCGCTAGTAGACGGCTAAGAGGCAAAAAAGCGGACGGCAAAGAGGGGCGGACGGCAAAGAGCTCACTACCTAACGGCCCGTACCCCCCGCCCGTTACTCACTTCTTCTCTCCCTCGCCGTTTCTCTCGTCCCACCCCGCCGCCGCCGCCGCCCCGTCGCCCCCGCCGCCCCGGCTCGCCGCCGCCCCGGGGCCCCGTCGCCCCCACCGCCCCGTCGCCCCCCCCCCCCTCCCCCGCCCCGGCCCCCCACCGCCCGGGCCCGGCCCCCCGTCGCCCCCACCGCCCCGTCGCCCCCCCCCCCCCCCGCCCCGGCCCCCCGCCGCCCCGCGCCCCACCGCCAGGGCCCGGCCCCCCGCCGCCCCAGGCCGCCTCCTCCACCGCCCCGCCCCCCTGCTCCACCGGCCTCCTCCACCCCCCAGGTGAGCCCTCCTTTTTTCTGTTTTTTCTGTTTTTTTTCCTTTTTAGTTTTAGTTTTAGTTTAGATTTAGTTTTAGTTGTAGTTTTAGTTTTAGGTTTAGTTTAGTTTGAGGAAAGAAGAAGAAGAAAAAAGAGGAGAGGAGGAGAAGAAGAAGAGGAAAAAGGAAAGGAAGAAGAAGAAGAGGAGGTGGAGAAGAAAAAAGAAGAAGAGGAAGAAGAAGAAGAAGAAGAAAAAAGAGGAGAGGAGGAGAAGAGGAAGAGGAAAAAGGAAAGGAAGAAGAAGAAGAGGAGGAGGAGAAGAAAAAAGAAGAGGAAGAAAAGGAAGAATAGGAAGAAGAAGAAAAGGAAAAAAGAGGAAAAAAAACCCGACCCGACACAGCACCCCGACCCCGACCCGGCACCCCGACACGACACCCCGACCCCTAGACCCCGACCCCGACACCCCGACCCCAACCCCGACCCCGACACCCCGACCCCGACCCGGCACCCCGACCCCGACCCGACACCCCGAACCGACACCCCGATCCGGCACCCCGACCCCGAGACCCCGACCCCGAGCCTGACCCGACACCCCGACACCGACACGGCACCCCGACCCCGACCCGACACCCCGACCCCGAGACCCCGACCCCGAGCCTGACCCGACACCCCGACCCCGACACCGACACGGCACCCCGACCCCGACCCGGCACCCCGACCCCGAGACCCCGACCCCGACCCCGACCCCGAAACCCCGACCCCGAGCCTGACCCGACACCCCGACCCCGACACCGACACGGCACCCCGACCCCGACCCGGCACCCCGACCCGACACCCCGACCCCGAGACCCCGACCCCGACCCCGACACGGCACCCCGAGACCGACACGACACCCCGACCCCCGACACCTCCCGAAAAGGTGTTCTTTGGCCTTCCAGAAGCCGACGGGGTCATATATTTGTGAATTATTAGTTAGGTCATATATCTTTCGATTTTGTTATGAAAAACATCATATATAATTGTGTTGATCGGGTAGTTTTAAATGTGCAGTTGTTTCATCGCTGCGAGGTTTGGTGTTCGACGACCTCGCCGTGCGTTTGACGAGCTTTGCCCCTTCATTCGTGGGTGAGCACAAATGACATGTCCTCCTCCCCCATTAATTATTTGATCTATTCCGATGAAACTTGATAGCTAGCTACATATGTGTCTTGAATCATCAGTATGCGTAACCAATATGTGTCTCCCGTTCGAAAGCGTCATAGTTATAAATATGCATGCATTTGCATATTTATAACCTTGATTCTTTCGAATTGTCCAACGCTATCCATGGACAGCCCGAGTATGTTTAGATTGGGTTCGTTTTCCCATATGCTTTGCTCCGGATCCGACGCATAAATTTCGTCAGTGCCTCCCCTGTTGTTCTCCGGGTACACATCCTCTCTGTTTATTGCAGAGACGTGTATCAGGAGAACAGCGGGGAGGTGCTGCCGAAATTTTGCGTAGGATCCGGAGCATAGCATGGGAAAATGAACCCAATCTAAACATACTCAGGTGGGATTAGGACCTATCATTACCTATTAGAGTGTAGGTTGCATGGACGTAATAAAATTGACAAAGTAGATCAACTGATGAATATATACATGGTGAATTATATATATATATATATATATTTGTTGTGTGTCTAGTAGCTCTGAAAGTCAAGATGAGTGATCGTGCGTGGATGTACACCGGTCACACTGGTCAGAACAAATGGAGCACTGAATGGTTCACAAAAACCAAGGGGTTTGTGCGAGCCGCATTTGCAAATGGCCATAGGAAAACCTGGTGCCCCTGTTTACGGTGCGGCAATTGGGAAAAGAGGACAGAGGCTGAAATGGGCAAACACCTGCAGAAGAGTGGTTTTACGCCCGATTATACGGTGTGGACATTTCATGGTGAGTCTGCCCAACGTGACCGAGCTGAGGTGGATCGTCGTCGCACCGACGAGCATGGTACCGGGATGGAAAACATGGTGCAAGACTTTGATGATGCTCGGGATTCGGACGAGGAGATGGAGGAATCTGCAAAGGCCTTCAATGAAATGTTGGAGTCTTCAAAACGTCCTCTCCATGATCACACTGAGCTTTGTCAGTTGGATGCCATCTCACAAGTAATGGCTCTGAAGGCTCAGTTCAACTTGGGCAGAGAATGCTACGATGCAATGATGACAGTATTTGGACGCTTTCTACCCAAAGGCCATGTAATGCCTGCAAACCTGTACCAGTCGGACAAAATCCTCCGTGCACTGAAGATGCCCTATGATAAGATACATGCCTGTGAGAAAGGATGTGTCTTGTTTAGGCTTGACTATGCGGACTTGAACTATTGTCCCATTTGCAAGTCTTCCAGGTATGTTGTGGTAGACAACGGTATGGGTGAGAAGACACAGACCAAAATCCCCGTTAGTGTTCTTCGGTATATGCCAATCGTACCAAGACTTCAACGTCTTTTCATGGTCGAAGAGACGGCAAGACAGATGACATGGCACAAAACGGGCAAAAGAACCGAACTAGATGCAGATGGGAATCTGATGATTGTACACACATCGGATGGTGTTGCGTGGAAAAAGTTTGATGAATTACATGGTGACAAAGCGGCAGATCTGAGGCATCCTCGAGTCGGCATCAGCACGGATGGGTTCAGTGTGTTTGGTATGACGGCAGCCCAATACAGTTGTTGGCCCGTATTTGTCTTTCCACTCAATATCCCCCCCGGACAGATTATGCAAAGAAAGAACATTTTCCTGACGTTGATAATTCCAGGGCCCAACTATCCGGGGAAAAATATGAATGTGTACGACCTGTATGCCATGGCCCACACTGGCTCTTTCAAGAAATCAAGGATTTCTCTCAGTCTGACCTCGATGATGCAAACAACTTCACCAACATCTCCTCCCACAACAAGCTCGTGAGATATAGAGATGAGGGGAAGGCGAGGAAAGGGGAGGACTTTAACCCGAGCCAGGGTCCCATTGATCCAGAGCTGGTGATGATATCTGGTGGCGGGAGGTCCCATGGCTCCATAGCCATTGGAGATGAACTTATCCGTTGTCCTAGCACTCTCTCGGAGATCAAGGCGCGCCAGTCGAGCTCCACTCCTGAGATAAGGCCTCGTGAACGGCCAGTGCAACTCGCCATCAAGGTTAGTGATACGTACTCAGTTATCTTTCTCCATTACATTGTGTGCGCTTCCATCAATGATTACAAATGGTCATGTGAGTGGTGTTGCAGGCTGCTATACAGACTGAGAGAGATAGAACGGAGAAACTTCTGGCTGAGGCGGCGGAGAGGCAGCGGGAGATGGAGGAGAGGACGAGAAAGATGATGGAGGAGGAGAGGGCACGGAATGACATGCAGGCAAGGGCCATGTACGAGCTCCTTGTGGTAAGTTTCTTCTGCAGATTACTTGCTAGTCTTAACATTTGAGTCTCATTACTAACTAGTATGACTGTTGTGAAAACCAAATGTGCAGTCTGTGTGCGAGAAGTCCGGTCAGCCCGCTCCGCCGATGCCAGTGATTGCTCCTGGGAGCACGGTGAGTTTAATTTGAATGGACATTACTTGCTAGTCTTAACATTTGAGTGTCATAATGCTAACGATACATTGGAAATGATCTTTGGTGCGGCTTAACTCCAGAAACGCATCGCACGATCCTTCTCCAGGTAGCGGCACTAGCCACCCCGCTCCTACACCTCCCTGATCACGGTAAGTTTCTCTAGTGTTTTGCTTAACAAATGCATAAAGACCTAGACTTAGCTTTATTTCCTCCAATATGCTTACCATAATGACCTAGAGTTAGCTTCTTTTCCTCCAAAATGACTTAATAAGCTTACTGACCTCATAAACCATCCATTTTACCTAAGTTAGCTCTAAAACGATATGTACTTAGCTAACTTATGTCAAAAGTTGCATAATTAGCTCATAAACGACCCATTTCACCTAGGTTAACTCATAAACGACCCATTTCACCTAGGTTAACTCATAAACGACCCATTTCACCTAGGTTAGCTCATAAACGACCCATTTCACCTAGGTTAGCTCATAAACAACCTATTTCACCTAGGTTAGCTCATAAACGACCCATTTCAACTAGGTTAGCTCATAAACGATCCATTTCACCTAGGTTAGCTCATAAACGATCCATTTCACCTAACTTAGCTCATAAACGATCCATTTCACCTAAGATAGCTCATAAACGATCCATTTCACCTAGGTTAGCTAATAAATGGCATATACTTGTTCTTCTAGTCTTCTTCTTCTTCTATTCTTTTTCTTCTAGTCTAATTCTTCTTCTAGTCTTCTTTTTCTAACTTTCTTATTTGTCATTTTGCAGGTTTCGTTCACTTCACGGAAGCCAGCTTTCTATGATGGATTGCTTGTTTTTTCCTTTGATGCACTTCTTGTATTCTGCTCGCTTGCTATGATGAAACTAGATTGCTATGATGAAACTTTGCATATTGTAATATGTATGGATCGATGGAACTATGTGCAACCTACTATGTATGTATGGATATATATGTGCTGGATATTTATTATGTTGGATATATATGTGCTGGCTCCTGTGATATATTTGATGTGATATATTTCCTGTGATAATTGTTGGATATAAGAAAAACAGAATAAAAAGAGGCAGTGCAGGCTCTTTGCCGTCCGCCGCGGACGGCAAAGACACCTTTGCCATCGGTGGCAGACGGCAAAGGGGGCACGTGGCGCCCACCTGTGCTTCCTGAGAGATGGGCCATTTGGCAAATTTGCCTACCGTGGCGGACGGCAAAGCTAAGCTGATGGCAAAGACTTTGCCTTTGCCGTCCGCCGTGGCAGACGGCAAAAAACAGCGGGCGCTGACGCATTGCTGACGTCAACTGGCGGACGGCAAAGAGGTGCTCAAATTTGCCGTCCGCTGGCGGACGGCAAAGGCCGCCGTTAGCCGCCTAACGGACTAACGCTGGCGGACGTCCAGTATTTTTGCCGTCCCTCCTCTTTGCCGTCCGCCGCTGTAGGCAAAGGACTCTTTGCCGTCCGCCATAAAAAGCAGACGGCAAAGGACCTGTTTACCGTAGCCTACTTTGCCGGAGCCTTTTGCCGTCCGCGGCTGACGGCAAAGGCCTTTGCCGTCCGCCGTTCGAGCCTTTGCCGTCCGCCGTGGCAGACGGCAAAATAGCTGTTTCCTGTAGTGTGTGTCGGTACCCTACCCTCTATGGGTGGGTCTATTCTTCATAGAACTAGTAGTCTTGCGGATGCTATATCCTTGCTCGTAGTTGAACTTGAAAGACAATTTATTCATTTGCATCCTTGCATACAAAGGATTTTTCTAGAGTTTTCCAATATCGAGCATTCTTCTGTTAAGCGAGCGGCTACTATCTTTTTGGCACATGAGTTCAGATTTATAATGAAAGTGGCCAATGAAATTTTTGCGCATTATAGGGTGGACGCTGGTCGTCCTTCCATAGAGGCTATCCTTTTTAATCAAGAAGATTTAATGCGCTTACGATCCTTAGATCATGTTGCTTACAATGAAAACCTTAGAAAAAAGGTTCCTACCGATGTTCTAGTTGATAGAATTTCTGAACTTAATGATGACTTTGCTATTCAGAACAACGGGTTCGGTTTTTCTCTTGAACAAAGGCTCATGACTTATTGACAAAAGAATGCTTATAATGATGAATTGGTTGTGCAATATAAGGGGCCAAAGGAGGAACCCATACCTCCCGAGCTTGATCATGAGGACTTTTGTCCTATTAAATTTAGCCCTTTTGATTACTTTTGCTTGCCACAAAGAAAACTTGCTGCTGAACATAGGGAATATGAGATGAGTTTTCGTGATTTACCCTACTATCATTATGGCAATACCTAGATCTATCCTTGCCTTTATGCCTAGCTAGGGGCGTTAAACGATAGCGCTTGTTGGGAGGCAACCCAATTTTATTTTAGTTTTGTTTTGATTTTTTTGGTTCTGTTTAGGAATACATAATCCATCTAGCTTCTGTTTAGATGTGGTTTTGTGTCTTAATTAGTGTTTGTGCCAAGTAGAACCTTTGGGAAGACTTGGGGGAAGTCTTTGCGATCTTGCTGTAAAAAACAGAAACTTTAGCGCTCACGAGATTAGCTACAACTTTTTACTGGAGAGTGCTATTTAGTTGATTATTTTTGCAGATGATTAATAGATAAATTACTCACGTCCAGAAATTTATTTTAGAATTTTTGGAGTTCCAGAAGTTTGCTTTAGTTACAGATTACTACAGACTGTTCTGTTTTTAACAGATTCTGTTTTTCGCGTGTTGTTTGCTTATTTTGATGAATCTATGGCTAGTAATGGAGTTTATGAACCATAGAAAAGTTGGAATACAGTAGGTTTAACACCAATATAAATAAATAATGAGTTCATTACAGTACCTTGAAGTGGTGTTTTGTTTTCTTTCGCTAACGGAGCTCATGAGATTTTCTGTTAAGTTTTGTGTTGTGAAATTTTCAAGTTTTGAGTAAAGATTTGATGGATTATGGAACAAGGAGTGGTAAGAGCCTAAGCTTGGGGATGCCCAAGGCACCCCAAGGTAAAATCTAAGGACAACCCAGAAAGCCTAAGCTTGGGGATGCCCCGGAAGGCATCCCCTCTTTTGTCTTCCTCCATCGGTAACTTTACTTGGAGCTATATTTTTATTCACCACATGATATGTGTTTTGCTTGGAGCGTCTTGTATGATTTGAGTCTTTGATTTTTAGTTCACCACAATCGTCCTTGCTGTACACACCTTTGGAGAGAGACACACATTATTCAGAATTTATTAGAATACTCTATGTGCTTCACTTATATCTTTTGAGTTAAACAATTTTGCTCTAGTGCTTCACTTATATATTTTAGAGCACGGTGGTGGTTATATTTTATAGAAATTATTGATCTCTCATGCTTCACTTATATCATTTTGAGAGTCCTTTAGAACAGCATGGTAATTTGCTTTGGTTATAAAATTAGTCCTAATATGATAGGCATCCAAGATAAAAACTTCTAAGTGCATTGAATACTAAGAGAAGTTTGATACTTGATAGTTGTTTTGAGACATAAAGGTGGTAATATTAAAGTTGTGCTAGTTGAGTAGTTGTGAATTTGAGAAATACTTGTGTTGAAGTTTGCAAGTCCCGTAGCATGCACGTATGGTAAACGTTGTGTAACAAATTTGAAACATGAGGTGTTCTTTGATTGTCATCCTTATGAGTGGCGGTCGGGGACGAGCGATGGTATTTTCCTACCAATCTATCCCCCTAGGAGCATGCGCGTAGTGCTTGGTTTTTTATGACTTGTAGATTTTTGCAATAAGTATGTGAGTTCTTTATGACTAATGTTGAGTCCATGGATTATACGCACTCTCAACCTTCCATCATTGCTAGCCTCTTCGGTACTGTGCATTGCCCTTTCTCACCTTGAGAGTTGGTGCAAACTTCGCCGGTGCATCCAAACCCCGTGATACGATACGCTCTATCACACATAAACCTCCTTATATCTTCCTCAAAACAGCCACCATACCTACCTATTATGGCATTTCCATAGCCATTCCGAGATATATTGCCATGCAACTTTCCACCATTCCGTTTATTATGACACGCTTCATCATTGTCATATTGCCTTGCATGATCATGTAGTTGACATCGTACTTGTGGCAAAGCCACCATGCATATTATTTCATACATCTCACTCTTGATTCATTGCCCTTCCCGGTACACCACCGGAGGCATTCATATAGAGTCATACTTTGTTCTAGTATCGAGTTGTAATCATTGAGTTGTAAATAAATAGAAGTGTGATGATCATCATTAATAGAGCATTGTCCCAAATAAAAAAAGAGAAAGGCCAAAAAAAGAAAGGCCCGGAAAAAAAAGAAAAAAAAGAAGAGAAAAAAAGAGAAAATAAAAAGGGACAATGCTACTATCCTTTTTCCACACTTGTGCTTCAAAGTAGCACCATGATCTTTATGATAGAGAGTCTCTTGTTTTGTCACTTTCATAAACTAGTGGGAATTTTTCATTATAGAACTTGGCTTGTATATTCCAACGATGGGCTTCCTCAAATGCCCTAGGTCTTCATGAGCAAGCAAGTTGGATGCACACCCACTTAGTTTCTTTTGTTGAGCTTTCATACATTTATAGCTCTAGTGCATCCGTTGCATGGCAATCCCTACTCCTTGCATTGACATCAATTGATGGGCATCTCCCTGGCCCGTTGATTAGCCGCATCAATGTGAGACTTTCTCCTTTTTTGTCTTCTCCACACAACCCCCATCATCATCTTATCTTCCACCCATAGTGCTATATCCATGGCTCACGCTCATGTATTGCGTGAAAGTTGCAAAAAGTTTGAAATTACTAAAGAATGAAACAATTGCTTGGCTTTTCATCGGGGTTGTGCAAGATGAGAACATCTTGTGTGACGAAAATGAAGCATGACCAAACTATATGATTTTGCAGGGATGAACTTTCTTTGGCCATGTTATTTTGAGAAGACATAATTGCTTTGTTAGTATGCTTGAAGTATTATTATTTTAATTTCAATATTAAACTTTTATCTTGAATCTTTCGGATCTGAACATTCATGCCACAATAAAGAAAATTACATTGAGAAAAATGCTAAGTAGCATTCCACATCAAAAATTCTGTTTTTATCATTTACCTAGTCGAGGACGAGCAGGAATTAAGCTTGGGGATGCTTGATACGTCTCCAACGTATCTATAATTTTTGATTGCTCCATGCTATTATATATTCTGTTTTGGATGTTTAATTGGCTTATTTATACACTTTCATATTATTTTTGGGACTAACCTATTAACCTTTTCCGGTGCTCTGCCGGAGGGGGCATCGATCACGGAGGGCTTCTACATCAACACCATAGCCTCTCCGATGATGTGTGAGTAGTTTACCACAGACCTTCGGGTCCATAGTTATTAGCTAGATGGCTTCTTCTCTCTCTTTGGATCTCAATACAAAGTTCTCCTCGATCTTCTTGGAGATCTATTCGATGTAACTCTTTTTGCGGTGTGTTTGTCGAGATCCGATGAATTGTGGGTTTATGATCAAGATTATCTATGAACAATATTTGAATCTTCTCTGAATTCTTTTATGTATGATTGGTTATCTTTGCAAGTCTCTTCGAATTATCAGCTTGGTTTGGCCTACTAGATTGATCTTTCTTGCAATGGGAGAAGTGCTTAGCTTTGGGTTCAATCATGCGGTGCTCGATCCCAGTGACAGTAGGGGAAACGACACGTATTGTATTGTTGCCATCGAGGATAAAAAGATGGGGTTTATATCATATTGCATGAGTTTATCCCTCTACATCATGTCATCTTACCTAATGCGTTACTCTGTTCTTATGAACTTAATACTCTAGATGCATGCTGGATAGCGGTCAATGTGTGGAGTAATAGTAGTAGATGCAGGCAGGAGTCGGTCTACTTGTTGCGGACGTGATGCCTATATACATGATCATGCCTAGATATTCTCATAATTATGCACTTTTCTATCAATTGCTCGACAGTAATTTGTTCACCCACCGTAATACTTATGCTATCTTGAGAGAAGCCACTAGTGAAACCTATGGCCCCCGGGTCTATCTTCCATCATATTAATATCTCGTCAACGAGCTATTTCTGGCACCGTTTATTTTGCAATCTTTACTTTTAATCTTTATCATAAAAATACCAAAAATATTATCTTATCATCTCTATCAGATCTCACTTTTGCAAGTGGCCGTGAAGGGATTGACAACCCCTTTATCGCGTTGGTTGCAAGGTTCTTATTTGTTTGTGTAGGTACGAGGGACTTGCGTGTGGCCTCCTACTGGATTGATACCTTGGTTCTCAAAAACTGAGGGAAATACTTACGCTACTTTGCTGCATCACCCTTTCCTCTTCAAGGGAAAACCAACGCAGTGCTCAAGAGGTAGCATTTTGTAATAGTTATCGGCAACTGGCAGGAGCCATATGGTTGTCGCTTTATTGTATGAAATGCAAACTCCATGTAACTGCTTTACTTTATCACTAAGCGGTAGCGATAGTCGTAGAAGCAATAGTTGGTGAGACGACAACGATGCTTCAATGGAGATCAAGGTGTCAAGCCGGTGACGACGGAGATCATCACGGTGCTTTGGAGATGGAGATCAAAGGCACAAGATGATGATGGCTATATCATATCACTTATATTGATTGCATGTGATGTTTATCCTTTATGCATCTTATTTTGCTTAGTTCGACGGTAGCATTATAAGATGATCTCTCACTAAATTTCAAGGTATAAGTGTTCTCCCTGAGTATGCACCGTTGCGACAGTTCGTCGTGCCGAGACACCACGTGATGATCGGGTGTGATAAGCTCTACGTTCACATACAACGGGTGCAAGCCAGTTTTGCACACACAGAATACTCGGGTTAAACTTGACGAGCCTAGCATATGTAGATATGGCCTCGGAACACTGAGACCGAAAGGTCGAGCGTGAATCATATAGTAGATATGATCAACATAGTGATGTTCATCATTGAAAACTACTCCATCTCACGTGATGATCGGACATGGTTTAGTTGATTTGGATCACGTGATCACTTAGATGATTAGAGGGATGTCTATCTAAGTGGGAGTTCTTAAGTAATATGATTAATTGAACTTTAATTAATCATGAACTTAGTACCTCATAGTATTTTGCATGTCTATGTTGTTGTAGATCAATGGCCCGTGCTACTGTTCCTTTGAATTTTAATGCGTTCCTAGAGAAAGCTAAGTTGAAAGATGATGGTAGCAACTACATGGACTGGGTCCGTAACTTGAGGATTATCCTCATTGCTGCATAGAAGAATTACGTCCTGGAAGCACCGCTAGGTGCCAGGCCTGCTGCAGATGCTGCTGATGACGTTAAGAACGTCTGGCAGAGTAAAGCTGGTGACTATTCGATAGTTCAGTGTGCCATGCTTTACGGCTTAGAACTGGGACTTCAACGACGTTTTGAACGTCATGGAGCATATGAGATGTTCCAGGAGTTGAAGTTAATATTTCAAGCAAATGCCCGGATTGAGAGATATGAAGTCTCCAATCAGTCCTACAACTGCAAAATGGAGGAGAATAGTTCTATCAGTGAACATATACTCAGAATGTCTGGGTACCACAACCACTTGACTCAACTGAGAGTTAATCTTCCTGATGATAGTGTCATTCACAGAGTTCTTCAATCACTTCCACCAAGCTACAAAAGCTTCGTGATGAACTATAATATGCAAGGGATGGATAAGACAATTCCCGAGCTCTTCATGATGCTAAAGGCTGCGGAGGTAGAAATCAAGAAGGAGCATCAAGTGTTGATGGTCAACAAGACCACCAGTTTCAAGAAGAAGGGCAAAGGGAAGAAGGGGAACTTCAAGAAGAACGGCAAGCAAGTTGCTGCTCAAGTGAAGTAGCCCAAGTCTGGACCTAAGCCTGAGATTGAGTGCTTCTACTGCAAAGGGACTGGTCACTGGAAGCGGAACTGCCCCAAGTATTTGGTGGATAAGAAGGATGGCAAAGTGAAAGGTATATTTGATATACAAGTTATTGATGTGTACTTAACTAATGCTCGCAGTAGCGCTTGGGTATTTGATACTGGTTCTGTTGCTCATATTTGCAACTCGACACGAGGGCTACGGATTAAGCAAAGATTGGCTAAGGACGAGGTGATGATGCGCGTGGGAAATGGTTCCAAAGTCGATGTGATCGCCGTCGGCACGCTACCTCTACATCTACCTTCGGGATTAGTTTTAGACCTGAATAATTGTTATTTGGTGCCAGCGTTAAGCATGAACATTATATCTGGATCTTGTTTGATGCGAGACGGTTATTCATTTAAATCAGAGAATAATGGTTGTTCTATTTATATGAGTAATATCTTTTATGGTCATGCACCCTTGATGAGTGGTCTATTTTTACTAAATCTCAATAGTAGTGATACACATATTCATAGTATTGAAGCCAAAAGATATAAGTTCAATAATGATAGTGCAACTTATTTGTGGCACTGCCGTTTGGGTCATATTGGTGTAAATCGCATGAAGAAACTCCATGTTGATGGACTTTTGGAATCACTTGATTATGAATCACTTGATACTTGCGAACCATGTCTCATGGGCAAGATGACTAAGACTCAGTTCTCCGGAACAATGGAGCGAACAACAGACTTGTTGGAAATAATACATACTGATGTATGCGGTCCGATGAGTGTTGATGCTCGCAGCGGGTATCGTTATTTTCTGACCTTCACAGATGATTTGAGCAGATATGGGTATATCTACTTGATGAAACATAAGTCTGAAACATTTGAAAAGTTCAAAGAATTTCAGAGTGAAGTGGAAAATCATCGTAACAAGAAAATAAAGTTTCTACGATCTGATCGTGGAGGAGAATATTTGAGTTACGAGTTTGGTCTTCATTTGAAACAATGCGGAATAGTTTCGCAACTCATGCCACCCGGAACACCACAGCGTAATGGTGTGTCCGAACATCGTAATCGTACTTTATTAGATATGGTGCGATCTATGATGTCTCCTACTGATTTACCGCTATCGTTTTGGGGTTATGCTTTAGAGACGGCTGCATTCACGTTAGATAGGGCACCATCTAAATCCGTTGAGACGACGCCTTATGAACTATGGTTTGGCAACAAACCCAAGTTGTCGTTTCTTAAAGTTTGGGGCTGCGATGCTTATGTGAAAAAGCTTCAACCTGATAAGCTCGAACCCAAATCGGAGAAATGTGTCTTCATAGGATACCCAAAAAGAGGTTGTTGGGTACACCTTCTATCACAGATCTGAAGGCAAAATATTTGTTGCTAAGAATGGATCCTTTCTAGAGAAGGAGTTTCTCTCGAAAGAAGTGAGTGGGAGGAAAGTAGAACTTGATGAGGTAATTGTACCTTCTCCTGAATTGGAAAGTAGTACATCACATAAATTAGTTCCAGTGATTCCTACACCAATTAGTGAGGAAGCTAATGATGTTGATCATGAAACTTCTGATCAAGTTACTACCGAACCTCGTAGGTCAACCAGAGTAAGATCCGCACCAGAGTGGTACGGTAATCCTGTTCTGGAGGTCATGTTACTTGACCATGACAAGCCTACGAACTATGAGGAAGCGATGATGAGCCTAGATTCCGCGAAATGGCTTGAGGCCCTGAAATCTGAGATGGGATCCATGTATGAGAACAAAGTGTGGACTCTGGTTAACTTGCCCGATGATCGGCAAGCCATAGAGAATAAATGGATCTTCAAGAAGAAGACTGACACTGACGGTAATGTTACTGTCTACAAAGCTCGACTTGTTGCAAAAGGTTTTCGACAAGTTCAAGGAGTTGACTACGATGAGACCTTCTCACCCGTAGCGATGCTTAAGTCCGTCCGAATCATGTTAGCAATTGCCGCATTTTATGATTATGAAATTTGGCAAATGGATGTCAAAACTGCATTCCTGAATGGATTTCTGGAAGGAGAGTTGCATATGATGCAACCAGAAGGTTTTGTCGATCCAAATGATGCTAACAAAGTGTGCAAGCTCCAGCGATCCATTTATGGACTGGTGCAAACATCTCCGAGTTGGAATAAATGTTTTGATAGTGTGATCAAAGCAAATGGTTTTATACAGACTTTTGGAGAAGCCTGTATTTACAAGAAACAGAGTGGGAGCTCTGTAGCATTTCTAATATTATATGTGGATGACATATTGTTGATTGGAAATGATATAGAATTTCTGGATAGCATAAAAGGGTACTTGAATAAAAGTTTTTCTATGAAAGACCTCGGTGAAGCTGCTTATATATTGGGCATCAAGATCTATAGAGATAGTTCAAGACGCTTAATTGGACTTTCACAAAGCACATACCTTGATAAAGTTTTGAAGAAGTTCAAAATGGATCAAGCAAAGAAAGGGTTCTTGCCTGTGTTACAAGGTGTGAAGTTGAGTCAGACTCAATGCCCGACCACTGCAGAAGATAGAGAGAAAATGAAAGTCATTCCCTATGCTTCAGCCATAGGTTCTATCATGTATGCAATGTTGTGTACCAGACCTGATGTGTGCCTTGCTAACAGTTTAGCAGGGAGGTACCAAAGTAATCCAGGAGTGGATCACTGGACAGCGGTCAAGAACATTCTGAAATACCTGAAGAGGACTAAGGATATGTTTCTCGTTTATGGAGGTGACAAAGAGCTCGTCGTAAATGGTTACGTCGATGCAAGCTTTGACACTAATCCAGATGACTCTAAGTCACAAACCGGATACGTATTTATATTGAACGGTGGAGCTGTCAGTTGGTGCAATTCTAAGCAAAGCGTCATGGCGGGATCTACATGTGAAGCGGAGTACATAGCTGCTTCGGAAGGAACAAATGAAGGAGTCTAGATGAAGGAGTTCATATCTCATCTAGGTTTCAGATGAGTTCAGGCATTTTTTGGAGTACCGGGGGGTTACCGGAACCCCCCAGGGAGTTAATGGGCCTTAATGGGCCATGGTGGAAGAGAGGAGGAGGCGGCCAAGTGGTGCCCCCCCCAAGCCCAATCCGAATTGGGGAGGGGCCCCCCCCCTTTCCTTCTCTCCCTCTTCCCTTCCTTCCCCCTCCTAGTTGGACTAGGAAAGGGGGGAAACCTACTCCTAGTAGGAGTAGGAATCCCCACTTGGGGCGCGCCATAGGAGGCCGGCCCTCCCCCTCCTCCACTCCTTTATATACGGGGGAGGGGGCACCCCATAGAGACACAAGTTGATTCTTAGCCGTGTGCGGTGCCCCCCTCCACAGATTTCCACCTCGGTCATATTGTCGCAGTGCTTAGGCGAAGCCCTGCGTCGGTAACTTCATCATCACCGTCACCACGTCGTCGTGCTGACGAAACTCTCCCTCGGCCTCAGCTGGATCTAGAGTTTGTGGGACGCCACCGAGCTGAACGTGTGCAGATCGCGGAGGTGCCGTGCGTTCGGTACTTGATCGGTTGGATCACGAAGACGTTCGACTACATCAACCGCGTTACTTAACGGTTCCGCTTTCGGTCTACGAGGGTACATGGACATACTCTCCCCGCTTGTTGCTATGCATCTCCTAGATAGATCTTGCATGATCGTAGGAAATTTTTTGAAATACTGCGTTTCCCAACACGTATTCCTTCTCCGAAACATTGGTTTGGTTTGGCCAACTAGATTCATCTTTCCTGCAATGGGAAGAGGTGCTTTGTGATGGGTTCGATCTTGCGGTGTCCTCGCCTAGTGACAGAAGGGGTAGCGAGGCACGCATGTCTCGTTGCTATTAAGGATAAAAAGATGGGGTCTATTCCTACATGAATAGATCTTGTCTACATCATGTCATCGTTCTTATTGCATTACTCCGTTTCTCCATGAACTTAATACACTAGATGCATGTTGGATAGCGGTCGATGTGTGGAGTAATAGTAGTAGATGCAGGCAGGAGTCTGTCTACTAATCTTGGACGTGATGCCTATATACATGATCATTGCCTTGGATATCGTCATAATTATTTGCTCTTCTATCAATTGCCTAACAGTAATTTGTTACCCACCGTATCCTATTTTCTCGAGAGATGCCACTAGTGAAATTTACGGCCCCGGGGTCTATTTCCTATCATATTGTTTTTAGATCTATTATTCCAAAACCCCAAAAATACATTGCTGCACTTTTCCTTTATTTATTTTATTTTGTGTTTTTGTCAGACCTATTTATCCATTCTCATACAATTTAATCTATCTCGATACCGAGGAGGGATTGACAACCCCTCTTACGCATTGGGTTGCAAGTATTTGTCATTCATGTGCAGGTACCGTTTACATAGTATTGCTTGGTTCTCCTACTAGATTGATAACCTTGGTTTCATAACTGAGGAAAATACTTACCGTTGTTGTGATGCATCATCCTCTCCTCTTCGGGGAAATACCAACGCAGATACAAGCAATCAGGAAGAATTTCTGCCGCCGTTGCCGGGGAGACATAATCAACATCTATCATGTTCCTAATCACAAATCTCATCTCCTTGCAATTTACATTGTTTGCCATTTTCCTCTCCTTTTCCTCTCCCCCACTTCACAAAAAAAATTGCCTTTTTATTTGCCTTCTTTTCCGTTTGACTTTTTCCCGCTAGATCTTTTGTTTGCGTGTGATCTTGTTTGCGTAGTCACAATGTCTCAAGAAAACACCAAATTGTGTGATTTTTCCAATACCAATAATAATGATTTTATTAATACTTCGATTGCTCCTCCCGCCACTAGTGCGGAGTCTTATGATATTAATGCCGCTTTGTTGAATCTTGTTATGAAAGAGCAATTTTCCGATACTCCTAATGAGGATGCCACGTCCCATCTAAACACTTTCGTAGAATTGTGTGATATGCAAAATAAACAAGATGTGGACAATGATATTTTGAAATTGAAATTGTTTCCTTTCTCTTTGCGGGATCGTGCAATAATTTGGTTTTCTTCTTTGCGTCGTAATAGTATCGATTCTTGGGATAAGTGCAACGATGCTTTTATTACTAAGTATTTTCCGCCCGCGAAAATCATTTCCCTTAAAAATCAAATAAATAATTTTAAGCAACTTGAGCATGAACATGTTGCATAATCTTGGGAAAGAATGAAATTGATGCTAAGAAATGTCCAACTCGTGGTTTAAATCTTTGGATGATTATACAATTTTTTTATGCGGGGTTGATTTTGTTTCTAGAAATCTTTCGGATTCCGCAGTGGGAGGTACTTTTATGGGAATTACTTTTGGGTTAAGCTACTAAATTTCTAGATAATATCATGGAAAATTATTCACAATGGCATGCCGAAAGAGAACTTACTAGTGGAAAGATCAATTTCGTTGAAGAAATTAGCACTTTGAGTGAAAAGTTGATGCTCTTATGAAATTGGTTGCTAATAAAAATGCTCCTATTGATCCAAATGATGTGCCTTTGTCTACTTTGATTGAGCAAAATAGTGATCCCGTAGATGTGAATTTTGTCTCGCGAAACAATTTTAATAACAATGCTTATAGAGGTAATTTTAATCGTAGGCCTTTTCCTGGAAATTCCTCTTATAATTATGGCAATTCCTATGGTAATTCTTCTTACAATAATAATAGGAACCCCTCTGATCTTGAGATTAATATTAAAGAATTTATCAATTCTCAAAAAGTTTTCAACACTACGATAGAAGAAAAGTTGAATAAGATTGATGATATCTCTAGAAGAATTGATAGAATTTCCCATGATGTTGAAAATCTCGAGTAAAAATTTTCCACCTAAGGTTGATGTCAAGGAATCAATTAAAGCCTTATATGTTTTTATGGATGAAAGTAAGAAAAGAACCGCTATGCCTAGAGCTAAAAGAGAAGTTTTAAAAAGAGCGTTTTCTACCGATTGCTTTCATAATAATGATGAAGATCTTAACATGATTAATGTTTCTTCTATTGGTTCCTTGTTTAGTAATATTAAACTTGATGAAAAGAGGACTGAAGAAGAGTCAACTTTAGCTAGAGGGCGTTATCATAATTCGGAGGGTGAAAATCTTGTTGAAATTTTTGATAAAAATGGGTTTGGAGAGGTCAAAACTTTAACTAGTGATGTGCCCACTCTTTTGAATTACAAATATTTTAATTATGATACACTACAAAAAAAAAGACACACCCGTGACATTTTGGGCCGAATGAATTTTTTTCTGTCATGCTTATGACACTTCTATGACGATAATTGTGACAAAACCAGGTATCATCATAGATGTGGTGGGCTCCTACTTCTATGACGAAAAATCATGACAGAAAATGGGCTTTTCGTCCTGGGCGGGCCGGAGACGCAACTGCATGACATTCTTTGGGCCGTCCATGACGGGAAAAACCGTGGTAGAAGCGAGTTCGAGGAAAATATCGGGGAGTTCCCGGTTACGGTGGTGGTCGGGGCCGAGCGATGCATGGAGGGATTGCGCGTTTCTCTCGGACACGTACGCGCGTGGGTGCGAGGCGTTGGGCTCTAACTGAACCCGAGCGAGGCGTTCGCCTACTGAACACGAGCGATGCACTGGCTACGCGTTACTGAACCCGAGCGAACGGTCGATCCCTGGCTATTAACTGAACCCGATTGAACGATTCCTTCGCTACTGCTACTAACTGAAGCCGATCGAACCTGTTGCCTCTTGATGAATAGTGAGCACTGTTGGGGGTTGGATGAATAGTTCCCGGTGGGGGTTGGATGAACAAGACCCCGTGGTAGTAGAGGCCGTTGCCGCTGGATAAACAGGACCCCGATCAAGCCGGTTGGAGGTGGATGAACAGGACCCCGTGGAGGGCTAGTTGAACAATAGCCGGTGGAGGGCTGGATGAACAGTAGCTCGTGAAGGGCTCGTTGAACAGTAGCCGGAGAAGGCTGGATGAACAGGAGCTCGTGGATGAACGGTAGCTGGTGGAGGCAGGAGCGAGACACCGTGGATGAACAGTCGTAGGTGGAGGCTGGAGGAGGTCGACGGTGGATGAACAGTAGCCCGTAGAGGCTGGAGCGAGGCAGTAGACTGTGGATGAACAGTAGCCCGTGGAGTCCCATTTTGCGATACGCCACACCCCTCCCAATGAACACGACCCCCGTTTCGACCGTAGGAGGTCGAAGAGAAGTCTGTTTCCTTTGTTTTACGGTACGCCACACCCCTCCCGATCAACAGGACCCCGTTTCGACCGTAGGAGGTCGAAGAGAAGTCTGTTTCCTCCATTTTCCGGTATGCCAGACCCCTCCCGGTGAACAGGATCCCGTTTCGACCGTGGGCGGTCGAACAGAAGGCCGTTTCCTCCGTTCTACGGTATGTCAGGCCTCGTTTCAGCTGTTCCGTCCAAGCCGGTTGGCTCCCGATCAACAGGACGCATTCCGTTGCCTTCCGATGAACACGACGCAGTTTCTCCGTTCCGACCCAGCCGGTTGACTGCCGATGAACAGGATGCCATCGCTGCTCTCCGTTGTCTCTCCATGTACACGAGCCATGGCCGTACGTATACGCGAGTAGGCGTTCGAGACCCCGCCCGTATGTACGTACGTGGTCGTATTATAAAAGACTCAAAATAATAAAAGACTCAAAATAATAAAAGAATCAAAGTAATAAAAGAATCAAAATGATAAAAAGACTCAAAATAATAATAATAACTGAAAGTAATAAAAGGTTTCAAAATAATAAGACTCAAAATTATAAAAGAAACAAAATGATAAAATACTGAAAACTATAAAAAGGCTCAAAGTAATAAAATGTTTCAAAATAATAAAAGACTCAAAATAATAAAAAGATTCAAAGTACTAAAAAGATTCAAAACAATAAAAGTCTCAAAATAATAACAGAATAAAAAAATCGAAATAATCAAAATAATAAAAGACACAAAGTAATAAAAATTTATAAAATAATAAAAGACTCAAAATTATAAAAGACAAAAGAAGATAAAAGAAAATAATAAAAAGGTTCAAAGTAATAAAAAGTTTCAAAATGATAAAAGACACAAAATAATAAAAGAATCAAAATAGTAAAAAGACGCAAAATTTCAGAAAGTTTCAAAATAACAAAAGAATCAAAATCATAAAAAGGTTCAAAATAAAAGGTTAAAATTATAAAAAGACTCAAAATCTTAAAAAGATTCAATGTAATTCCAATAACTACAATATTATAAAAATGTCACAAAATAATATAGTGGTGATGTGGCAACACATATCATGCTACAAGAAAACCTAATAGTGTTGGAGTTCCCTGTTATGCCACGTCACCACTATATGACACCTTGTACCAACTGCGGGTCCCACATATAAGTTGTGTACAACAATTTTTCAACGTCACCACTATGGTCTAACTGACGTCGTACTAAATATGCCAACAACACCACTATTTGAAGGCTAGCCATTTCTCTACTAGTGGTAGGAAATGAAATGACATGTATCTCGAATCTATGAATAGGGATAGGAAAGAGATGTCCTTTGGTTCATATCATAGGATTTTTTGTACTGAGTCTAGACTAATGTCTATTTTTTTATGAAACATGGAGGATAGGAAGAATTCCTAAATAGAAATAGATTTCTATTCCTATAGATATCCTATCCTATAGAATTCCTACAAAATTCCTCCAAACCAAAGGGGCCTAAAGGGTGGTAGAAATAAATCTTTCTATACAGTTTGTTAATAATAGAAGTCGGAGAGAAAACTCTGTTTGCAAAAAATTGAATCCAGACCGCACAACTCTAGATCAAAGGTTACACAATTTTTCTATAAACAAGCCGATGTGAAGGATTATGATTGGTAATAAGGGGATGAAGGGGGCAAGGGGAGAGAATTATAGTTTGATAAATTGAGTAATCGTTTGTAGATTCTTTGTAGGTCTAGCATTATTGCTATAAAGCACATACAAATGTGTAGTAGTAACTTTTTTCTGGATTATTAATTGCATTGCACCGCGTATATCTATAGAGATACTAAGCTCCCATGATTTGAAGCGTTGTGGTGCTCCAGGAGTTGTGGGGTCGGTGAGCGCCCCACTTGTAAGATTGTGTGTTGTTTGGTTATTATCTGTCCTTTCCTTTTATATTTTATTTTCCACATTTTAATTTGTAAGTGCTTAATAAAATTTGTAAACATTAAGAAAACAAAACATTTTTTAGATTCATTAATATTTATTAATTTTCAAAGTTCACAATCATTTTTAAAGTTTGTGAACGCTTGTAAAATTTGAAAAGTTGTTTAATTTGTGAATTTTTTTTAAATCCATGAATATATTTTATACTTGTGAATGTTTTCTAAAATTAATGCTTTTTAAAATTCATTGTATATTTTAAATTTCTTGAACATCTTTTAATTAAACTAACTTTTACAAATAGAAAATTATCATTGATGTTTTTTTCTTAGCTAGCATTAGGCGGGCGAAAAAACTAAGTGAGCAAGAGGACCACAGAGCCAAGCTGAGCGGGCATGAGCTTCCTTGGCTGGCATATGTGAGTGTTATAGCAATAATTTCACAGTTTTAGCGTGGAATAGGAGCTCTCAAGAGTCTCAGATGACAACCACTAACTGACACCCAGGCCGAAACATGTAAATACACCACAACCATGCACCAAACAATTTCATTCTCCTATGGAAACAAATACAGTCTCCAACGGCAATCTGACACGATATATGAACCAAAAAACAGCGTCAAAACATAATTAAATCACAAGTCAACACAGGTAAAATCCAAAGAAAACAATCAATCACAATAATTTACTAGATATAAAAGAGTTAATCCCAGAATGAAGAACCGCGTGGCAAAGCGCGCGTTAGCCTCTAGTATAGTCGATCATCTAGAAGGATATGGACAGAGGTGTAAGTGCGGCGCCTGCAGCCTGCCTGCCGTGTGTGTATTACTACCGCCTAGTAATGACCACCTAACAAATCCCAAGGGGTTGGTGCAGCCATGACTGAACCCACACACACACACACTAATAATCTGTTTGATTCATCCACATCTCCTCCTACCTCAGACACGGCTCATTATGCTTGGCCCCTTAACCACCACCTAATTGGTCTGCTAATAATTTCCCAGTGAAATTCAGCATAGTACCACTAGTACAGCAGCTTGACTTGCAGGCGCCTGCAGGTCAATGAGAAGCGCCATGCATGCAAGTCACGGGAGGCCCAGGTCTGATCCCACGGGCCAGGCCGGGCCTCGGGCAAGCGTTGACCCTCAAGTCAGTCAAGTCCGGCCCGGTGTGCTACCTGGCGGGCCTGGATCCAACTATAAAAACCACCATCACCAGACGCCGAGGCAGCAAGCTTAAGCGGCTAAGCAGCATCCAGCAGCAGGTGGCAAGCGAGCTCACTCGATCGCGCTCGCCATGGCCGCGTCCACCGCCGCCCGACGCTTCCTCCTCCTCCTCGCCGCAGTGACCGTCGTCTCCGTGGCCGCCGCGGCGCCGGCGCCGGCGCCACCCCCGCCGTTCCGGACGGTGTACGCGTTCGGGGACTCGTTCACGGACACGGGCAACACGCACTCCACCACCGGTCCTTACTCGTACGGCTACGTCTCCAACCCGCCCTACGGCGCCACCTTCTTCCACCGCTCCACCAACCGCTACTCCGACGGCCGCCTCGTCGTCGACTTCCTGGCCACCGACGCGCTCGCGCTGCCCTCCTTCCTCCCGCCCTACCTCTCCCTCGCCGGCCCCAACGCCACCTCCGCCAGCAGCAAGAGCAGCAAGTACTACGGCGCCAACTTCGCGGTGGCCGGCGCGACGGCCATCGAGCACGACTTCTTCGCCAAGAACAACCTCAGCGTCGACATCACACCGCAGTCCATCATGACGGAGCTGGGCTGGTTCGACGCGCACCTCAAGGCGCGCCAAGTCAAGAAGGAGGAGATCGGCGAGGCGCTGTACTGGGTGGGAGAGATCGGCGCCAACGACTACGCCTACAGCTTCATGGCCGCCGACTCCATCCCGCCGGAGCGCATCCGGACCATGGCCGTCGACAGGGTCACCACCTTCCTCGAGGTACGAACTAGTACCTCAATTAGTTAGCACAGGCTGCACAGCTAGTGGTTACCAGTACTAACTAACTTTCAGCCTGAATATGTAGTTAGTCGTGCTCTCATATGCTGTGTTCGTTTGCTCTCACTCTCTGGCATTACTTCACAAATGCTTATCCATCAATCTAGAGTGCAGTGAGCATGCATGTCGATGAAAGTTAAAACCAACTTTAGCTAGGGATGCTTGCCAGATCTCATAGCTAGATTCTCCTAATTTCATGACTGTTATTTAGAACTAAGTGCTCCATAAGTAGTTGGCGAAAATGAAGATGCAGTTAGTTAGCACTAGCACAGTGAGAGTGCTCTCAGAGCTCAGAAGTCAGAACTCCAGACCACTTGCACCGTCTTGTGATGTGTCCTTGCACTTGTCAGAAGGGTTGGTTTGACAGATCGGTGCATTTACTTACTTTGATTAAATTCGGTGTGGTTAATTCTTAGCTACTGGCCTGGCCTGACCTGGCCTCGAACGAATGAGGGTACATTAGTTACTTGTGGTTTCTCTACCTTTCCATGCATGGTTGTAAGTAGTGAGTGAGCTGTTCTTCTTCATGAACACTACCCAAAAGGCCAAGAGTAGATAGATCTACGGCTGCCTTTTTGCTGTCCCTGCCGACACTTACTACTGCCGCTCATCGATCCCGTCTTAAACTCCATCTTTTTACCTTTGTCCCTGGAGAATACAATGCAACTAGCTAGTGTTTCTAACTGTGTCCCTTGCAAGAAACAGCTACTGCATAAAAGAAGAGTAAATTCCACTGTGAATTGCCCCATGTGTTTCTTTCTACAGCTGAAGTTCTGGTCTGAATTTGGCTCAGTGTTGTTAAGTTATACGGTCACTGATGATAAACGATGTTAATTGGAGTAGTGTACTGTGTACTGTATAATTCTTGTCTGCCGCTTTGATGAGGCGCCGCCTGCAGCTTCCAGTACAACGAGCCAGTGCCACCCCGACCTAATTTTGATGGCCATTCACTGCACTGTCTCCATCTGCTGCCACTGCATATGCATGTACAGTACTAGTACCAGCCTCAATTTCTGCTACCTACTCACTCAAATCTAATTAAAAACAAGCTGTCCTTTGTTGAATAAAGAAACTGGTAAAGATTGATTGCAAAATAAAGGAAACTGGTGAAGATTGCAGCAATCATGCTGTTGATCATTTGCTCTTCATGCAGTCATCAACTGGAGTAGTAGTACTAAAAAGAATTTTTCCTTTCTGATCAAATTTTCGTCTCATCAATTTGGAGTGATTTCTGTGCGACTGACGGAGAGAAAAAATTGGCAGGGGCTGCTGAAGAGGGGGGCCAAGTACGTGGTGGTGCAGGGGCTGCCGCTCACCGGCTGCCTGCCGCTGGCCATGACGCTGGCGCGGCCCGAGGACCGGGACAACCTCAGCTGCGTCGCCTCCGTCAACAAGCAGAGCATGGACCACAACCACCACCTCCAGGCCGGGATCCACCGGCTCCGGCAGGCCCACCCGGGCGCCGTCGTCGCCTACGCCGACTACTACGCCGCCCACCTCGCCGTCATGCGCAGCCCCGCCAGGTACGGCTTCGCCGAGCCCTTCAAGACCTGCTGCGGCTCCGGCGGCGGCGCCTACAACTTCGAGATCTTCTCCACCTGCGGCTCGCCCGAGGTCCCCGCCGCCTGCGCCCAGCCCGCCCGCTACGTCAACTGGGACGGCGTCCACATGACCGAGGCCATGTACAAGGTCGTCGCCGGCATGTTCTTCCGCGACGCCTCCGGCGCCTTCATCCGCCCATCCTTCGCCTCCCTGCTCGCCGCCGCCAGGAAAGGCCACGGCAACTGAGCGCCAGCATCATCATCATCTTCAGCATTCAGCAGCAGTCTTGTGGCGGCTGTTGTAATTCAGTTGAACTGTGACCACCACCTTGTTCTGAATCCAGTGTGATTTGTGAGACAGATGTAGTCCACGCTATGGCCACGAACAGAGAATTTTAATAAAGAGTATCCTAGAGTTTCAGGTTAAAATGGCCAACTCATATTTCTTCCAGCAAGACAGAACGCCGTAATAATAATAATGGAATGAATGCAACTCACACGTTCTGTGAGAAAATATTTTGGTTATATTGTACACGAAAAGAAAACTTTGCTTCCATTTTTTACAACCATGCCGACTCAAGAACAACCATGACTCGTTTTGAAATGAAGACCGACCTCTCTCTACCTCTCTAACTAGAGGTCTAACCACCGCCAACGACCGACCATTTGCTTCCACAACAAACCCTTCCATGGGAGGAACAGACTGTAACCGAATTCAGACAAGGATAAAGGATATAGCAATGAACCGCAGATCTCAGCATGCCGAGAGAAGCCGCCGAGGCTCAGGACCGAGAAAATTATGACGCTCCCGCGCTGCGCCTAACCCACCACCTGGCTTCTCAGATCTCCCGTCGATTTGCCCACCTAATATACCTTGTATATACAATTCAATCATGTACAATGTTTCACGAATCTCTGGAGGACCCCTACTGATTCAAGAAATGCTTACATTAGACACAGTTGCACAGGCTACAAACTACCCAGCAGAAAAAGAAAAGAAAAGAAAAGGGAAACATCTTTACCGCTTGAATAATTAGCTACACAGCTGAAGATTGACGGGGTAAGGTTCGATGGACGAGCACAGCCTCTCCGCTGGTTGCTCTTGATGACGCGATCTCTTCTAGGCGCTTCCATGTGGCTTCTTGCTTCAGTTTGTTCTCCTTCTCTTTGGCTTTGGCTTCTTCGTATTTCCGCAGACACTCGGTGTACAGTCCAGCGTCATGATCAGAGAACAATTTGCGCACATTAAGAGTGAGGCTTTGCACAGCTGGGTTCCAGTGCCCGCTGGAATTTCTCTCCAGTGCAGGGAATATGATAGGCAATATCACCTTGCTGTTTTGTTTGATCAAACCCTCGATATGGTCATTGTTCCACAAAAACAATGATCTCTCAGCAACCTACAAGTAGCATAAGCACCATTAGCTATACAATTCACCAGTTAATGATATACTCTGGTTCTGCAACTTCGAGCATGCTAGCATGTGCATTCATGAGTGCCTTCTCCAACAACAAAGTAAAGATTCTATTCACATAATCATGAAGAATGAGAATAAAGAACCATAAGCATCAGCTTTTTAAAATTCTGACAGATTCAAGATGTACCACAAGGGCTTTTGATGGAATAAAGTGCAAGAGAAGTCCCTGAATTAGGTCATAGGCTCATAGCCCACACGAAACAGACATCTCCTAAACAGAATCTTGTCAGGTGCCCATTGTGGACAAAAGCCATAAACAGCTAATAGAATTTGCTTCTGTGACAGTCACTAACCAGAGTACTGCTCAAGCATTATTAAAACTAACCGTATAAGATTGACTTTAGCACTTTGTTCTGGTAATGTTGTCAGTCGCAGTGCTAGGACCCCGGCAGTGCTTCATAACAACTTAAACATGTACTAAGTCCCTTAACATAAGACATTTTTGTAGTTCAAATTAAACTGCCAAAACGTCTTATATTAAGGGACGGAGGGAGTAGCATTTATGTCCAAAATAAAATAAAAAACGGCTTTGCCAGTCAGAGATTGCGTGCAGCACCGCACTGTGTGTCGTTAGCACAAAATAACAGGGCGCTCTAGAAAAGGAAGCCTGAGAGTAAACGGAAAGGTATAGAATAGAGAAAACTATCACAAAAGTGCCGTTTCGAATACAAAGCAGTGAGCTGGAAATATGACATTCCGTGCAAAATAAGGTAACTTTTGCACTAATTCTAGACAGACCAGCCACCAGATAAATTGACACAATACAAATATTAGTCTGCACTACCATGCCTTGAATAGAAACCTAATAAATAAAATGAGATTTTATCCCTATTCATTTGTTACCTATCCAGGGACAAAAGGACAGATGAAAATTACACAACAGGAGAAATGGAAATGAAGCATCAAGCAACACAAATAGATGTATACTTTTAATTAAAAAAAAGGTACCGTGTGCGGTTAATATTACCTGAAAGTGAGAACTGTTCAGACAACGTGCAATCTGGCGGAAAAGAGGAACCATGCATTTCTGAAACTCTGCAGGCTGTGTAGCTTCTAGTATCTCTTCTAATTCTCCCAAAAACATCACCTCCTTGGTGCTGTTTGTGATGGGCCAATATTTCAGTAGGCCCCTGATAACTGTGTCTGAAAGTTTACAATCTTTTTCAACAAACTGGGTAATGCAGTAAGACAACTGTTGATGGTACATTGCAATGCACTTTGGCTTGTGAAGTGGAATCAAGGCCCTAATAAGGAACAATTTGTGTTCTTCCTTAAGTGGCAACGCAAACCCGTTGATGATGCTCCCTAAGATCTCCAATAGCTCTGCAATTCCATTGTGCTTTTCAGTTTCATAGATGAACTGGTAGAAGGTGTTGTTGATGGCTTTCCTAATGACTGGCCGATGAACCATGAACTTTCCATAGACACGATGGAGTATCATCTTGAGGTACTCTCTCTCCCTGGGGTCTTCAGAGTCAAAGAGATCAAGTAGCCTGAGAACAAACGAATGATCGATGTACCTTTTAGCCAGCTTGGCATCCGTCTCCGGAGACTGAATGAACCTCAAGAACAACTCATAAACAATCTGCAAGTGCGACCATGCAGGATCCATCACAGGCTCGTCCTCATCCAAATCATAGGCTGAAATGTTGTTCTCTCTGGGAGGGGTAGTCAGCGTCCTGAACAGGTTCACAGAAACCATCCTCGTGGTCTCCTGCATAACTATCTCCGGAAACTTCTGATTGGCCGAGGCGACATAGTCCACGAGCTCCAACAGAGTTTGTCGTTTTACTTCCTTCTCCTTGATGCTCTTTGTCGGGTCGCTGAAGTCAAACGTGACGCAGCACAGGTTCAGTTTCTTGACAAAGAGGTTATTCTTCTCGGCGTTGGGCACGTCCTTAAAGCCCGGCAGCAGCTCGAAGGCTGACGAATTGCCATTATTGACCCTCGGGTTGTTTCCGTTACCCGGATGCTGCTGGCCGCTTCCGTAGCTGAGCCCAGAGCTGGAGATAATTGGCGTGTGGCCGGATGCCGCCCTCTCCACGCCTCTCGGAGGGTTGGACACGGAGGCGCCTGACCGTCCGATCGGATCCTTGTCCCCGGACTTGGACGGCTTCTTAGGGAACCGCCCAAGGATCTGCTTGATCATACTACCGCCCAGATCAGTCCAAATCCCCCCCGACACCGATGCTGAATTAAGCTGGCTCGTCCCCTGACTCCCGGGCAGCAGGAGCTGCCACCTCACCCTGTTGCTGATGAACAGTAAACCCTAGGTCCGTTGCCGCACCACGGTAGGGGAGGGGAGCCGAGCTGAGCTCTCACCGAGACCCACGCAGGCGTCTCCGGCGTGGCAGCGCGCCGAATCGAGCGCCCCCGACCTGCGACAACGAAATTGACAGGTGAGAAACATCAGATCACGGTAAGATCGCGCGAGGCAAGCTCTCCGCAGGATCACAGGCGCGGCTAATCAATCTACGCGAGGGCTGAAGCGAAGTAGCCCGCATCGCGGAATGGAGAACAGTCCCGGCGGCATCTAGAGTAAATCCCACCCATATAGAGGGAAAAAAATCCCGAAAACTCTGACAAATCCCCCACTACGGCGACCGAAACGAAAAAGGCGGCGGGGGCCAAATCTGCCCGCACCGCCGGCCGAGCCGGGAGCCCACGAGCGCAACAAACCACCGGCCGGACGGACACCGAGCCAGCGCACCGGATGCTTCCGAGGCCGCAGCACCCGCGCACGGCGAGGCGACACGCGCGCGCGAGAGACGGCATACGACGGCGCTGACCGCTGAGCACGTACCTGTGGTTCCGAGGAGCGGGCGGGCGGAGGGAGGGAGCCGTCAAGCGGTGCCGCGGTGGTTGGGTCCGGTCGGTGGGGCGGCGCGGCCGGTGGAGAGAAGCAGTCGCTTGAGGGAGGAGGAAGACGGGGACGGAGAGAGGGAGGGAGGACTCGGAACTTGGACCTTCGCTGGGCTACTTTTCCTCCGCAAAAGAAATGGCGGAGTTTGTTGGGGCGCGGGTGACGTGGCGTAACGCGTCGCTTTTTCCCCCTCTCTCCGACGAAAAGAAAAATAAAAAACAAATCCGTGGGCAGGGAAGGGCAGTTGGGCCGGGTCGCTTTTCTTTCTTTCTTGTGCGATGCTAGGCTGTCTGGCCGCCTGCCTGCCCCCCTCTCTCTCTTCCTTCCGTTAAGCCGTCATGTTCTCTCCCAGGAAAAAAAAAAGGTTTAAGCCGTCATGAGATTGGCTGTGGGCTAGAGAGAAGAAGTGAATCATGAGGCCGCCGCCATGTCACGTGCTGGACGTTAATTGATGATTAATTGGTTATTAATTAACTAACGACTCCGCTGCGAACGAAGCTGCTGCTCCGCCTAATCCTCCTGTCACCATTTGCAGCGCGCGGTTTTACAGCTAATCTGGAAAGCCAACGAGGCCGGATCTGCACGTTAGCACCCAGCCATTTCTGGAATTGAACTTCTCGGTCGGGTCAATCCCCTGAGAAACAAATGCGCTAGCCATTTGAATGGAAGGTTTGAAATGCAAGGCAGAACCGTCAAGGGCCAAGGGGGGATCCACAATCTCGACGAACAAATCGGGTGGATTTGCTAAAGTGAAGCGGAGATCTTATGATGCATGTGAATATGCGAATTTCATCAAGTGAAGATGCTCCAAGGTAGTGGAGTTTATCATAATCTATGTAGTGCGTCTCAACAGTGACTTGGTCGGGTCAATCTCAATCCCCCGAGAAACAAAATGCACTACTGTTTGAACAGAAGGTTTGAAATGCGGAACAAAACCGCCGTGCAGCTTATGGAAACTATGTGCTACTACATCGCTAGTGGTTTGCCGAGTATTGATCTCCTTGAAGGGCGGTGGTTCACAAGGATATATAGCATCCATGGATTCAGTCGGATGGTCGATTCTAAGTATCTCAAGATTTAGACAAAGATTGTCGTGTCACGGTAGAAGGTACGCGTTAGAAAGATCACGGAGGAACCCATGGAGGAGATCCCGAACCGCGAATTGCATGATTATTCAACATTGGTAGAGGCAAAAAGTGTAGATAGCACCGTGTGTCACCGCGTGAAAACCTAAGAGCGAACCGACGAAAATGGCACGCGGGTTGACAACCGACATCGGTCCAAATTCGGTGACAGAATCAACTAATCACCTGTTCAAAATTGTTTCAGGCTCGTTTATAACCGAAGAGCAAACCGACAAAAATAACACATGCATTGACAAACGAGGTCGGCGCAAATCTTGTGACGTAATCAGCTAATGAACTGCCCAAAATTGTTTCTGCATGTTGTCTTATAACTGAAGAGCAACCCGACAAAAATGACACGTGGGTTGACAATCGACGTCGGATAGTTGATCTTGTGACAGAATCGACTAATGACCTATCCAGAATTGTCTTGGGCTGGCTTATAACCAAGAAAAGCGAACCAACAAAAATAACGCGTCAGTTGACAATTAATATATGTGCGAAGTTCATGACATAATTAACCAATGACCACCCCGAAGTTGCTTCGTATTTGCTTATCAAGATACAAACTAATACAATATTAAAGAACAAGAGATGCTTCCTCCGATCTGAACTAATTGACACAGTTAGTTCGGGTCGAAGGAAATAGGTAATATAACACATATGAAAAAGAAAAATGTTAAACATTTGAATAAAGCGTCTATAGCTACTTCTCTCATATTTTTTGCCAGTGGCAGGCCATAGATCAGGTACGGCACAAGAGTATGCGTGAGAAAGAGAGAGTCCTTGAATAATGTGTAATCCATCGCCCTTGATAGACCCTAGGTTTGGTGGGCGATTGTTCAAAGGATTTTTTTGCCTATGCAACAAACTTCTGTCACGGATTCAAACCTATCGGCGTGTGCAACTTATAGGGGCCTCTTCGATTCGTGGAATTCTAAAAACACGGGAATAAAAAAACATAGGATTGAAATGTTATGATCATTTAAATGCTATAGGATTTTGGTTTGTTTGATTGCATCGTAAGAAAGACAAATGAGTTTTCAAAGAGGTTTGAGTGGATGCTAGAAGTTCTATGGAAAGTATTACAACGAAATCCTTAGGAAAAATCCCTTTATGAATCAATCCTATGAATGAAATAACCAACATATGAAAAAAAAATCAATGAATTCTAATCCTCCAAAATTCCTATGAAAATCCTTTGAATAGGCAGGCTTCTTTGATTAGTTTAGTTGTGCTAGCTAGAAGACTCATTGACCCGTCTCTCTCACATGTAGCACACTACTCCTATGCTACGAATCCGACTTGAAAAGATGGACCGAATGAAGAGAAGATCATGAAAGAAAAACTATATCTTGGGGCTTTGGGAAGGGTTTATGCTCTGTATGGGGATAGAGATCATAGAATTGGTTACTAAAAATTTATCTCAAGACCTAACAAGTAGAAACTATGGATTTTTAGCCTTAAAACAGTTGTAACAGCACACCTAATTCTGCGCAAGGAAAAATATGGGTAGGAACCCATATATTTGCTTCCAATGAGGCATATTTAGGTCCAATATACTAGAAGATCCATCCAACCCAAGACGGCAGCCGGAAAAGTCAACCGCATGAATGGGAAGTTTCACCACCACGCATCGTGCTACCCTAGACCACTTTCGTGCCTATTGATTTTGGCCGCCATCGTCGCCACTCACGCGGCCACCCCGTGACCCGCTGTGGCCCCAACGGGCCCCATCGACCACGCCATTGGCTAGCCGATTTTGGCTGCCGTCGGTCAGGCATGGTCGCCGTCGAGCTCAAATAGGAGCCGATGCACACTTGGCTGGCAATAACTGACGCGCCGCGCTTGGGCGAGGTCCCATGGTCGAACTTGGTCGCCGCACCAGCTCTTGACACCGCCCCTCAACCTCCGCCGACCTCTGCCGATTGGAAGCAATCTCGGTACCTGTGAGGTATTCAAGGATTTCCCTAAAGGATTTTTTTATTCATTCTGCGATTGAATATGATGTGGTTGTGGTATGTTGCATACTATAATAGTTGAAATGGGTAATTTTACATTGAATTTTAGTTTGCCATGAACATGAAACCAACAACCACAGATCTACTCGATATATATAGGCCAAAGGATGCAAGCATCGTGTGTCAAATGGTTACACTTTTAGTTAGTGGAGTTATGCGTTCTGTTTTGAAAAGCATTTGTTGGAACATCAACAATGCCATATAAACATGTGCATTTGTCTCGTCGAGCTTCTAAGAAGCATGATCCTAAAAACCCAAGCCTAAAGCCACCCCAACCTAAGATAACCAAACAATGCAACTTTCATATTTTAAAATTTTATTTGAATTATTTTAGGAGCATATAAACGCATTATTACAGACACATTTTTATAACCAGCTTAGTTTTTTAGAAAATTTTATAACCAGCTTAGTTTAGAGGTATTTTGTGCTTGTAGACGGGCCAACCATCGGGCTTCAGGCTTGGGCCGGGCTGCACAGGCCCAAGTTTAATGCCATCATTATCATTGTGCTCTTTCATTGTACTCCCTCTGACTCACTGTAATCAGGGCTCTGCGGACCCACAAGGTCAGCTATCTGCAACACCTGCCCCGGACGTAATCCACCCGCGGGCCCACGCGTTTTCGGTGCCGCCGTGGGGCCCGCACTAGCCCGTCCCATTCCCACCCGAACCCGCGGCGTAGACACTTCCAGACCCGGTCCAGGTCGCAAGCAACGGCCGGAAGCCCCTCGCCCATCCCCACACAGCGCGCGGACGCGCCGCGCACCCCGAACTCGCTCCGCCCGCCCACGGACAGCTGCGCCCCACCTCCACGCGGGCCCCACACGTCACGCAGAGCACCGCGGCCCAAGGCGGGTGACCACGCAGGGCGGCCGCTACCGGCCAAAACCGGCCACCTGGTTCGGCGCATTAAGCTTTGTCGGTTCCAGCAAATGGCACGGCACCCGCCTCGCTGACGCGCGGGCCACGGGGCCGCCCGGTCCCACGCGTCATGGGCGGAGCAGGCCGGTTTCCGTTGGCGGTGGATGGGCGCGGGGTCGGCGTGGGCCGCGCTGTTAGGGGGAGGGAGGGGTAGCCGTGTAATTAGCGACGCTCCCACACCGGTAACGGACGGCGGCTTTTGCTTTTTTTTTTTTGAGGGTAGGACGGCGGCTTTTGCTTAGGCGGGCGGCAGCGAGGGGGGAGGAAGCGAAGCGAGGCTGCTGCTCTGGCCTGCCCACCGCCCTCTCCGCCCTCTCCGTTCCGTCCCCCTCCCACCCCTCGGCTTTCAGGCGAGACGGCCGGAGCGAGCTAGCGGGCGCGTGGGAGTGCGGCCTGCTGCTGCTGGTGGTTGCGGAGGAGGCGGGAGGGAGCTCGCGGCCGCGGCCGGCGTGCAGGTAAGCGGACAGCTCGGCCTCGGCCCCTCCTCCTCTTCCTGGTTGGTTCGTTCGCTCCCCTTCCTCGGCGTCGGTATCGCTGGGGCCGCGGTTTTCTAGCGGCTGCTCGTCTCGGGGCCCGCGGGGTCGACGGGGAGGAGCGGGGATTCGTCGCCCAGGCGAGGGGCTCGTCCTGTTCTATTTCCGAAAAGGGGAAATAATCACTGGGGTGGGCGCCGCCCGCTCGCGATTCATCGCGGGCCGTTCGGCTCAATCCGCGACGATTTTGGGATGATTTTGGGCGGCCTGTGCGAAGAGGGAGACGCTCATAGTTCGCGCGGTGCGACTGATGTTTCCGTTTCGATCGGCTGGTTGTTTGTTCCTTCCTAAATTAGTACTACTACTTCTGCTTATGTTAGCTGCTGGATGTGAAGTGCGTGTGGTTGGTGCCGCGCATTCATCAGTAGTAGTATGCATTTTTTGGCCAATTAGAGCGTGTGGTGACTGGTGCAGTGAGGGTAGCTTATGTGTAAGGTTTCCATTTGTGTGCTATTTCATTTTCAACCCCTTGTCGTTTTCGCCGCATCAAATGGTGCATGTGGAAATTGGATTTGGAGGAATTGGGGATGTGAGGGATTGTAGATTGGGTTCCTAGACCAAGCCTGGAACTGGAAGCGCCTGAGTATACCCACTTTTTGTTTGTTTTTTTTGCACAGAACATAATTGAACTCTATATTTTGTACGTGCTGGCTGGTTGTTCCTTAAATCAGTTCTAGTAGTACTACTGCGTGTTTAAGCTGCTGGATTTTAAATGTGTGTCATTGGTATTGTGCATTCATCAGTAGTAGTAGGTGTTTTCGGCAATAACTGAACTCTAGATTTTGTACGCATTGGATGCTTCGTTAGAAATGTAATTTTTTTTGTGTGTAATGAAATGGCTTGTGCCCCAAACTTTTTATATAGGCTAACTCTTTTGTTTTGTGCATTTGGTACATGCATTGAAGTGGCCAGGAGACAGTATGAGGCATTGGCTTTGTTGCAATGGCCAGAGCGGTGACGACGACAGACATGAGGTGGAACATTCCAAAGCTCAGGGGAATAAGATAGACGGTTCGTTCATGTACTTGTGTGTTTAAACATTATTTGGTTCACCCTGCATTATGGATGCAAACTGAATAACAATTGTATCCCTGTGGATTTAGATGTGGATTTGAATGCTAGTTAGGACTTAGCACATACTCAGACCAGGTGTATGTGCCATCAAAGATTAGGTAGAAATGTACTTCAAGCTGTGCCCATGGACGGTTGTGCAAACCATTCTTAGATTCTTTTGAAGGGCGGGCCCTGATTCGTGAAATGTTCTTGCTACGTGTCTAACAACGCTATGTGTCTAACAGCATAATAAGCTCAATTTTGGAGTATTTTGGAACTGCTCGAATAGCGGTAACCATCTTGTGTAAGCACAACGGTTCTCAGGAAGAAGAATCGACATACCCAAAAATGTATAACATATAAAAAAGAGAATAAAGCTAGATATGGTTAAAACCTGAAAGTAAATACTTGCGAAGAAAGTGCGGAAGGCAAAGACAATAGTTGAAAATGGAAATAAAAATAGAAGAAAGAAAAGAATAGGGCCCAACCGGGTTTGAACCGGTGACCTATTGATCTGCAGTCAATTGCTCTACCACTGAGCTATGGACCCATTTCTGTCCTTACATTTGACCCTAAATAAATAATTTCACAAGCAAATAGATAGACGGTGCGTTCATATCCTTGCGTTCAAATATTAATTGGTTCACTGAATGCAAATTGAATATCAATTTGTATCCTTGCAGATTTAGATATGGATTAGAGCGCTAGTTAGGAACTTACACATACTCATATCAGCTGTATATGCCATCATAAATTAGGTACACATACTTCAACCAGTGCTCATGGATTGCCAGTTCCAGCTTTTATGTAAGATGCTATTTTTGAGTTATGCCATTCTTAGATTCTTTTGAAGGGACCTAATTGGAGAAATGTCCTTATACGTGTCTAAAAATGCGTATATCAGTCTATCACGCTCCACAGAATATCCAATACATAATTGTCTTAATTTGAAGTAATCGAGAACTATTTCAATAGCGGTAACCATCTAATGTAAGCATAACAGTTCTCACAAAGAAGAATCGACATGACAAAAAAATGCATAACGGATGAAAAGGGAACTATGTGAATAGCAGTGTCCATCTACTGTAAGCATAACAGTCTCACAAAGAAGAATCGACATGACAAAAAATGCAAAACGGATGAAAAGGGAAGTAATTGAGAATTATTTGATTAGCGGTGACCATCTAATGTAAGCATAGCAGTTCTCACAAAGAAGAATCGACATGACAAAAAATGCATAACGGATGAAAAGGGAATAAAGCTAGATATGGTTAAAACTTGAAAGTGAATAGCTGTGACGCAAGTGTGGAAGGCCAAGACCGTAGTTGACAAAGAAATAAAATTACAAAAAGAAAACAATAGGGCCCAACCGGGTTCGAACCGGTGACCTATTGATCTGCAGTCAATTGCTCTAACAACAGCAAAAGCAGTGGGTCCATAGCGCAGTGGTAGAGCTACCACTGCGTTATGGACCTGCTGCTGTGGTTGTTGTTGGTCATACATATATGTGGAACCATCTATGAGCTGTGTGTATCAATATTGGCTGCTAATGGCCTCTTGTCATATCCGAGTCCCTTGTTGTGTATTTCACTCATATGCCTTATAATGTATTCTGTTGCAATCTGTTTGGGAAAACGGTTTCAAATATATATGTTATTGCTCGTTGCATCTTTTTTCCTTTTGCTGACTTGATTTTTATGCCGAGTCCTTAGTGATTGCATTTTTATGTTTTTCATCAGGCAAGCTAAAATCTTCGAAACCTGCTGACCAACCTCAGCCAGATATTTCCCCTCCTACAATTGATGTCCCAGAACTGTCATTTGAGGACTTGAAAGAAAAGACTGACAATTTTGGATCGAGTTCCCTGATTGGTGAAGGTTCATATGGACGAGTATATCATGCTACCATGGATGATGGCAGGCAAGCGGCTATTAAGAAATTTGATGCATCTGAAAATGAGCCCAACGATGAATTCTTGAAACAGGTGAACATGTGTTGCCTATTTAGTTTATTTAATCTTAACTTTCTGACTGTTATACCTCGTGCATTGATGATAGTACCAAAGGAATTAAGCTCTATAGTTTTATTTTTATAACTCCAGGTCTCACTTGTATCAAGGCTAAAACATGAAAATCTTGTGGAGATGCTGGGCTACTATGTGGAGGGCAACTATCGTATACTGGCATATGAATTTGCAACAATGGGTTCTCTTCACGATGTTCTGCATGGTAAGACTTGAGAACCTAGTGTCTTTAACATGTGGCATAATCATGAAACTATTCTTAAGGGTAACAAGTTCAGTTATGATGGACCTGCATCTATTTCTCTATAAACAGGAAGAAAAGGAGTTCAAGGTGCGCAGCCTGGCCCTGTGCTTGACTGGATGCAGAGAGTCAAAATTGCTATCGAGGCGGCAAAAGGTATAGAGTACCTACATGAGAAGGTTCAGCCTTCAATCATCCATCGGGACATCAGATCAAGCAATGTGCTTCTGTTTGAGGACTTCAAGGCGAAAATTGCGGACTTCAACCTCTTAAATCAAGCTCCTGATATGGCAGCACGTCTCCATTCGACTCGTGTATTAGGGACATTTGGATATCATGCTCCAGAGTAATTGTCTAATTCATACTAATACATTTTTGCATGTTGTTCAATACCTTGCATTAACATAACTCAACTACAGTTGTTCCAGCTCACAGTCTTGAAAAAAGTTAGATATAATAGAATTGTATTGCAAAAGTAAGTATTCCTATGGTTTTAGTTCATAATGATGTCAATGTGGTAGGGCCCATCTTTAAATGACAGCTGCTTCGAAAGGTTTAATATGCTGTTTGAATGAACTAACTTTTAGATTGTCCTCATCACCACGTGGCTTGCTATCGTACGCGTTTTATGTTCAGCCGGTTGATTCCTATTGACTTCAACCCACTTTTTGTGTATGAATGTCCGACTGACGGTTTTCGTAAGTTGTAACTGCTTAAGTAGCCAGCATAAACCACATTTGTGGTGCTCCTGATATAGCAATAGATTCATGGGGTTGACATTCAATAGACATGACCGGAACAAGCTTAAGTGCCATGACCTGCATACTATCATAGCCAAGTAACCCTGCCGTGGATGTGGTGGCGCATCATGGCAGGGAAGCATTCATGTTTCATGCACCCAACAAATAAACACTGCAGCATAGTTCTGGGAACCTGCTGACCAAATGTAGTGGATTAAAGAACTTCCTGATTTGAACCCCATGATGTACACCTGTATCAGTAGAGTGGATGCCCAAACCGCTGCACCCAACCATTCTTTGTGGCAAATGTTGGAATTGAAAGTAGTAGTGTATGCCGTAGTCACCGGGAATATGGTGCACAGCATGGCACGTATCCTCTAGAATCTATCTTAAAACCGTTATTGTGCTGCAACTTGGGGTGATGAATCTGATTACCATGATATGTGCAAGTAAACTGATGCTCGCTATTTTTGTCCATTGTTTACTCGCGTAATACTTTACAATTTGCACATCTAGTACATTTTTCTCTTCTTCACAAAATACATGAAAACTACTTGTATGACTTTTGAGCATTCAATTTCGTACTATCACTTGGTCTTTAGAACCAACCGTTGGACTTGAGAACCTCCACATAATTGCATATCCAAAAAGAACACTAGTAAATCTGGCTCTAATGTGTCGAGTGAGTAGGATATGTGGAGTTGTAGACTGATAATCATGTTTTACATTGATAACCATTAGCCCCAACTGTCATATTTTCGTGTGAGACTAATATCGTTTGATATAATATTTAATTGTCTCAACATGTAAAATGTATTCGCCATTATATGGTCGTTTGGATATCAACTTATGAACTTCCAACTATACGGTGGTTGGCTTCTGCTGATACTTAGGCATGCAGCCTTTCTCTGCTAACTAATGTTCCTATATAGCGGCACTGATATTGCGTATTTGGGCTAAAAACGACAACACACTTAATTTAGGATAAATATATGTCATACTAAGGAAAATGGCTGACTTTTGGAGATTGTATTTCTGTCTTTGGGCATCGCCTAGCACGCTGTCGGGCATCTGCTTTCCCAGTTCGCACACGACAAAATATGGCTTGTCAGCATGTAGTGTGCATTTTTGGACATTCTGCAGAACATCATTAATTTGCCAAATAGGTGTGTGCGTCATCTAAGTGACCTAAAACCTTGTGGTGGACTACATAAGCCTAGTTAAGCGGTAGCCTTTTATTCCAGGCCTAGTTTATCCTATATTTCCAGGATATTTGTCTCAATCCACAAAGCTAACATTTCTGGCAACAATTTGATATTTGCTTTATTTGCAGTCCAAACGTGCTGACATTTGCTTTCCGATGCCTACAAAAAACAATATGTTTACTGATTGATTTTGTTGGCACTTCTGACTGGAAGGAAACCGGTCAAACAAGAAACACGACGAACTGCAATTTTTGTGTTTTGCCTGGACGATGTTGGTTTATCTGTTCATAATCCTTATATTCTCAGTATTACCTTGCGCAAACTAATCGTGAAGTTACCAAGGACTGGCCCTAAGAAATATTCTAGTGAGATCAATAACTTATATGGCAGCCACTATATCTTTATCTAGTCAGATTAACATTGTAACAAAAGGCGTACTATTATTCTTGGCATGTGTTGCGGAAATGTTTGTAGCCCTGCTTTTCATGCATTTCGTCTCTAACTTTGATGCTCATGTTTGTTGCAGATATGCTATGACTGGCCAGCTGACACAGAAGAGTGACGTCTACAGCTTTGGCGTGGTTCTTCTTGAACTTCTGACTGGAAGGAAACCGGTCGATCACACAATGCCTCGGGGGCAGCAAAGTTTAGTCACTTGGGTATGTTATTTTGTTAGCATGCTTTTACTGTGTTTGCTTATTTCCCTGTTACTTTAGTGAATTTCCCCTCGTCTACATATCAAGTGCGTAAAACTGAAGCTGTAAAAGTTATAAAGAAAATACTGGGAAAAGAGAGGCTTTTAAGAGCAAGCAGCTTGTTGCAAGTTCAGAATTGTAAAATCCTAACAGTACAGTAACTATCTGACTGGAATACTGGATACCTGCATTTGCACACTGATTTATGTTTTCTAAAAGTTAGCTTGGCTATAAGTCATTCGGGATGTGAATTTACTCTCTCAGCAGTGTACTTGAACAGTAACAGCTCAGTCCAGCTGAGTTACTTGAACCAGTTCGTGTCTGAAGTCTGAACACCAGACCTAACATGAAATTGGATGATAGCACACATTTTCTGTCTAGAATTTTGGATTTTTCTAAGTCTGAATACCAGACCTAGCAGGAAATTGGGTGATAACCACCTACACGCACTTTCTGTCTAGAATTTTGGATTTTTCTTATGGCTATTATTTGCTGGTTCCAGTTGGTAAGTAGTGAGCACTTGGTACTGATCGACAGCAATCTGGTTGTGCAATGTTTCTCTCCAGGCTACTCCAAGATTGAGTGAAGATAAGGTGAAGCAATGCGTAGATCCTCGGTTGAAGGGAGAATATCCTCCAAAGGGAGTTGCTAAGGTATATCTATCTCATCCACTCTGTTTGTATGGTATTTTCCATTGTTCCGCAATTATTTTGTCACGGTGAACAATGGGGTCACTTACTTATGTTTACCCATTGCATTCTCAACCTGCAGCTTGGTGCGGTGGCAGCTCTGTGCGTGCAGTATGAAGCAGAGTTCAGGCCCAACATGAGCATCGTCGTCAAGGCGCTCTCGCCTCTGCTACAACAAAGAGCAGCAGCGCCGGCAGCCTCTGAGCTGGCCCCGGCACCCGGGGCTTAGGAGGTGTTGGATCATGAGACTTCCCAGCGCTTACTAGCCCGAAATGGCACACCTGGTGTGATTTGCAAGCGGTTTGTAGATTTGTTTTGCGGGATTCTTCGGTCGGATACAGAATATTTTCTCTGCCAGTCTGTTGCCACCCTAGGGACTTCTCTGCTGTTTGAGATTTGTGCAGTGCATTTGTCTGTTATAGGTGGTTAGTGGTTATCTGTTCTCTTTTTACTGGAAGTGCATATCGGAAGTGTTGAAAACTCGAGACATCGTTTGGAACTAGATTAAGTGCAACATGCTCAGAGCTTCTATATTTGTGCTTCGTGTGGTCACCCATGATAGTTTCCTTTGTGAAGAAATATAAAAGCGTTTAGATCACTATACGGAGGGAGTAGAATCTTGACGAAGAATCTCAGCAATGCATATTTTTCACATCTAATCCCTGAGATGGAAAGCATGAGGAAATTCAGAACTGTACGTCCAAACATTTATAGCATTTGAGTGGGGAACAATATTTTTGATTCGGAAAAATAGGAGGTGAAACTCGACAAAAGGAAGGGTGACATGGCATATAGCTCGTGAGTACAGAATAAAAATCGGGAGCACCTACTCATCAGGTGTCTGAAAAAAAGTTTGCATCTTTCGTTCCCCGTCCTTCGGATCCAAATCTAATGGTTCATATCCTCTCTTCCTCCTCAAGCGTTCCCTGTTCATATTCTTTCTCGTGTAGCTGCTCTCTGACCCAGCCTTCACCACCTGCCATCGCCGCCTTGCCACCCCAACCTCCCCCCCCACCTCATGCCGGCCGCCGCCCTGGACATTCCTCTACCCCTCCTCCCAACCCTCGCACGCTTACCCATCAAGTTTCTTCCTTGCCAACCCTTGGGACGCCGCAACGCTGCTGCTTGCAACATTGTCCTTGCCTCCATCGAGGTCTTGGCTTGGCCTCTGTGTGGCCGATGTTCGTCGCTGCCGCTCCTCACTTCATCCCCACCTTCGGCCTCATCCAAAACGGAAATTGACTGATGCAGGGAAAAAAATTCGGACACCTGACGATTAGCAAAACTGAAAAAATAGTTGGTGGATACCAACTATTTAGAAATATGATATGCAATGTTCAATTGTTTCATGCCCCTTAGACCTCCAAGCTCCCTAGAAAGAAACAGGAGCGACAAGTGATTTGGCGTTCTCTCGCGACGTGGACCTGACTGGTGGACCCTGATAGTCAGTCGTCTCATGAAGCGATGGTACCACACTTGGTCCAACTCCATCTACTGCGTGTCAGTGGTCTCCGTTTTCATTGTCTTCGTGTTGCTCGGACCTAGTGATTGGTTCCCGGAGAGCAAGAAGATGTTGGGTGGGCGGCACAAGGACATGGTGTCTCTCCAGGGTCCAGGCCCTCTCCCAGGGCAGGTGGAGCGAGAAGCTTCTTAAGTACTCCCTCCGTTCCTAAATATAAGTCTTTGTAGAGATTTCACTATGGACTACATACAAAGCAAAATGGATGAATCTACACTCTAAAATGCATCTACATACATCTGTATGTGATTCATAGTGGAATCTCTTCAAAGACTTATATTTAGGAACGAAGGGAGTATGTGAGAATCAAAAAATGACATGGCTACGAGTTGCGGTAAGGAGGATGTGGTGGCCGTAGGTGGCTCACCAGCCGGGATGAGGAACAACGGTGGCCGCTACCATGTGAAAGGTGGGGGAGAATAAAGAAGAGATAATGTTGCTACTGTGAGGAAGGAATGTCCCACGATTCAAGCAGGGATTTTTTGGATGAGAAGGGGCCCAAATTAATTAAACACGGGAAAAAATTCAAATAATTTGACCAATCAAAAGCTGATGCGGCGTTGCCCAATCAGCAGTTGACATGATGAAAACCCGTCAATGCGGTCAAAACCAAGCAGAGGGTTGATCCCTGAACCAATTGGCAAGTGTAGGGTGTCTGATAACCAGTTTTTAAGTTGAGGGTTGAATCCTAAACCGAGTGGCAACTTGAGGGTTATAATGTGGACCTTTCTCTTTGATTTATCACTATCGTGATACTGGTTCATATATGCATTAAAAAAAAGAATTCTCAGTTTGTTGATAACACTCTGCAACAGATAGTGAGTAATTATTCCCAGCTTGTTGTTCACTCAAAGCAACGATAACAATACACGACGGGCTTCTGGTAGGAGTGCAACATAATTAAGCACATAAGAAAACTCAAGCAAGAACTTGAATGCATGATGGCCGAGGCTGCAAGGCACAAAGCTCGGCAGTACAGAAATCAAATCAAATCAAGGCAGAAACCAGAAGGCAGCCCTCCATCCATGAGATCAAATGTGATGTAATGTGATCGATAGTGTGTATGTAGCTTGGGAGGAGCCTGTATGTTGCCCCTACCTAGGAGTCGCTAGGAATGTGTTGAGCCTCTTCCTCATCCTGTTTCGCTTCACAAGGAGAAAAGCTCCTCCGATGATGATCGCGACGACGACGACCACCGCGACGGCGCCCACTATGACGACGACAAGGTTATCTCGAATCCTCTTCTCTACACGCACACGACAGAAGATATAAGTTCAATCACCAACTTTTACTTAGTTTGACTCTAAGAATGCATGCACGGGCGAGCTCACGTACGGATACTCGCTCCTTTCCCCATGGGCGGCGGCACCGGCGGGGATATCTCGAACCGCAGGTTGCAGTTGTAGCGGTGCACGGAGCCCACGCCTCGCCCGACGCCGCCGATCAGCCTGTCCTCGTCCGGCACGTCTCGCACCGACCTGTTCAGGCACGCGGCGCAGCCCGCCGCCGTCACGTTCCACGGGGCGCACTGGGCCACCGCGTGCAGCGTGCCGTTCGCCCCGAGGCTCGCGCTCGCCGCGGCCAGCATGCGCCCTGGCCCCGAGCCCCCGGCGGCGCGGGGCGCCAGGGGCCGCGCCAGCTCGACCAGCGCCTCCACGTCGTAGAACCGGGGGCCGTGGATCCTGGTCGCAGTCGTACAGAAGGTAGCCCCCTGTGACGTCCTTGGAGGAGTCGCCGGCCGCCCCGAACGCCGTCACGGCGGCGACAAGGAGGAGGAGCGAGCATTGACGCGCCATGACGTTGACCATTTGTGTTGGCTTAGCTGTGAGAAAGATATGGAGACGACATTCCTCGTATACATAGCTCAACATCCGTACATTCCTCGTATCGCAGCAGGTACAAGTGGGAGCAATTAATCAGCGGACATAGTTGCACGCACGCACGGATCCGTTTCCCTTTTCTTTTTGACAGATACGGTGCGCGTACGGACGTGCTCTACTTCTACCTCTTGTTTTTGGGCAATATATTTCTGTCTGCCTCTTGAAATGGGATGGGAACGACTACTCAGAGCCACCATTTTTCAACAACAACAACAACAACAGCAACAAAGCCTTTAGTCCCAAACAAATTGAGGTAGGCTAGAGGTGAAACCCATAAAATCTTGTAACCAACTCATGGTTCTGGCACATGGATAGCAAGCTTCCACGCACCCATGTCTATAGTTAGCTCTTTGGTGATACTCCAATCCTTCAGGTCTCTCTTAACGGACTCCTCCCATGTCAAATTTAGAGCCACCATTTTTCAGATCCGCAAAAACATACACCATTTTTCGTGTTATATGATGAGTCGACGAGAATGGAAACACACCGCGCCTCGTTCCAGAAGAAAAATGAGCAACCAATTCTACATCTACGAATGGACTATGAAGGCCTACTGCCCTACTAACCTTCCAAACAAATCCCCCCCCCCCCCCCCCCCGAATTTCATGGGGGGTGGGCCCAGCCGGTAAATACCTTATTGTTCTTTGGCTTGGCTCTCCCTAAACCTGTTTTAACAGCACACGCCCCTTCAATTCATCGTCTAGCTTCGCCACTATATGGTGTTACGCTCACATGATCAATCTTCTTCGCCATCGTGTCACACCATTGTTGGCGTCCTTTTCCTATGCCCGGCCACTAACCTATAAACCTAAGCTTTGTCATGTGTTATGCTTGCTCATGACGATAGACCATTCGGAGAAATGTTGTCACATACATGACATCTCCAGCGACACACTAGACGGTAATATGGATCCAGATATAAGAGCTTGCACAGAAGAGGGGAAAGTCTAGGGTTCAAGAGGAAGGAGAGATGCACACGAGGGTGCTCTCCAGCGACACACTAGACGGTAATATGGATCCAGATACAAGAGCTTGCACAGAAGAGGGGAAAGTCTAGGGTTCAAGAGGAAGGAGAGATGCACACGAGGGTGCTCTCCAGCGACACACTAGACGGTAATATGGATCCAGATATAAGAGCTTGCACAGAAGAGGGGAAAGTCTAGGGTTCAAGAGGAAGGAGAGATGCACACGAGGGTGCTCTCCAGCGACACACTAGACGGTAATATGGATCCAGATATAAGAGCTTGCACAGAAGAGGGGAAAGTCTAGGGTTCAAGAGGAAGGAGAGATGCACACGAGGGTGCTCTATTGACCATTCAGATCATGCCTCACATCGGGAGGAAGATGACACTAATGTAGCCATCCATTGAAGATGGGCTGAGGCCCATAGGGTCTAGTCGCGGATCATGGCCTTTCGGGCCCGAGTACTTCATCTTGGCTTATCTGATTGGCCTTTCGGGCCCGAGTACTTCTGTATGTATCTGTTACTTTATTGGTTTCCTTACATATTTATATAGAAATGTGTATGCTATGATGTCGACAGGTGTGGTGGCGGGCTTGCAGTTAAGCATGCCAGCACGCTCAAGAAGCTCATGGGCATACCGCTGCTGGTGCAGGAAGAACCCATCTGGCCGTCGAACCACCTCGATGCCGAGGAAGTAGTGCAGGGGCCCCAAGTCCTTGAGGGCAAACTCATCGCGAAGACGAGCAGTGAGCCGTCGAAGGAGCTCGGCAGTGGATGCCGTCAGGATGATGTCGTCGACATAGAGCAACAAGTAGGCCGTGGCAGCTCCGTGATGATACACGAAGAGGGACGCATCGTAGCGAGTGGATGTGAATCCAAGCGTCTGCAGGAATGCAGCGATACGCTGGTACCAGGCCCGGGGCACCTGCTTCAACCCGTAAAGGGAACGGAAGAGCAAGCACACGTGGTTGGGATGCGTGGTGTCGACGAAGCCGGTGGGCTGCTCACAGAACACCTGCTCAGCGAGGTGGCCGTGCAAGAAGGCGTTGGAAACGTCCAACTGATGCACGGGCCAGGCCCGGGAGATGGCTAACTGGAGCACGGTGTGGATCGTGCCCGGTTTGATAACCGATGCAAAAGTGTCGGTGAAGTCCACGCCTGCACGTTGCCGAAAGCCCCGAACCACCCAGCGAGCTTTGTAGAGCTCGAGAGTGCCGTCCGGACGAGTCTTATGCCGGAAGACCCACTTGCCCATGATGATGTTGGCACGAGGCGGCCAAGAGACGAGCTGCCAGGTGCGGTTCCGCTGGAGAGCGTCGAACTCTTCCTGAATCGTAGCGAGCCAATGAGGATCGTGGAGGGCGGCTCGAGCTGACGATGGGAGATGGGACGGCTCAGAGGCGGAAGCAGTGAGAAGATACTCATCGCTGGTGTACCGCATGCTCGGGCGAAGAGTGCCAGCCCGAGAGCGAGTCATCAGGCGGGGCAGTGGGTCCGGGTCGGCGGCGAGTGAGGATGTTGAAGAACCCGCCGCGTCCGAGGCCGCGGGGGGCACCGAGGACGTTGGTGACGTCGGGGGCGCCGGAGATGGCGCGGGCGCATTGGACGCCGAAGGCGTCGGGGTCGGGAGTGCCGACCCGAGGAGGGGCGCGGCCCCTGAGGCAGCCAAACGGGGAGGAACTCGAACCGTGGCGCGAGGGGCGCCCTCAAAGCCGGGAGGCGGCCCGAGAGATGCTCTCGAGCGGCCGTCACCGAAAAGGCTCGTCGGAGAGCCATCGGGAGCGGGCAAAGCCGCAACATCCGAAGGTACCTGCTGAAACGGAAAAACCATCTCATCAAAGTAAACGTGTCGGGAAGTGATCACCCGATGGAAGATAGGATCATAGCAGCGGTAGCCTTTGGTGTTCGGTGGATAGCCGAGAAAGATGCAGACCAAGGACCTAGGAGCGAGCTTATGCGGAGTAGTGGAAGCGATGCTAGGATAGCACAAGCAACCGAAGATGCGTAGCTCATTGTAGGAGGGTGGCGTGCCGAACAGGAGGTGATGAGGTGCAAAATTCCCGCGAGTGCGACAAGGATGAATGTTAATGAGTAGTGATACGGTGGCAAGCGCGTCGGGCCAAAACCGTGATGGCACGTTGGCATGAAAAAGAAACGTGCGGACGTAGTCATTAAGAGTATGAAGCACGCGCTCAGCACGGTCATTCTGTTGCGAAGTATACGGGCAAGTGAGACGAATGATCGTGCACTTTGCCTAACCCCACGGCACTGTTGCCAAGTATATATGCCATCTCTTGCCGCACTCTCACTACCTCGCCGCACTTTGCCTAACCCCACGGCACATGTCGACGGACATGCTTTGAATCAGTCGATGGCCGGAGAAGTTCGTCAAAGACCGGGGCGACCAGCAAGACACAGGCTTTGAATCAACTCCGTCATCATGGACAGAGAGAGAATACAGCACGGAGAAGCAGCAATCCGAGCATCAAGCAGGTCCGGCACATCGCACACATAAAGAAAACCAACTCAGGCCCACGTGGCAAAAAAGTACCACCCTGCACGCCTGGTGCTTAAGTCAGACACATGTATTTGTTTGTACTTCCTCAGTTCCTAAATATTTGTCTTTTTAAAGATTTCAGTAAGTGACTACATACGGAACAAAATAAGTGAATCTATACTCTAAAATATGTCTATATACATCCGTATGTGATAATCATTTGAAATCTCTAGAAAGACACATATTTAGGAACGGAGGGAGTATATATCGATGTATGCCTCCATTTGTCATTCCCCCATTATTAATGCGCACATCATCTTGACGCAGCGCGCGGCCAGATATCTGCGCGTCCAGGATCCACGCTCTCACAACTAAGGCCAACTCCACTACGCGATCCCAAACGGACGTCCGCTTTGTCCGAATTTTGTCCGTTTGGGTAGGGCAATGGGATCGTGTCCGGGCAGTTTTTGGGATGCGGTGGCCGTGCGCCCAACGCACGGACGCATCCCTGCTGCATCCTGTCCGCATACCATTTTCTTTGCAAGCCCTTAACTTTTTTCTTCATTCATTTTTTGGTACATGGGAATACATCACCAAATTTTAACTAGAAAAGTAAGACCAAAGAAAACAAGAACCACAAGAATATATTTTAGAAGATGTCCAACTTCCATAACTGCTCCTGTAAGTTGGATTAGTGCCTTGGAGCCGCCTCCATCTTGCGTGTTTCTTTCTTCTTCTTCGAGCTAAAGAAGTAGAGGTTGCTTCCTCGCATCTAGTCTCGTGTCTAGCCTCTAATCTAGCAACAAGTGCGCTTGTCTTATCTACAGCCTCTATGCTAGCTAAAAGTGCACGAACATCTACTAAATTGCGCTCTATCAATATATCGATGTACTCTTCTTCCCAATACCAAAACTTGCATCCATTCTACATAACAAAATTTGAAGTTAGCACAACTAGTCAAATGTAGAGCACAAACCGAAGCTAAAAAGAGCACATACCCCATCGTTTAAGCACTTGATGAACACCCATCCGGGATGTTCCGGCGTTGTAGACACGCGGCGCACGACCTTCTTTGGGCAGTGGTCGCACTTAATGAGCGGCAACGGTGCGCCGACGAGCTTTTGGGCTAGCACCGAGCCCGGCCGCCCGCCATTCGTGTATCTGCCGGCGGACCACCGACGGTGTAGATCCGAGCGGCTAGAGGAGGAGCCACTGCCTGCATGTGGCCTTGCGGCCCTGCCAGGGCCTTCCGGCCCGGTGCCCGGCCAGTCCATGGCGCGGCGCGGCCTCCCAGAGCCGGGCGAGCTCAAGACCGACCGGATCCGCCCCAAATCCGGCCGGCGGGTGTGCAAATCAGGTGGCCGTGGTTGGGTAGCTCGCAGGCGCCGGGGGGAAGGGGCTGGGCGAGCGCGCGTCCGAGCTGCACAGCTACAATGGCAGCGCCGGCGGCGGCGAGGGAAGAGTGGGGAAGAGTGGAGAAGAATGGAGGGCGTGCGGCCGGAGGGAGGGAGGGGGCCGGATAGAAAAAGGCGCCCCTGTGCCACCGTCGGGCGGGCCAGGGAAGGATACACGCAGACGGCCCGCGCATCCGCGTGCTGTCCGTTTCACCCCAAAAGCGGCGCAAACTTGGGCCGGGAATGGGTCGAAAGTGGACAGAAAACGGACAAAAGTCCGTTTGCGCCCGCGCGCTGGGCCGTCTGGTTTGTCCGTTTTACCCCAAATGGACGGGGGCGGACAGGACGGGGTCGCGCGGTGGAGTTGGCCTAAGAGTATCTCTAGCAGACCCCACAAAATACCAACCCACATAAGTGTTTTGCAGTTCGCGGAAAAGTGTATATGCATGCCGGCGCGGGCGAGGTCAGACTCAGACCCCACAAAACGGACCCGTAAAAAAGGATATTCGGTGAATATGCTTTTTTTACGGGTCGGCTACGCGGGGTCTGCTCGAGCACCGCCGCGTCGACCCTCAAACCGAAGACGCCCAATTATCGAATTTGACATCGGTTCCGACAATAAGTTCAAATTCAAACAATAGAACACAGTTTACGCGCAAATAAAAGCTTAAGTTTTGTAGGACAAACGCAAAAGAGGTCTTGCAAAAGTGACGACCACGCCCGGCTTCATCTTGGTCAATCTTCACTCCGCACCATCGAGTCCATGGAGTTCTTTGGAACCACCGAATCCACCTCCGGTGCTTGTTCCAACTCCTGCACCGAAATCATTGGCTGGTGCACTGAACGCATCGGCGACAATGGTTCCAAACCCTGCTGAAAAAACATCTCCGGCACGGTAACACACACTGGCCGACGCAAGCATTCTCCTCTTCAAGATTTCTCTTCTTGCCATATCATGCCATTCTTTGGGGAGGGCGTCCATATCATTGCGGTTCATTGTCATGATCTTGTTCTCTTCGGCGAGCAACTTGGACATGGCTTTGTTTTCAGCGGCACGTGCTCTTCTCTCCTCAATGGCCGCTTTGCGCAGCCCCTCTTCCTTGAGAAATTGCCATTTTTCTTGCTTCTCCCATGCCTTCTTCTCGGCCAACTCTTTCTTGGTCTCCAACGTCTTCACTAACATCAACTCATTTGAGTGCACCATGGCATCAATCTTCTTCCTCAAGCTCGACGCTTCGTGCTCTCTCTCCATCTTCTCCTTAGTCTTCTTGTCACCATCGGGCTTGTTCAAGTTTCTTGGGCCATCATCATCCTCATCTTCATCCATGTTTTTAAGTGAACCTCTCTTCGGTGGGGATTCTTTGTCAATCTACTTCCACTTCTCGCACTCTTGGAGCAAGTCCCAACAATGCTCTAGCTAGTTTGAAGAATTTGCCTTCCGAAGCTTCCATGTTGTTGTATCTTTGTTGGGCAATTTTGTCCTACACAATTTGAACGATGCAATCATTTCATATGATGCAATGATTTCATATGATGTGCACAGCTTGAACAAAGTCAATCAACGAACTCACATAGTCGGATTCCACGGTTCCACTTGGAGGTGCATTGCGTATTTGCTCCAAGCAAGCTGCCCAACGGCTGCAAATAGGCTTGATCACGTCCCAACGCCCTTGGAGCGACCGAAAGGTGCGTGGAGGGATACTTTGCCATCATGCGGAAGTATTGATCTTCGATCCTTTGCCAATACCTCTTGGCGGTTTGAGAAGTACTCGTGCATGCATCAAGAGACACCGCACTCCATGCCTTGATCAAGATTTGATCTTCCAAGATCGTGTAGTTCTTTGATCTCTGGCTTTTTCCACTTCTTGCTTGCGATTGCTCATACGCCCCCTCATCGATCTCCTCCACTTCTTCTTCACCTCCATGATCATCCACGCCGCCCTCCGTTTCATTGTAATCAAATGCGGCGAACGGGGCTTGTTCAATTTCAACGGCATTGGTGTCCAACAAGTTCACGAACTCGACACTTGCATTGTTCGAACCACCGCTCTAGTGAACGACAACAAGTCAAGAGCATACCTTCCGGCCATTTCGTCGAACACCTCACTTGCGTTGGGAGCAGCACCGTTGAGCGGCATCACCGGGGAACCTCTTTCCGGGGCGGGGGGAGTGGATGATGGAGCCGGCTTCTTTGTAGCCGGAATCCTCTTCTGCTTTACGCCGAAGACCTTGGCGACCTTCTCCGCCACCGGTCGGGATCGCGCATCGGCGTTGGCGCCCGGAGCGTGGGCCTCCACGGCGGGGGCAACCGGATTCCTGCCCTGCACGACCACGTTGCCCTGCCGCTTGCTGGCAAGCGCAGTGGTGCCTTGGGCGATGGCGGGGCCAACATGGCCGGCGACGAGATCCGCCCGAAGGGATTGAGCATGTGCGACCTCGACGATGACGGGGTACAGCAAGGAGTCATCCATGGCGGCGAAGGACTGCCGAGGAAGACGCACCGGAGCGGGAGGTGGCGGAGGGTGGGGGGAGCGGGAACGGCCGCGTGGAAATGTACATCTCGCCAAATCTCGCTGCGGATAGGGGCCGAGCTCTGGTCATCCTCCCACCCTATGAATCTAGAGGTCGGGGGAGATCTTTTGTCGCGCCCCGCAAAAAAGTTTACGAGTCGGACGCTTATGCGGTGTCTGATCGGGTAGATTTTTCCGCGCGACCCGTATTTTGAAGGAAATATGCCCTAGAGGCAATAATAAAGTTGTTATTTATATTTCCTTATATCATGATAAATGTTTATTATTCATGCTAGAATTGTATTAACCGGAAACTTAGTACATGTGTGAATACATAGACAAACAGAGTGTCACTAGTATGCCTCTACTTGACTAGCTCGTTAATCAAAGATGGTTAAGTTTCCTAGCCATGGACAAGAATTGTCATTTGATGAATGGGATCACATCATTAGAGAATGATGTGATTGACTTGACCCATCCGTTAGCTTAGCACTATGATCGTTTAGTTTATTGCTATTGCTTTCTTCATAACTTATACATGTTCCTATGACTATGAGATTATGCAACTCCCGAATACCGGAGGAACACTTAGTGTGCTATCAAACGTCACAACATAACTGGGTGATTATAAAGATGCTCTACCGGTGTCTCCGATGGTGTTTGTTGAGTTGGCATAGATCGAGATGAGGATTTGTCACTCCGATTGTCAGAGAGGTATCTCTGGGCCCACTCGGTAATGCACATCACTATAAGCCTTGCAAACAATGTAACTAATGAGTTAGTTACGGGATGATGCATTACGGAATGAGTAAAGAGACTTGCCGGTAATGAGATTGAACCAGGTATGATGATACCGACGATCGAATCTCGGGCAAGTAACATACCGATGACAAAGGGAACAATGTATGTTGTTATGCGATTTGACCGATAAAGATCTTCGTAGAATATGTAGGAACCAATATGAGCATCCAGGTTCCGCTATTGGTTATTGACCGGAGACGAGTCTCGGTCATGTCTACATAGTTCTCGAACCCATAGGGTCCGCACGCTTAACATTCGATGACGATCGGTATTATGAGTTTATGTGTTTTGATGTACCAAAGGTAGTTTGGAGTCCCGGATGTGATCACGGACATGACGAGGAGTCTCGAAATGGTAAAGACATAAAGATTGATATATTGGAAGGCTACATTTGGACACCGGAAAGGTTTCGGATGAGTTCGGGCATTATCCGGAGTACCGGGGGGTTATCGGAACTCCCCGGGGAGTTAATGGGCCTTAATGGGCCATGGTGGGAGAGAGGAGGAGGCGGCCAAGTGGGAGGCGCGCGCCCCCAAGCCCAATCCGAATTGGGAGGGGGGGCTCTCCCTCTCCCTCTTCCTTCTTCTCCTACTCCAACTAGGGAAGGGGGAAACCTACTCCTATTAGGAGTAGGAATCCCCCCTTGGGCGCGCCCCATGAGGCCGGCCCTCCCCCTCCTCCACTCTTTTATATACGGGGGAGGGGGCACCCCGTAGACACACAAGTTGATTGTTTAGCCGTGTGCGGTGCCCCCCTCCACAGATTTCCACCTCGGTCATATCGTTGTAGTGCTTAGGTGAAGTCCTGCGTCGGTAACTTCATCATCACCGTCATCACGCCGTCGTGCTGACGAAACTCACCCTCGACCTCTGTTGGATCAAGAGTACGAGGGATGTTACTGAGCTGAACGTGTGCAGATCGCGGAGGTGCCGTGCGTTCGGTACTTGATCGGTTGGATCGCGAATACGTTCGACTACATCAACCGCGTTACTTAATGCTTCCGATTTCGGTCTACGAGGGTACGTGGACACACTCTCCCCGCTCGTTGCTATGCATCTCCTAGATAGATCTTGCGTGATCATGGGAATTTTTTGAAATACTGCATTCCCCAACAGTGGTATCAGAGCCAGGTCTATGCGTAGATGTTATATACACGAGTAGAACACAAAGAGTTGGGGGCGATAATAGTCATACTGCTTACCAGCATGTCATACTTTGATTCGGTGGTATTGTTGGATGAAGCGGCTCAGATCGACATTACGCGTACGCTTACGCAAGACTGGTTCTACCGACGTGCTTCGTACACAGGTGACTAGTGGGTGTCTGTTTATCCAACTTTAGTTGAATCGAGTGCGACTACGCCCGGTCCTTGTTGAAGGTTAAAACAGCAAACTTGACGAAAATCGTTGTGGTTTTGATGCTTAGGGAAGAACGGTTCTTGCTAAGCCCGTAGTAGCCACGTAAAACTTGCAACAACAAAGTAGAGGACGTCTAACTTGTTTTTGCAGGGCATGTTGTGATGTGATATGGTCAAGACGTGATTATATAAATTGTTGTATGAGATGATCATGTTTTGTAACACAGTTATCGGCAACTGGCAGGAGCCATATGGTTGTCGCTTTATTGTTTGAAATGCAATCGCCATGTAATTGACTTACTTTATCACTAAGCGGTAGCTATAGTCGTAGAAGCAATAGTTGGCGAGATGACAACGATGCTTCGATGGAGATCAAGGTGTCAAGCCGGTGACGATGATGATCATGACGGTGCTTTGGAGATGGAGATCAAAGGCACAAGATGATGATGGCCATATAATATCACTTATATTGGTTGCATGTGATGTTTATCCTTTATGCATCTTATTTTGCTTAGTACGACGGTAGCATTATAAGATGATCTCTCACTAAATTTCAAGGTACAAGTGTTCTCCCTGAGTATGCACCGTTGCTACAGATCGTCGTGCCGAGACACCACGTGATGATCGGGTGTGATAAGCTCTACGTTCACATACAACGGGTGCAAGCCAGTTTTGCACACGTAGAATACTCTGGTTAAACTTGACGAGCCTAGCATATGCAGATATGGCCTCGGAACACTGAGACCGAAAGGTAGAGCGTGAATCATATAGTAGATATGATCAACATAGTGATGTTCGCCATTGAAAACTACTTCATCTCACGTGATGATCTGACATGGTTTAGTTGATATGGATCACGTGATCACTTAGATGATTAGAGGGATGTCTATCTAAGTGGGAGTTCTTAAGTAATATGATTAATTGAACTTTAATTTATCATGAACTTAGTACCTGATAGTATTTTGCATGTCTATGTTGTTGTAGATAAATGGCCCGTGTTGTTGTTCCGTTGAATTTTAATGTGTTCCTAGAGAAAGCTAAGTTGAAAGATGATGGTAGCAATTAAACGGAATGGGTCCGTAACTTGAGGATTATCCTCATTGCTACATAGAAGAATTACGTCCTGAAAGCACCGCTAGGTGCCAAACCCGGTGCAGGAGCAACGCCAGATGTTATGAACGTCTGGCAGAGCAAAGCTGATGACTACTTGATAGTTCAGTGTGCCATGCTTTACGGCTTAGAACTGCGACTTCAACGACGTTTTGAACGTCATGGAGCATATGGGATGTTCCAGGAGTTGAAGTTAATATTTCAAGCAAATGCTCGGATTGAGAGATATGAAGTCTCCAATAAATTCTATAGCTGCAAAATGGAGGAGAATAGTTCTGTCAGTGAGCATATACTCAGAATGTCTGGGTACCACAATCACTTGACTCAGCTGGGAGTTAATCTGCCAGTTGATAGTGTCATTGACAGAGTTCTTCAATCAGTGCCACCAAACTACAAGAGCTTCGTGATGAACTATAATATGCAAGGGATGGATAAGACGATTCCCGAGCTCTTCACAATGCTAAAGGCTGCGGAGGTAGAAATCAAGAAGGAGCATCAAGTGTTGATGGTCAACAAGACCACTAGTTTCAAGAAAAAGGCTAAAGGGAAGAAGGGAAACTTCAAGAAGAACGGCAAGCAAGTTGCTGCTCAAGTGAAGAAGCCCAAGTCTGGACCTAAGCCTGAGAATGAGTGCTTCTACTGCAAAGGGACTGGTCACTCGAAGCGGAACTGCCCCAAGTATTTGGCGGAGAAGAAGGATGGCAAAGTGAAAGGTATATTTGATATACATGTTATTGATGTGTACCTTACTAATGCTCGTAGTAGCGCCTGGGTATTTGATACTGGTTCTGTTGCTAATATTTGCAACTCGAAACAGGGGCTATGGATTAAGCAAAGATTGGCTAAGGACGAGGTGACGATGCGCGTGGGAAATAGTTCCGAAGTCGATGCGATCGCCGTCGGCACGTTACCTCTACATCTACCTTCGGGATTAGTTTTAGACCTGAATAATTGTTATTTGGTGCCAGCGTTAAGCATGAACATTATATCTGGATCTTGTTTGATGCGAGACGGTTATTCATTTAAATCAGAGAATAATGATTGTGAAGGAAATATGCCCTAGAGGCAATAATAAAGTTGTTATTTATATTTCCTTATATCATGATAAATGTTTATTATTCATGCTAGAATTGTATTAATCGGAAACTTAGTACATGTGTGAATACATAGACAAACAAAGTGTCACTAGTATGCCTCTACTTGACTAGCTCGTTAATCAAAGATGGTTAAGTTTCCTAGCCATGGACAAGAATTGTCATTTGATGAATGGGATCACATCATTAGAGAATGATGTGATTGACTTGACCCATCCGTTAGCTTAGCACTATGATCGTTTAGTTTATTGCTATTGCTTTCTTCATAACTTATACATGTTCCTATGACTATGAGATTATGCAACTCCCGAATACCGGAGGAACACTTTGTGTGCTACCAAACGTCACAACGTAACTGGGTGATTATAAAGGTGCTCTACAGGTGTCTCCGATGGTACTTGTTGAGTTGGCATAGATCAAGATTAGGATTTGTCACTCCGATTGTTGGAGAGGTATCTCTGGGCCCTCTCGGTAATGCACATCACTATAAGCCTTGCAAGCAATGTGACTAATGAGTTAGTTGCGGGATGATGCTTTACGAAACGAGTAAAGAGACTTGCCGGTAACGAGATTGAACTAGGTATTGAGATACCGACGATCGAATCTCGGGCAAATAACATACCGATGACAAAGGGAACAACGTATGTTGTTATGCGGTTTGACCGATAAAGATCTTCGTAGAATATGTAGGAGCCAATATGAGCATCCAGGTTCCGCTATTGGTTATTGACCGGAGATGTGTCTCGGTCATGTCTACATAGTTCTCGAACCCGTAGGGTCCGCACGCTTAACATTCGGTGACGATCGGTAATATGAGTTTATGTGTTTTGATGAACCGAAGGTAGTTCGGAGTCCCAGATATGACCATGGACATGACGAGGAGTCTCGAAATGGTCGAGACATAAAGATCGATATATTGGAAGCCTATATTTGGACATCGGAATTGTTCCGGGTGAAATCGGGATTTTACCGGAGTGCCAGGGGGGTTACCAGAACCCCCCGGGGGCTAATGGGCCTTGTTGGACCCTAGTGGAGAGAGAGAGAGGCCGGCCAGGGTAGGCCGCGCGCCCCCTCCCCTTGAGTCCGAATAGAACAAGGAAGGGGGGGCGGCGCCCCCCTTGCCTTTCCCCTCTCCCACTCCTTCCTTCCTCCTCCTAGTGGGACTAGGAAAGGGGAGTCCTACTCCCACTAGGAGGAGGACTCCTCCTCTTGGCGCGCCCTGCTAGGGCCGGCCGGCCTCCCCCCTTGCTCCTTTATATACGGGGGCAGGGGGCACCCCATGACACACAAGTTGATCAGTTGATCTTTTAGCCGTGTGCGGTGCCCCCCTCCACCATAATCCACCTCGGTCATATCATAGCGGTGCTTAGGCGAAGCCCTGCATCGGTAGCATCATCATCACCGTCATCACGTCGTCGTGCTGACGGAACTCTCCCTCGAAGCTCTGCTGGATCGGAGTTCGTGGGACGTCACCGAGCTGAACGTGTGCTGAACTCGGAGGTGTCATGTGATACGTCCATTTTGCATCATGCTTTTATATCGATAATTATTGCATTATGGGCTATTATTACACATTATGTCACAATACTTATGCCTATTCTCTCTTATTTTACTAGGTTTACATAAGGAGGGAGAATGCCGGCAGCTGGAATTCTAGGCTGAAAAAGGAGCAAATATTATAGGCCTATTCTGCACAACTCTAAAAGTCCTGAAACTCCACGAAAGTTATTTTTGGAAATAATAAAAAATACTGAGCGGAAGAAATACCTGAGGGGGCCCACACCCTGGCCACGAGGGTGGGGGCGTGCCCTACCCCCTGGGCGCGCCTCCCTGTCTCGTGGGCCCCCTGTTGGCCCTCCGGTGCCCATCTTCTGCTATATGAAGTCTTTCGTCCGAAGAAAAATCATAAGCAAGCTTTCGGGACGAGACTCCGCCGCCACGAGGCGGAACCTTGGCAGAACCAATCTAGGGCTCCGGCAGAGCTGTTCTGCCGGGGACACTTCCCTCCGGGAGGGGGAAATCATCGCCATCGTCATCACCAACGCTCCTCTCATCGGGAGAGGGCAATCTCCATCAACATCTTCACCAGCACCATCTCCTCTCAAACCCTAGTTCATCTCTTGTATCCAATTCTTGTCTCCAAGTCTGGGATTGGTACCTGTAGGTTGCTAGTAGTGTTGATTACTCCTTGTAGTTGATGCTAGTTGGTTTATTTGGTGGAAGATCATATGTTCAGATCCTATATGCATATTAATACTCCTCTGATTATGAACATGAATATGCTTTGTGAGTAGTTACGTTTGTTCCTAAGGACATGGGAGAAGTCTTGCTATTAGTAGTCATGTGAATTTGGTATTCGTTGGATATTTTGATGAGATGTATGTTGTCTCTCCTCTAGTGGTGTTATGTGAACGTCGACTACATGACACTTCACCATTATTGGGCCTAGAGGAAGGCATTGGGAAGTAATAAGTAGATGATGGGTTGCTAGAGTGACAGAAGCTTAAACCCTAGTTTATGCGTTGCTTCGTAAGGGGCTGATTTGGATCCATATGTTTCATGCTATGGTTAGGTTTACCTTAATACTTTTGTTGTAGTTGCGGATGCTTGCAATACAGGTTAATCATAAGTGGGATGCTTGTCCAAGTAAGGGCAGCACCCAAGCACCGGTCCACCCACATATCAAATTATCAAAGTACCGAACGCGAATCATATGAACGTGATGAAAACTAGCTTGACGATAATTCCCATGTGTCCTCGGGAGCGCTTTTCTCTATATATGAGTTTGTCCAGGCTTGTCCTTTGCTACAAAAGGGATTGGGCCACCTTGCTGCACTTTATTTACTTTTGTTACTTGTTGCTTGTTACAAATTATCCTATCACAAAACTATCTGTTACCTCTAATTTCAGTACTTGCAGAGAATACCTTGCTGAAAACCGCTTATCATTTCCTTCTGCTCCTCGTTGGATTCGACGCTCTTACTTATCAAAAGTAATACGATAGATCCCCTATACTTGTGGGTCATCACCGTGCGTTCGGTACTTGGATCGGTCGGGTCATGAAGACGTACGACTACATCAACCGCGTTGTTCTAACACTTCCGCTTTTCGGTCTACGAGGGTACGTGGACAACACTCTCCCCTCTCGTTGCTATGCATCACCATGATCTTGCGTGTGCGTAGAATTTATTTTGAAATTAGTACGTTCCCCAACAGTGGTATCAGAGCCAGGTTTATGCGTAGATGTTATATGCACAAGTAGAACACAAGTGAGTTGTGGGCGATAATAGTCATACTGCTTACCAGCATGTCATACTTTGATTTGGCGGTATTGTTGGATGAAGCGGCCCGGACCGACATTACACGTACGCTTACACGAGACTGGTTCTACCGACGTGTTTCGCACATAGGTGGCTGGCGGGTGTCAGTTTCTCCAACTTTAGTTGAATCGAGTGTGGCTAAGCCCGGTCCTTGTTGAAGGTTAAAACAGCACATACTTGACGAAAAATCATTGTGGTTTTGATGCGTAGGTAAGAACGGTTCTTGCTCAGCCTGTAGCAGCCACGTAAAACTTGCAACAACAAAGTAGAGGACGTCTAACTTGTTTTTGCAGGGCATGTTGTGATGTGATATGGTCAAGACGTGATGAGATATAAATTGTTGTATGAGATGATCATGTTTTGTTAAAGTTATCGGCAACTGGCAGGAGCCTTATGGTTGTCTCTTTATTGCATAAGATGCAAGTGCCATGTAATTGCTTTACTTTATTGCTATGCGATAGCAATAGTTGCAAAAGCAATAGCTGGTGAGACGACCATGTGACGACACGTTGATAAAAGATCAAGATGATGGAGATCATGGTGTCATGCCGGTAACAATGGAGATCATGACAGTACTTTGGAGATGGAGATCAAAAGCACAAGATGATGATGGCCATATCATGTCACATATTTTGATTGCATGTGATGTTTATCTTTTATACATCTTATTTTGCTTAGTTCGACGGTAGCTTTATAAGATGATCCCTTACTTCAAGGTATAAGTGTTCTCTCTGAGTATGCACCGTTGCGACAGTTCTTTGTGCCAAGACACCACGTGATGATTGGGTGTGATAAGCTCTACGTTCACATACAATGGGTGCAAGCCAGTTTTGCACATGCAGAATACTAGGGTTAAACTTGACGAGCCTAGCATATGCAGATATGGCCTCGGAACACTGGAGGCCGAAAGGTCGAACATGAATCATATAGTAGATATGATCAACATAGTGATGTTCACCATTGAAATCTACTCCATCTCACGTGATGATCGGACATGGTTTAGTTGATTTGGATCACGTGATCATTTAGATGACTAGAGGGATGTCTATCTAAGTGGGTGTTCTTAAGTAATATGATTAATTGAACTTTAATTTATCATGAACTTAGTCCTGGTAGTATTAGCATATCTATGTTGTAGATCAATAGCTCGCGTTTAGCTCCCCTGTTTTATTTTTGATATGTTCCTAGAGAAAACTAAGTTGAAAGATATTAGTAGCAATGGTGCGGATTGGATCCGTGATCTGAGGATTATCCTCATTGCTGCATAGAAGAATTATGTCCTTGATGCACCGCTAGGTGACAGACCGACTGCAGGAGCAGATGCAGACGTTACGAACGTTTGGCAAGCACGATGTGATGACTACTTGATAGTTTAGTGCACCATGCTTTATGGCTTAGAATCGGGGCTTCAAAGATGTTTTGAACGCCACGGAGCATATGAGATGTTCCAAGAGTTGAAATTAGTATTTCAGACTCATGCCCATGTCGAAAGGTATGAGACCTTTGACAAGCACTTTGCCTACAAGATGGAGGAGAATTGCTCAGCTAGTGAGCATGTGCTCAGAATGTCTGAGTACTACAATCACTTGAATCAAGTGGGAGTTAATCTTCCAGATAAGATAGTGATTGACAGAGTTCTCTAGTAACTATCACCAAGTTACTAGAACTTCGTGATGAACTATAATATGCAAGGGATAACGGAAACTATTCCCAAGCTCTTCGTGATGCTGAAATCGACGAAGGTAGAAATCAAGAAAAGCATCAAGTGTTGATGGTTGACAAGACCACTAGTTTCAAGAAAAGGGCAAAGGGAAGAAGGGGAACTTCAAGAAGAACGGCAAGCAAGTTGCTGCTCAAGTGAAGAAGCCCAAGTCTGGACCTAAGCCTGAGACTAAGTGCTTCTACTGCAAAGGGACTGGTCACTGGAAGCAGAACTGCCCCAAGTATTTGGCGGATAAGAAGGATGGCAAAGTGAACAAAGGTATATTTGATATACATGTTATTGATGTGTACTTTACTAGTGTTTATAGCAACCCCTCAGTATTTGATACTAGTTCAGTTGCTAAGATTAGTAACTCGAAATGGGAGTTGCAGAATGAACAGAGACTAGTTAAGGGTGAAGTGATGATGTGTGTTGGAAGTGGTTCCAAGATTGATATGATCATCATCGCACACTCCCTATACTTTCGGGATTAGTGTTGAACCAAAATAAATGTTATTTGGTGTTTGCGTTAAGCATGAATATGATTTGATCATGTTTATTGCAATACGGTTATTCATTTAAAGTCAGAGAATAATTGTTGTTCTGTTTACATGAATAAAACCTTCAATGGTCATACACCCAAGGTGAATGGTTTATTGAATCTCGATCGTAGTGATACACATATTCATAATATTGAAGCCAAAAGATGCAAAGTTAATAATGATAGTGCAACTTATTTGTGGCACTGCCGTTTAGGTCATATTGGTGTAAAGCGCATGAAGAAAATCCATGCTGATGGGCTTTTGGAATCACTTGATTATGAATCAGTTGATGCTTGCGAACCATGCCTCATGGGCAATATGACTAAGACTCCGTTCTCCGGAACAATGGAGCGAGCAACAGACTTGTTGGAAATAATACATACTGATGTATGCAGTCCGATGAGTGTTGAGGCTCGCGGCAGGTATCGTTATTTTCTGACCTTCACAGATGATTTGAGCAGATATGGGTATATCTACTTGATGAAACATAAATCTGAAACATTTGAAAAGTTCAAATAATTTCAGAGTGAAGTGGAAAATCATCGTAACAAGAAAAATAAAGTTTCTACGATCTGATCGTGGAGGAGAATATTTGAGTTACGAGTTTGGTCTTCATTTGAAACAATGCGGAATAGTTTCGCAACTCACGCCACCTGGAACACCACAGCGTAATGGTGTGTCTGAACATCGTAACTGTACTTTATTAGATATGGTGCAATCTATGATGTCTCTTACCGATTTATTGTTGGAAATATGCCCTAGAGGCAATAATAAAATGGTTATTATTGTATTTCCTTGTTCATGATAATTGTCTATTGTTCATGCTATAATTGTATTAACTAGAAACCGTAATACATGTGTGAATACATAGACCACAACATGTCCCTAGTAAGCCTCTAGTTGACTAGCTCGTTGATCAATAGATGGTTATGGTTTCCTGACCATGGACATTGGATGTCATTGATAACGGGATCACATCATTAGGAGAATGATGTGATGGACAAGACCCAATCCTAAGCATAGCACAAGATCGTGTAGTTCGTTTGCTAAGAGCTTTTCTAATGTCAAGTATCATTTCCTTAGACCATGAGATTGTGCAACTCCCGGATACCGTAGGAATGCTTTGGGTGTACCAAACGTCACAACGTAACTGGGTGGCTATAAAGGTGCACTACAGGTATCTCCGAAAGTGTCTGTTGGGTTGGCACGAATCGAGACTGGGATTTGTCACTCCGTATGACAGAGAGGTATCTCTGGGCCCACTCGGTAATGCATCATCATAATGAGCTCAATGTGACTAAGTAGTTAGTCACGGGATCATGCATTACGGAACGAGTAAAGTGACTTGCCGGTAACGAGATTGAACGAGGTATTGGGATACCGACGATCGAATCTCGGGCAAGTAACATACCGATAGACAAAGGGAGTTGTATACGGGATTGATTGAATCCTCGACATCGTGGTTCATCCAATGAGATCATCGAGGAGCATGTGGGAGCCAACATGGGTATCCAGATCCCGCTATTGATTATTGATCGGAGAGTCGTCTCGGTCATGTCTGCGTGTCTGCCAAACCCGTAGGGTCTACACACTTAAGGTTCGGTGACGCTAGGGTTGTAGAGATATTAGTATGCGGTAACCCGAAAGTTGTTCGGAGTCCCGGATGAGATCCCGGACATCACGAGGAGTTCCGGAATGCTCCGGAGGTAAAGATTTGTATATAGGAAGTCCAGTTTCGGCCACCGGGAAAGTTTCGGGGGTCACCGGTATTGTACCGGGACCACCGGAAGGGTCCCGGGGGTCCACCGGGTGGGGCCACCTATCCCGAAGGGCCCCATGGGCTGAAGTGGGAAGGGAACCAGCCCCTGGTGGGCTGGTGCGCCCCCCATGGGCCTGCCCCTGCGCCTAGGGTTGGAAACCCTGGGGGTGGGGGGCGCCCCACCTGACTTGGGGGGCAAGTTCCCCCCCCCTTGGCCGCCGCCCCCCTTGAGATTGGATCTCTAAGGGGCCGGCACCCCCCAGGGCCCCCTATATAAAGAGGGGGGAGGGAGGGCTGCACACCAAAGCCCCTGGCGCCTCCCTCTCCCCCCGTAACACCTCTCCCTCTCGCTGAGCTTGGCGAAGCCCTGCCGAGATCCCCGCTACTTCCACCACCACGCCGTCGTGCTGCTGGATCTCCATCAACTTATCCTTCCCCTTGTTGGATCAAGAAGGAGGAGACGTCTCTCCCAACCGTACGTGTGTTGAACGCGGAGGTGCGGTCCGTTCGGCGCTTGGATCATCGGTGATTTGGATCACGACGAGTACGACTCCATCAACCCCGTTCTCTTGAACGCTTCCGCTCGCGATCTACAAGGGTATGTATATGCACTCCTCCCCTCTTGTTGCTAGTAAACTCCATAGATTGATCTTGGTGATGCGTAGAAAATTTTAAATTTCTGCTACGATCCCCAACAGTGGCATCATGAGCTAGCTCTATGCGTAGATTCTGTGCACGAGTAGAACACAAAGTAGTTGTGGGCGATGATTTGTTCAATTTGCTTGCCGTTACTAGTCTTATCTTGATTCGGCGGCATTGTCGGATGAAGCGGCCCGGACCGACCTTACACGTACTCTTACGTGAGACAGGTTCCACCGACTGACATGCACTTGATGCATAAGGTGGCTAGCGGGTGTCTGTCTCTCCCACTTTAGTCGGATTGGATTCGATGAAGAGGGTCCTTATGAAGGGTAAATAGCAATAGGCATATCACCGTTGTGGTTTTTGCGTAGGTAAGAAACGTTCTTTCTAGAAATCCATAGCAGCCACGTAAAACATGCAACAACAATTAGAGGACGTCTAACTTGTTTTTGCAGGGTATGCTATGTGATGTGATATGGCCAAAAGGATGTGATGAATGATATATGTGATGTATGAGATTGATCACGTTCTTGTAATAGGAATCACGACTTGCATGTCGATGAGTATGACAACCGGCAGGAGCCATAGGAGTTGTCTTAATTTATTGTATGACCTGCGTGTCAATGAAAATCGCCATGTAATTACTTTACCTTATTGCTAACCGTTAGCCATAGTAGTAGAAGTAATAGTTGGCGAGACAACTTCATGAAGACACGATGATGGACATCATGATGATGGAGATCATGGTGTCATGCCGGTGACGAAGGTGATCATGCCGCGCCACGAAGATGGAGATCAAAGGCGCAAGATGATATTGGCCATATCATGTCACTTTATGATTTGCATGTGATGTTTGTCATGTTTACATCTTATTTTCTTAGAACGAAGGTAGCATAAATAAGATGATCCCTCTCTAAAATTTCAAGAATGTGTTCCCCCTAACTGTGCACCGTTGCGAAGGATCGTTGTTTCGAAGCACCACGTGATGATCGGGTGTGATAGATTCTAACATTCGCATACAACGGGTGTAAGCCAGATTTACACATGCGAAACACTTAGGTTGACTTGACGAGCCTAGCATGTATAGACATGGCCTCGGAACACAAGAGACCGAAAGGTCGAACATGAGTCGTATAGAAGATACGATCAACATGGAGATGTTCACCGATGATGACTAGTCCGTCTCACGTGATGATCGGACACGGCCTAGTTGACTCGGATCATGTATCACTTAGATGACTAGAGGGATGTCTATCTGAGTGGGAGTTCCTTAAATAATTTGATTAGATGAACTTAATTATCATGAACATAGTCAAAAGGTCTTTGCAAATTATGTCGTAGCTTACGCTTTAGTTCTACTAAAGATATGTTCCTAGAGAAAATTTAGTTGAAAGTTGATAGTAGCAATTATGCGGACTGGGTCCGTAAACTGAGGATTGTCCTCATTGCTGCACAGAAGGCTTATGTCCTTAATGCACCGCTCGGTGTGCTGAACCTCGAGCGTCGTCTGTAGATGTTGCGAAACATCTGACATACATGTTTTGATGACTACGTGATAGTTCAGTGTGTGATGCTAACGGTTTAAAATTGTGGCACCAAAGACATTTTTGAAACGTCGCAGAACATATGAGATGTTCCAAAGACTGAAATTGGGATTTCAGACTAGTGCCCACGTCAAGAGGTATGAGACCTCTGACAAGTTTCTTAAGCCTGCAAACTAAGGGAGAAAAGCTCAACCGTTGAGCATGTGCTCAGATTGTCTGAGTACTACAATCGCTTGAATCGAGTGGGAGTTAATCTTCCAGATGAGATAGTGATGGTTCTCCAAAGTCACTGCCACCAAGATATTAGAGCTTCGTGATGAACTATAACATATCAGGGATAGACATGATGATCCTTGAGCAACTCGCGATGTTTGACACCACGAAAGTAGAAATCAAGTAGGAGCATCAATTGTTGATGGTTAGTAAAACCACTAGTTTCAAGAAGGGCACGGGCAACAAGGGATACTTCATGAAACGGCAAATCAGTTGCTGCTCTAGTGAAGAAACCCAAGGTTGAACCCAAACCCGAGACTCAGTGCTTCTGTAATGAGGGGAACGGTCACTGAAGCAGAACTACCCTAGATATTTGGTAGATGAGAAGGTAGGCAAGGTCGACAGAAGTATATTGGATATACATTATATTAATGTGTACTTTACTAGTACTCCTAGTAGCACCAGGGTATTAGATACCAGTTCGGTTGCTAAGTGTTGGTAACTCGAAATAAAAGGCTACGGAATAAACGGAGACTAGCTAAAGGTGAGATGACGATATGTGTTGAAAGTGTTTCCAAGGTTGATGTGATCAAGCATCGCATGCTCCCTCTACCATCGAGATTGGTGTTAAACCTAAATAATTGTTATTTGGTGTTTGCGTTGAGCATGGACATGATTGGATTATGTTTATCGCAAATAGGGTTATTCATTTAAGGAGAATAATGGTTACTCTCTCTATTTGAATAATACCTTCAATGGTCTTGCACCTAATATGAATGGTTTATTGAATCTCGATCGTAGTGATACACATGTTCATGCCAAAAGATATAAGATAGTAATGATAGTACTACATACTTGTGGCACTGCCACTTGAGTCATATTGGTATAAAACGCATGAAGAAGCTCCATGTTGATGGATCTTTGGACTCACTCGTTTTTGAAAAGATTGAGACATGCGAACCATGTCTATTAGTATATATGCATGAAGAAAGTCCATACAGATGGATCGTTTGGACTCACTTGATTTTGAATCACTTGAGACATGCAAATCATACCACATGGGCAAGATGACTGAAAGGCCTCGTTTTCAGTAAGATGGAACAAGAAAGCAACTTGTTGGAAGTAATACATTTTGATGTGCGCAGTCCAATGAGTGCCGAGGCATGCAGTGGATATCGTTATCTTCTTACTTCACAGATGATTTGAGTAGATGCTGAGTGTATTTACTTGATGAAACACAAGTCTGAATTATTGAAAGGTTCAAGTAATTTCAGAGTGAAGTTGAACATCGTCGTGACAAGAGGATAAAATGTCTGTGATATGATCATAGAGATGAATTTCTGAGTTACGAGTTTGGCACACAATTAAGACATTGTGGAAATTGTTTCACAACTAATACCGCCTGGAACACCATAGTGTGATGGTGTGTCCGAACATCATAACTGCACCCTATTGGATATGGTGCATACCATGATGTCTCTTATCGAATTACCACTATCGTTTATGGGCTAGGCATTAGAGACAACCGCATTCACTTTAAATAGGACACCACGAAATTCCGTTGAGACGACACCGTATGAACTATGGTTTAGAGAAATCTAAGCTGTCGTTTCTTAAAAGTTTGGGGCTGCGACGCTTATGTGGAAAAGTTTCAGGCTGATAAGCTCGAACCCAAAGCGGATAAATGCATCTTCATAGAATACCCAAAACAGTTGGGTATACCTCCGATTTCAGATCCGGAAGCAAAGTGATTGTTTCTAGAAACGGGTCCTTTCTCGAGGAAAAGTTTCTCTCGAAAGAATTGAGTGGGAGGATGGTGGAGACTTGATGAGGTTATTGAACCATGACTTCAACTAGTGTGTAACAGGGCACAGGAAGTTGTTCCTGTGGCACCTACACCAATTGAAGTGGAAGCTTATGATAGTGATCATGAAACTTCGGATCAAGTCACTACCAAACCTCGTAGGACGACAAGGATGCGTACTACTTCAGAGTGGTACGTAATCCTGTCTTGGAAGTCATGTTGCTAGACAACAATGAACCTACGAGCTATGGAGAAGCGATGGTGGGCCCGGATTCCGACGAATGGCTTGAGGCCATAAAACCGAGAGGATCCATGTATGAAAACAAAGTATAGACTTTGGAAGAACTACTTGATGGTCGTAAGGCTGTTGGGTGCAGATGGATTTTAAAAGGGAAGACAGACAATGATGGTAAGTATCACCATTAAGAAAGCTTGACTTGTCGTTAAGATGTTTTCCGACAAGTTCAAGGAGTTGACTACGATGAGATTTTCTCACTCATAGCGATGCTAAGAGTCTGTTGGAATTATATTAGCAGTTACTGCATTATTTATGAAATCTTGCAGATAGGATGTCAAAACATTGTTTCCTCGACGATTTTCTTGAGGAAAGGTTGTATGTGATACAACCAGAAGGTTTTGTCAATCCTGAAAGATGCTAACAAGTATGCAAAGCCCCAGCAATCCTTTAAGGACTGGAGTAAGCATCTCGGAGTTGGAATGTATGCTTTGATGAGATGATCAAAGATTTTGGGTTTATACAAAGTTTATGAGAAACTTGTATTTCCAAAGAAGTGAGTGGGAGCACTACAAATTTTTTGATGAGTATATGTTGTTAACATATTGTTGATCAGAAATGATGTAGAATTTCTGGAAAGCATATAGGGTTATTTGAAAAGTGTTTTTCAATGGAAAACCTGGATTAAGCTACTTGAACATTGAGCATCAAGATCTATAAGGATAGATCAAAAACGCTTAATAGTACTTTCAAATGAATACATACCGTGACAAGATTTTGAAGGAGTTCAAAATAGATCAGCAAAGACGGAGTTCTTGGCTGTGTTACAAGGTGTGAGTATTGAGTAAGACTCAAGACCTGACCACGGCAGAAGAGAGAGAAAGGACGAAGGTCGTCCCCTATGCTTTAGACGTAGGCTCTACAGTATGCTATGCTGTGTACCGCACCTGAAGTGTGCCTTGCCATGAGTTAGTCAAGGGGTACAATAGTGATCCAGGAAGGGATCACATGACAGCGGTCGAACTTATCCTTAGTATCTAGTGGACTAAGGAATTTTCTCGATTATGGAGGTGGAAAAGGAGTTTGTCGTAAAGGGTTACGTCGATGCAAAATCTGACACTAATCCGGATGACTCTGAGTAGTAAACCGGATTCGTATAGTAGAGCAGATATTTGGAATAGTTCCAAGTAGCGCGTGGTAGCTGCATCTACAAGGTGACATAGAGATTTGTAAAGCACACACGGATCTGAAAGGTTCAGACCCTTTGACTAGTAACCTCTCTCACAAGCGAGATATGAACAAACCCCATGGGTGTTGGATTCATTACAATCACATAGTGATGTGAACTAGATTATTGACTCTAGTGCAAGTGGGAGACTGTTGGAAATATGCCCTAGAGGCAATAATAAAATGGTTATTATTGTATTTCCTTGTTCATGATAATTGTCTATTGTTCATGCTATAATTGTATTAACTAGAAACCGTAATATATGTGTGAATACATAGACCACAACATGTCCCTAGTAAGCCTCTAGTTGACTAGCTCGTTGATCAATAGATGGTTATGGTTTCCTGACCATGGACATTGGATGTCATTGATAACGGGATCACATCATTAGGAGAATGATGTGATGGACAAGACCCAATCCTAAGCATAGCACAAGATCGTGTAGTTCGTTTGCTAAGAGCTTTTCTAATGTCAAGTATCATTTCCTTAGACCATGAGATTGTGCAACTCCCAGATAACGTAGGAATGCTTTGGGTGTACCAAACGTCACAACGTAACTGGGTGGCTATAAAGGTGCACTACAGGTATCTCCGAAAGTGTCTGTTGGGTTGGCACGAATCGAGACTGGGATTTGTCACTCCGTATGACGGAGAGGTATCTCTGGCCCACTCGGTAATGCATCATCATAATGAGCTCAATGTGACTAAGTAGTTAGTCACGGGATCATGCATTATGGAACGAGTAAAGTGACTTGCCGGTAACGAGATTGAACGAGGTATTGGGATACCGACGATCGAATCTCGGGCAAGTAACATACCGATAGACAAAGGGAATTGTATACGGGATTGATTGAATCCTCGACATCGTGGTTCATCCGATGAGATCATCGAGGAGCATGTGGGAGCCAACATGGGTATCCAGATCCCGCTGCTGGTTATTGACCGGAGAGTCGTCTCGGTCATGTCTGCGTGTCTCCCGAACCCGTAGGGTCTACACACTTAAGGTTCGGTGACGCTAGGGTTGTAGAGATATTAGTATGCGGTAACCCGAAAGTTGTTCGGAGTCCCGGATGAGATCCCAGACATCACGAGGAGTTCCGGAATGGTTCGGAGGTAAAGATTTGTATATAGGAAGTCCAGTTTCGGCCATCGGGAAAGTTTCGGGGGTCACCGGTATTGTACCGGGACCACCGAAAGGGTCCCGGGGGTCCATCGGGTGGGGCCACCTATCCCAAAGGGCCCCATGGGCTGAAGTGGGAAGGGAACCAGCCCCTGGTGGGCTGGTGCGCCCCCCATGGGCCTCCCCCTGCGCCTAGGGTTGGAAACCCTGGGGGTGGGGGGCGCCCCACCTGACTTGGGGGGCAAGTTCCCCCCCTTGGCCGCCGCCCCCCTTGAGATTGGATCTCTAAGGGGCCGCCCCCCCCAGGGCCCCCTATATAAAGAGGGGGGAGGGAGGGCTGCACACCGAAGCCCCTGGCGCCTCCCTCTCCCCCCGTAACACCTCTCCCTCTCGCTGAGCTTGGCGAAGCCCTGCCGAGATCCCCGCTACTTCCACCACCACGCCGTCGTGCTGCTGGATCTCCATCAACTTCTCCTTCCCCCTTGCTGGATCAAGAAGGAGGAGACGTCTCTCCCAACCGTACGTGTGTTGAACGCGGAGGTGCCGTCCGTTCGGCGCTTGGATCATCGGTGATTTGGATCACGACGAGTACGAATCCATCAACCCCGTTCTCTTGAACGCTTCCGCTCGCGATCTACAAGGGTATGTAGATGCACTCCTCCCCTCTCATTGCTAGTAAACTCCATAGATTGATCTTGGTGATGCGTAGAAAATTTTAAATTTCTGCTACGATCCCCAACATTTATCACTATCGTTTTGGGCTTATGCATTAGAGACAACTGCATTCACGTTAAATAGGGCACCATCTAAATCCGTTGAGACGACACCATATGAACTGTGGTTTGGCAAGAAACCAAAGTTGTCGTTTCTTAAAGTTTGGTGTTGCAATGCTTATGTGAAAAAGTTTCATCCTGATAAGCTCAAACCCAAATCTGAGAAATGTGTCTTCATAGGATACCCAAAGGAGACAGTTGGGTACACCTTCTATCACAGATCCGAAGGCAAGACATTCGTTGCTAAGAATGGATCCTTTCTAGAGAAGGAGTTTCTCTCGAAAGAAGTGAGTGGGAGGAAAGTAGAACTTGATGAGGTAAATGTACCTGCTCCCTTGTTGGAAAGTAGTTCATCACAGAAATCTGTTCCTGTGACTCCTACACCAATTAGTGAGGAAGCTAATGATGATCATGTAACTTCAGATCAAGTTACTACCGAACCTCGTAGGTCAACCAGAGTGAGATCCGCACCAGAGTGGTACGGTAATCCTGTTCTAGAGGTCATGTTACTTGACCATGACGAACCTATGAACTATGAGGAAGCGATGATGAGCCCAGATTCCGCGAAATGGCTTGAGGCCATGAAATCTAAGATGGGATCCATGTATGAGAACAAAGTGTGGACTTTGGTTGACTTGCTCGATGATCGGCAAGCCATAGAAAATAAATGGATCTTCAAGAGGAAGACGGACACTGATAGTAGTGTTACTATCTACAAAGCTAGACTTGTCGAAAAAGGTTTTTGACAAAGTTCAAGGTGTTGACTACGATGAGTTTTTCTCACTCGTAGCGATGCTTAAGTCTGTCCGAATCATGTTAGCAAATTGCCACATTTTATGAAATCTGGCAAATGGATGTCAAAACTACATTCTTTAATGGATTTCTTAAAGAAGAGTTGTATATGATGCAACCAGAAGGTTTTGTCGATCCTAAAGGTGCTAACAAAATGTGCAAGCTCCAGCGATCCATCTATGGACTGGTGCAAGCATCTCGGAGTTGGAATATATGCTTTGATGAGTTGATCAAAGCATATAGTTTTATACAGGCTTGCGGTAAAGCATGTATTTACAAGAAAGTGAGTGGGAGCACTACATCATTTCTGATAAGTATATGTGAATGACATATTGTTGATCGGAAATAATGTAGAATTTTCTGGAAAGCATAAAGGAGTATTTGAAAGGAGTTTTTCAAAGAAAGACCTCGGTGTAGCTGCTTACATATTGAGCATCAAGATCTATAGAGATAGATCAAGACGCTTGATTAGTTTTTTCAATGAGTACATACCTTGACAAGATTTTGAAGTAGTTCAAAATGGAACAGTCAAAGAAAGAGTTCTTGCCTGTGTTACAAGGTGTGAAATTGATTAAGACTCAAAGCCCGACCACGGCAGAAGATAGAAAGAGAATGAAAGTCATTCCCTATGCCTCAGCCATAGGTTCTATAACGTATGCCATGTTGTGTACCAGGTCTATTGTATACCCTACACTGAGTTTGGCAATGGAGTACAATAGTGATCTAGGAGTAGATCACTGGACAGTGGTCAAAATTATCCTTAGTGGAATAAGGATATGTTTCTCGATTATGGAGGTGACAAAAGGTTCGTCGTAAAGGGTTACATCGATGCAAGTTTTGACACTGATCCAGATGACTCTAAGTCTCAATCTGGATACATATTGAAAGTGGGAGCAATTAGCTAGAGTAGCTCCGTGCATAGCATTGTTGACATCAAAATTTGCAAAATACATACGGATCTGAATTTGGCAGACCCGTTGACTAAACTTCTCTCACAAGCAAAACATGATCGCACCTTAGTACTCTTTGGGTGTTAGTCACATGGCGATGTGAACTAGATTACTGACTCTAGTAAACCCTTTGAGTGTTGGCCACATGGCGATGTGAACTATGGATATTAATCACATGGTGATGTGAACTATTGGTGTTAAATCACATGGCGATGTGAACTAGATTATTGACTCTAGTGCAAGTGGGAGACTGAAGAAAATATGCCCTAGAGGCAATAATAAAGTTGTTATTTATATTTCCTTATATCATGATAAATGTTTATTATTCATGCTAGAATTGTATTAACTGGAAACTTAGTACATGTGTGAATACATAGACAAACAAAGTGTCACTAGTATGCCTCTACTTGACTAGCTCGTTGAATCAAAGATGGTTAAGTTTCCTAGCCATAAACATGAGTTGTCATTTGATTAATGGGATCACATCATTAGAGAATGATGTGATTGACTTGACCCATTCCGTTAGCTTAGCATTCGATCGTTTAGTATATTGCTATTGCTTTCTTCATGACTTATACATGTTCCTATGACTATGAGATTATGCAACTCCCGAATACCGGAGGAACACTTTGTGTGCTACCAAACGTCACAACGTAACTGGGTGATTATAAAGGTGCTCTACAGGTGTCTCCGATGGTACTTGTTGAGTTGGCATAGATCAAGATTAGGATTTGTCACTCCGATTGTCAGAGAGGTATCTCTGGGCCCTCTCGGTAATGCACATCACTATAAGCCTTGCAAGCAATGTGACTAATGAGTTAGTTGGGGGATGATGCTTTACATAACGAGTAAAGAGACTTGCCGGTAACGAGATTGAACTAGGTATTGAGATACCGACGATCGAATCTCGGGCAAATAACATACCGATGACAAAGGGAACAACGTATGTTGTTATGCGGTTTGACCGATAAAGATCTTCATAGAATATGTAGGAGCCAATATGAGCATCCAGGTTCCGCTATTGGTTATTGACCGGAGACGTGTCTCGGTCATGTATACATAGTTCTCGAACCCGTAGGGTCCGCACGCTTAACGTTTGGTGACGATCGGTAATATGAGTTTATGTGTTTTGATGAACCGAAGGTAGTTCGGAGTCCCGGATATGATCACGGACATGACGAGGAGTCTCGAAATGGTCAAGTGGAGAGAGAGAGAGAGAGAGGCCGGCCAGGGTAGGCCACGCACCCCTCCCCTTGAGTCCGAATAGGACAAGGAAGGGGGCGGCGCCCCCCTTGCCTTTCCCCTCTCCCACTCCTTCCTTCCCCCTCCTAGTGGGACTAGGAAAGGGGAGTCCTACTCCCACTAGGAGGAGGACTCCTCCTCTTGGCGCACCCTGCTAGGGCCAGCCGGCCTCCCCCCTTGCTCCTTTATATACGGGGGCAGGGGGACCCCATGACACACAAGTTGATCAGTTGATCTTTTAGCCGTGTGCGGTGCCCCCTCCACCATAATCCACCTCGGTCATATCGTAGCGGTGCTTAGGTGAAGCCCTTAGCATCATCGTCACCGTCATCACGCCGTCGTGCTGACGGAACTCTCCCTCGAAGCTCTGCTGGATCAGAGTTCGTGGGACGTCACCGAGCTGAACGTGTGCTGAACTCGGAGGTGCCATGCGTTCGGTACTTGGATCGGTCGGATCGTGAAGACGTACGACTACATCAACCGTGTTGTTCTAACGCTTCCACTTTTCGGTCTATGAGGGTACGTGGACAACACTCTCCCCTCTCGTTGCGATGCATCACCATGATCTTGCGTGTGCATAGGAATTTTTTTGAAATTACTACGTTCCCCAACAGATTGTTCTATTTATATGAATAATATTTTTTTATGGTCATGCACCCTTGATGAGTGGTCTATTTGTACTAAATCTTGATAGTAGTGATACACATACTCATAGTATTGAAGCCGAAAGATATAAGTTTAATAATGATAGTGCAACTTATTTGTGGCACTGCCGTTTAGGTCATATTGCTGTAAAGCACATGAAGAAACTCCATGCAGATGAGCTTTTGGAATCACTTGATTATGAATCACTGGATGCTTGTGAACCATGCCTCATGGGCAAGATGACTAAGACTCCGTTCTCCGGAACAATGGAGCAAGCAACAGACTTGTTGGAAATAATACATACTGATGTATGTGGTCCGATGAGTGTTGATGCTCGCGGCGGGTATCATTATTTTCTGACCTTCACAGATGATTTGAGCAGATATGGGTATATCTACTTAATGAAACATAAGTCTGAAACATTTGAAAAGTTCAAAGAATTTCAGAGTGAAGTGGAAAATCATCGTAACAAGAAAATAAAGTTTCTATGATCTGATTGTGGAGGAGAATATTTGAGTTACGAGTTTGGTCTTCATTTGAAACAATGCGGAATAGTTTCGCAACTCACGCCACCCAGAACACCACAGCATAATGGTGTGTCCGAACGTCGTAATCGTACTCTATTAGATATGGTGCGATCTATGATGTCTCTTACTGATTTACCGCTATCGTTTTGGGGTTATGCTTTAGAGACAGCTGCATTCACGTTAAATAGAGCATCATCTAAATCCGTTGAGACGACACCATATGAACTGTGGTTTGGCAAGAAACCCAAATTGTCATTTCTTAAAGTTTGGGGCTGTGAGGCTTATGTGAAAAAACTTCAACCTGATAAGCTCGAACCCAAATCGGAGAAATGTGTCTTCATAGGATACCCAAAGGAGACTGTTGGGTACACCTTCTATCACAGATCCGAAGGCAAGATATTCGTTGCTAAGAATGGATCCTTTCTAGAGAAGGAGTTTCTCTCGAAAGAAGTGAGTGGGAGGAAAGTAGAACTTGATGAGGTAACTGTACCTGCTCCCTTATTAGAAAGTAGTTCATCACAGAAATCAGTTCCAGTGATTACTACACCATTAAGTGAGGAAGCTAATGATGATTATCATGAAACTTCTGATCAAGTTACTACCGAACCTCGTAGGTCAACCAGAGTAAGATTCGTACCAGAGTGGTACGTTAATCCTGTTCTGGAAGTCATGTTACTTGACCATGACGAACCTACGAACTATGAGGAAGCGATGATGAGCCCAGATTCCGTGAAATGGCTTGAGGCCATGAAATCTGAGATGGGATTCATGTACGAGAACAAAGTATGGACTTTGGTTGACTTGCCCGATGATCAGCAAGCCATAGAGAATAAATGGATCTTCAAGAAGAAGACTGACGCTGATGGTAACATTACTGTCTACAAAGCTCGACTTGTTGCGAAAGATTTTCGACAAGTTCAAGGAGTTGACTACGATGAGACCTTCTCACCCGTAGCGATGCTTAAGTCCGTCCGAATCATGTTAGCAATTGCCGCATTTTATGATTATGAAATTTGGCAAATGAATGTCAAAAACTGCATTCCTTAATGGATATCTTAAAGAAGAGTTGTATATGATGCAACCGGAAGGTTTTGTTGATCCAAAAGGTGCTAACAAAGTGTGCAAGCTCCAGCGATCCATTTATGGACTGGTGCAAGCCTCTCGGAGTTGGAATATACGCTTTGATAGTGTGATCAAAGCATATGGTTCTATACAGACTTTTGGAGAAGCATGTATTTACAAGAAAGTGAGTGGGAGCTCTGTAGCATTTCTGATGTTATATGTGGATGACATATTGTTGATCGGAAATGATACTGAATTTCTAAATAGCATAAAAGGATACTTGAATAGGAATTTTTCAATGAAAGACCTCGGTGAAGCTGCTTATATATTAGGCACCAAGATCTATAGATATAGATCAAGACGCTTAATTGGACTTTCACAAAGCACATACCTTGATAAAGTTTTGAAGAAGTTCAAAATGGATGAAGCAAAGAAAGGGTTCTTGCATGTGTTATAAGGAGTGAAGTTGAGCAAGACTCAATGCCCGACCATTGCAGAAGATAGAGAGAAAATGAAAGTCATTCCCTATGCTTCAGCCATAGGTTCTATCATGTATGCAATGATGTGTACCAAACCTGATGTGTGCCTTGCTATTAGTTTAGCAGGGAGGTACCAAAGTAATCCAGGAGTGGATCACTGGACAGCGGTCAAGAACATCCTGAAATACCTGAAAAGGACTAAGGATATGTTTCTCGTTTATGGAGGTGACAAAGAGCTCGTCGTAAACGGTTACGTCGATGCAAGCTTTGACACTGATCCGGATGACTCTAAGTCACAAACCGGATACGTATTTTTATTGAATGGTGGAGCTGTCAGTTGGTGCAGTTCCAAGCAGAGCGTCGTGGCGGGATCTACGTGTGAAGGGGAGTACATAGCTGCTTCGGAAGCAGCAAATGAAGGAGTCTGGATGAAGGAGTTCATATCCGATCTAGGTGTCATACCTAGTGCATCGGGTCCAATGAAAATCTTTTGTGATAATACTGGTGCAATTGCCTTGGCAAAGGAATCCAGATTTCACAAGAGAACCAAGCACATCAAGAGACGCTTCAATTCCATCCACGATCAAGTCAAGGAGGGAGACATAGAGATTTGCAAAATACATACGGGTCTGAATGTTGCAGACCCGTTGACTAAGCCTCTTTCACAAGCAAAACATAATCAACACCAAGACTCCATGGGTGTTAGAATCATTACAATGTAATCTAGATTATTGACTCTAGTGCAAGTGGGAGACTGAAGGAAATATGCCCTAGAGGCAATAATAAAGTTGTTATTTATATTTCCTTATATCATGATAAATGTTTATTATTCATGCTAGAATTGTATTAACCGGAAACTTAGTACATGTGTGAATACATAGACAAACAGAGTGTCATTAGTATGCCTCTACTTGACGAGCTCGTTAATCAAAAATGGTTAAGTTTCCTAGCCATGGACAAGAATTTTCATTTGATGAACGGGATCACATCATTAGAGAATGATGTGATTGACTTGACCCATCCGTTAGCTTAGCACTATGATCGTTTAGTTTATTGCTATTGCTTTCTTCATAACTTATACATGTTCCTATGACTGAGATTATGCAACTTCCGAATACTGGGGAACACTTAGTGTGCTATCAAACGTCACAACGTAACTGGGTGATTATAAAGATGCTCTACAGGTGTCTCCGATGGTGTTTGTTGAGTTGGCATAGATCGAGATTAGGATTTGTCACTCCGATTGTCGGAGAGGTATCTCTGGGCCCACTCGGTAATGCACATCACTATAAGCCTTGCAAGCAATGTAATAATGAGTTAGTTACGGGATGATGCATTACGGAGCGAGTAAAGAGACTTGCCGGTAACGAGATTGAACTAGGTATGATGATACCGATGATCGAATCTCGGGCAAGTAACATACTGATGACAAAGGGAACAACGTATGTTGTTATGCGGTTTGACCGATAAAGATCTTCATAGAATATGTAGGAACCAATATGAGCATCCAGGTTACGCTATTGGTTATTGACCGGAGATGAGTCTCGGTCATGTCTACATAGTTCTCAAACCCGTAGGGTCCGCACGCTTAACGCTCGATGACGATCGATATTATGAGTTTATGTGTTTTGATGTACCGAAGGTAGTTCGGAGTCCCGGATGTGATCACGGACATGACGAGGAGTCTCGAAATGGTCGAGACATAAAGATTGATATATTGGAAGGCTATGTTTGGACACCGGAAAGGTTTCGGATGAGTTCGGGCATTTTCTGGAGTACCGGGGGGTTATCGGACCCCCCCCCCCGGGGTGTTAATGGGCCTTAATGGGCCATGGTGGGAGAGAGGAGGAGGCGGCCAAGTGGGAGGCGCGCGCCCCCAAGCCCAATCCGAATTGGGGGGGGGGGGGCTCTCCCTCTCCCTGTTCCTTCTTCTCCTACTCCAACTAGGGAAGGGAGGAAACCTACTCCTACTAGGAGTAGGAATCCCCCCCTTGGGCACGCCCCATGAGGCCGGCCCTCCCCCTCCTCCACTCCTTTATATACGGGGGAGGGGGGCACCCCATAGACACACAAGTTGATTGTTTAGCCGTGTGCGGTGCCCCCCTCCACAGATTTCCACCTCGATCATATCGTTGTAGTGCTTAGGCGAAGCCCTGCGTCGGTAACTTCATCATCATCGTTATCACGCCGTCGTGCTGACGAAAATCTCCCTCGGCCTCTGCTGGATCAAGACTACGAGGGGCGTCACCGAGCTGAACGTGTGCAGATCGCGGAGGTGTCGTGCGTTCGGTACTTGATCGGTTGGATCGCGAAGACGTTCGACTACATCAACCGCGTTACTTAACGCTTCCGCTTTCAGTCTACAAGGGTACGTGGACACACTCTCCCCGCTCGTTGCTATGCATCTCCTAGATAGATCTTGCGTGATCGTAGGAAATTTTTTAAAATACTGCGTTCCCCAACATATTTTGGCAGTTGTTTTGCAGGTCGGGACAGGATGCGGGGTCTGCTAGAGTTGCTCTAAAACAATCACTCCACACCCCGCAAAAAAAAAAAAAAAAAACAATCACTCCACTTCAAAATTCACTAAAAAACAAAGTTGTCAAGCATGAGGAACGCCTAGCTTAACAAGACTAAGAAAAGGAAAGACTCAACAAAGATCAACTATCAACCAATAATAAAGAAAAATGGAAAAACAGGTCGCACATAGAAGAGCAGTGCGGCAAAGCGCACGTCCACAACCGAGCACTAGCCGCAACCCAGTGGCGACCAAAGGGATACAGCACGACGATCTTTAACTATAGTTAAATGCGATCGATGGACATGCAACTGTAGTTGCACGCCCATGCACGGACGTGCGACTGCAGTTGCGCACGATCTGTTGGCATGCAATTGTAGTTTTGTGTGGTCGACGAACGTGGTAAAAATAAAACCAACACACATAAAAATAAAGGTACCAATCAAACTGGTCAAAATAATAAATAGAAAGGACATATTCCGCTTTGCGCAAAATAAGACTGAGATTAGCAAAACAATTTTTCTGAAATGAGTTCATTTTTGTTTCACAGTATTATTTAAAAGCACACAAAAACAAAAACAGAAGTACCAATCGAACCGATCAAAATAACAAATAGAAAATAGGAAAAGGACATGTTCCGCTCCATGTAAAATAAGACTGAGATTTAGTAAAAATGTTTTTCTCAAATGAGTTTATTTTCGTTAGCCATGTATTGTATTAATTATAGTTAATTCATTAATGTTTTCTAGGCAATTAATATGTTTTTTTAGTAGAACGGTGTGATGTTTCTCTCAAATCCGTGAATTTTTTTTCAAAATCTGGTGAACGTTTTTCAAATTCGTGAACTTTTGTTTACAAAAATCGATGAACTTTTTTCAAATCCAGTGAACTTTTTTGAAACCATGATTTTTTAGAAAATTTATTAACATATTTTTTTATTTTCGTGAACATTTCTTTTGAAAATCTGTGAACTCTTTTTTCAAAATCCATGAACCTTTTAAAATTTTGTCAATTTTTGTTTCTTTTTTCCAAATAATTTATACTGCAACTATAACATGGGTCAAATAGATTTGTTTTCGAACAGAACACAACAAAGTTGTCGTGGTACAATGGTTCTATAGCAAAGTGTATCGATAATGCCATGTGGGTTCGAATCCCACGTATGGCGCTGAGTGCGCCGTAGAGGAGCACTCCAAGGAGGCACGACAGGGTGCCGTGCTTAACAGCACGGTAGAGTAGCCGGTTCCCATGGCATAAAGAATATTAGAGATGTTGCAGAGCTTCATTGTGGCTAGGGGACCTTTGCCCCCCTCCCCCAATCCAAAAATACTGTAACTTGTTTTTTTAGGGGATAAAAACACTGTAACTTCTAGACATGCATGTATGAGTCTCATAACTGAGTGGGACTAACTAGCCCATCCCACTTAAATTGCGTTACTGGGATCCTATTTGTATACAACCTTGAAGTGTAATACTATCCTCCGTTCTGTATCCTTCAAACGTTTGAAGTGTGATATTTCCAATCGCGAGTGCATTTAAGTGGGGGATCCCACTTGTGCCCACATGATTTGTGTATGTTCTGACGGGATGTCTGGTTATCACCCCTAAATGTACGGATTGAGGTGGAACAAGAACACATCCAAGAAGCAAACTGTACCAACCGCATTGAATCGGCTCCATTGAATCGTTGGTTTGAATCATGCACCCGCCGCAATGACCGAACCTGCATAATAAATTCACCGTTTAAGGAGGTCGTGATTAAGATGATGGAGGTAAGACGAGTATAATTTTGCCGAAAACGATCTAAAGAAACACTAGAATGATCCTAATTACTCCCACCGTTTCTAAATATTTGTCTTTTTAGAGATTTCAAATGGACTACCACATACGGATGTATATAGACATATTTTAGAGTATAGATTCACTCATTTTGCTCCGCATGTAGTCACTTGTTGAAATCTCTAGAAACACAAATATTTAGGAACGGATGGAGTAGATTGTTAAGTGCCGATAACGGCCCCTTTATCATTAATTCTTTAATGGTTTTGATCAGCTTGATATACTCGAGAGATCAACACGGACTTATTTATCTTTATTTATATATATGTATGTATGCCTAGCTGCCTCTTCTCGTGTCCGACTGGATCAAGCAGCATCATGGTCCTGTGCCTAGATGATCTTTGTTCCTCAACGGCATCAAGCTTGATCTTTGATGGGGGTCGATGCCGGTGATGATGGCGTTTGCAGACGTCCTTCTACTTATCAGAGGCATTGTCGACAAGTTCGTTGGATTGTGACAATGGTTTAGTGTCATCATTCATCAAACACCGTGTTTTCATCATTCAGACGACAAGAATTCTGCCGGTTGTAACTTCAAAAATTGCCTGAGGTTGTTTTAGTTCGAAGAACGGCATAGACAAAAAGCATCGCCGCTGTTTCCACATTAATTCAAGTCAGTTCTCATCCACAAGAGGTCTTGAGCACATCAGAATGCAACGCCAGGGCCTTCTAAATAACTAAATTGCCGAAATTTGTTGTAGAACAGAGGAATCACCACATGAACCGACTCGTATGCAACACTAGCATTACCACATTCCCACAAATTCAGCAAATAACTATCCAGGTCCAGCATGGGATAGTTTTGCAAGAAGCAAATTGCACAACTGCACCAACAGGGAGGCGTACGAACTGATGATTTGATGAGTGCATCTTAAACGCACATGTTTTTGAACACATACAGACCGGAAACAACCAAGAGAAATATCATCCATGTAAAACATAGTTTGTACTATCTTGCTCTATAAGTATGAAAAGTTACATTGTCATACCTCCACATATGAACGTCTGAATATTTTCTGATGATAAAAAGGGGGCTAAAATGGCTATTTACATTCCAAAAACAAAACCATTCGAGTAGCATGGTATGTATAGCGCACTATTGTTCTCTGCAATCGGCTGCCTGAAAGGATTTACCTGTATCTGGATGAGAAATGACAGATGATGAAGGTGTCAGTTTGATCGGCGCTCCATAATGCAACAGCAAAAGAGATAACGAAAGACTGAGCATATATTGGACATACAGGGAGTCCCAGGGGTTGGCCAGTTATGGAGCTTATGCAGCAAGAGGCCAGATGAGCAGCTTCTTCGCAAAAGTCGGTAAAGATTGCAGGAACTCCAATTCCCCTAATCATTTCCTTGAAACGAAATAGAATACAAATGATAATTAGCACCGACTTCTTAAAATGAAAAGCCTCTTACAAATATAGCTGAGGCAGTGTATATGTGAAATGCCAAAACATGCTTCCATGAATCATGTAGCTGATGGAGTATTACAGAAACAAGAGATATCAATTGACTGCATGCATTTTTACTTTGAAATCATCAATTGAAGTTATAACTTGAAGTACTAGACAAAAGGAGGGAGGATACAACAACATAGGATCAAACAGTTGAAGTCATAAATGCATGCTACAGTATGAAAATAACTTGTTTATTATGCATTCAATACTTACAATAGTTGGCATCCAACTAGGATAAGCAGCTACACCCGCATTTGGGGCAAGTATAAGATGAGGATTTGAATCCTACCAAGAAACAAATTATTAGTAGGGGGAAGTCAGCCATACATGAAAATACTTGACTGTCAAACTGACAGGGAACTTCACATTTTCCCTTTTAAATAAGTCAAGAGTTACTGTTGAGAGAACCTTTACTATATCACCATATCTCTCATGATAGAGTCCTTTCCATATTTTCAGTGTCACCTCACTGCAATTCAAGTTCTCAGAGGCAATAGAAGATCTACAATGGCAGCTCTCACCAGAACAATTTGGATAGCTGGAAATATTTACAACTTCACCATCCCTGTAAGCAGCCATCATATCAAAATCACAAAAAAGAGCAGGTACTCCAAACCAATTATACTACTCAGTATTTGGAAATAACTGTATATGTAATACCTGTTGAAAATAAGGCTACCACTAAAATAATTCTGAAAACAGGCAACATACTGAACATCAATGTTAGATCTACAAGATTTCTACCACTATCAAACATATGAAGGCTAGTATTGCGTGTATCATCGACTTAAAACTTGGATAGACTAAATTCGATATGAGTCAACTGGCAATCTGATCACACATGAAATAACAAATCACAACATGTACTTGCAATGCAACAGATGGAGAGTCGGACATGCTTTTGTACATAGACAGAGGAGAGGTCACGGCGATCGGCCATATGCAAAGGAGAGGCGACAACAATCGGAGACCTGAGTAGTTGTGTGGAGCACAGCACTGCCCAGAATCCTTATCACACGGCACCCATTTTAGGTCCCAGGTCCCAGTTTTCGCCATTCACATGCTGGCACACTTGACCAAACAGAATTCAGAGAACACATGGAGATGTATTCTCCTCCTCTAGTCGACCTTAAGCATTTGATTTTCTTATCTAATTGGTTCTCTACCTCAACCTTATTGATCTTAAAGGAATTTAATGCCTCATCTTCTGCTTTAAGTTAAAAGATGTAGCACCATCTTCTATGGACGTCATCATACTATTTCCTTGTATTAGACAATATTGCATTCATTCCACATATGTCTAAATGGTTAAATCTAAAGGTGAAAGATTGTTCTCCCATATAGCTGTGAATAGATTTCGAGGTTGGATTGCACACAAGCAAGACAGTTATATCCTCTGACTATGGAAAAAAACAGAAGTGAATCAAGTTTGCACAAACGAATAATGCGATCAGGCAACATAAACAAGAATTCTGAACATGACACCCCCTAAATTATTTCCAGAGTCTAGGTTAGTGTTCAACCTTTTCTATTTAAGATGACTAACTGGAGGCAGATTTCTATTTAGCTCTGATAAATAAAGGAACGATAAAATATTGATGGGGAAAAAGTAAGTATATATATATATAAAGTTGTCAGGCAAACACAAGGAAATATCAAACATTAAAATAAAAAATCAGCTTCGGTGGCTAGCCTGGATCTTGGAACTGCTGGCCCCACAAGTTCAATGCGAAGGTGGACACCTGGAAATAGTGCACGTAGTTCTGCAAACACCGCAAGCTGAAGCAACTCTTTCTCAGGTCCTTCAGATATTTAGTAGATAATGTGCATGAAGAAAGCAAAACATCAGTGCCTGCTATCTGGTTGAAAGAGCTATACAGTACTTAAACAAAGATATTTCTCCTATGGCAAGTTGTGGTAAAATTGGAACCATGACATAATTAAAACTTGATTGTTGTGTTGTTGAGTAGTAACCAAAGACAAGCTAAGATACACTATTTGCATTCAAAGTTTCGAAGATATTGTAAGTTATAACACTGTGAATTTTGTTCTTGCTTTTACGGAAGAGAAGGAGTATAGAAATTTTGTCTCATTGAACAGCCTACAAAGCTTTCAACGTTTGCTGCAATCTGCACAATAACAGCCTAAGAAAGTTCCTGCCATGAATTAAGTACAATATTGCTTACTACTTAATGGCATGTACTTGTGCCCAAATATTTAGTGATAATCCTGTACAACCAATACAATGTGGGGCGAATGTAGTCAATGAAACAAATGATAATACCAGGAGATACTTATACTTCTGAAATAAATTTCAGCAGACATTAAGAAGTTTACCAACACTTCAAGCCTTTGCAAAAAATGCAATCATCCACAACTAGCCCTAGCATAGAGTGAACCTCAAAGGCATTTTAAACCAGCTTGGCCCAATAAAGAATGACGCTAGCAGGAACCACTGAAGCAGCTGGCTACCATGGAACAACCGGACTTACACAGATGCATGCAAGCACTCTACATGTCAGAGAGCTGGACATAACAGATTTTACCTAAATAGTGAATGTGCAGAGTGTCATGCCCATCATATCTTGAGGTTTGGATGCGAGATAGTTGAAGGCAATGATATAGAGTAAGTGGCTGCAAAATTGAAGCAAGTGCTGTGAACACTGGCCCATAATGAGATTGCACAGTAAGACAAAATGGGGCCGCAACTGTACACTATACTAAAACAGCAGCATCTCCCTGTCTGAAAAATGCTATATAAAATAAACTGTGCCCCCCTTAACTTCAATTCCTCCCTTTACTCACTTCGCAATTAACATTGCTCAGTATCAGACCACTTATAATTAATGAAATTGATACTATCCAAGACATTCCAAGTTTCATGCTACATGATGACATCAAGATGGATTATCTCAATGTAAATAAAACCTTTCGCACATATCCTATATACAACCATTGTATTAACAATGCACTGACCAACACAAATTCTGAAATTATCGCTCCATTCACATGAGAATTTGGTACACCTTATTTTGTTTCTGCAGACACATACTTGTTCACCCATGCAATCATCAATTCTAGCACATTTAGGGTAAATGGTTCAAACCCACAAACAGTAACCAGAATAGTATCTTGTTTTAGGCAGTGGATGTGTTTTTGTGTATGTTTCTTTGTTTGTTAAGGAGTTCTGTAACCAGTTGTCTCTCCTTAGTTTGGACCTTTATTTTGCCCTCCTAATATGTTCAAACAGAATACCTCATACCCCATGTGTTCTTATTAACAAAATCAAACCCACCAGATGACATAATGAGTGACAGGATATTTAAAGAGTACCATTTCTGAAAACTAATACTCCCTCCGTACAAAAATAATTTGAACTAAAACCATGTCACTTATTTTGGGATGGAGGAAGTATATCATAAGATATTATATTGCACATACCCAGTGAAGTAAAACTGCCACAGGTGAATGTAAAGGAAGGGATCTCCACTGAAAGTAGTCTTCCCAGCTTGCCAGGGGTGCGGGCACAGGATTTTCAGGCTCTATGGTTCACAAAAAATGTGATATTTTTAATTACAGTGAAATAAACACATTTCCAGCAACCTCACCAAATCCAGAGATGCACCTGTACATGGGCAAAGTGAGCTTTCCATGTTCCATTCAGTTGTTATGCTGTACATTATGCAGAACAATACAAAGTCAAATTATCAGACAGTAACGATGGAATAAAGAAATAACAATTTTAAGCCATGTAAATAGTTTGTTTAAAAACTAATTAGCCACTGAGACATTTATACCCACATGGAAATGGTGAAGACTGATTCCTAATGACCAGAAAAAGAGAGCATGTAGAAAGACTCGAAATTATTCAAGTTTGATCTATAGGATGAAAAAAGTGATAGAATTGACTACATAAAAAGTTGAGATACAAAAGCAATTCATCATTATACAAAAAAGTTACCCGCACCCTCATAGGCCATTACAAAACTCTTTTGATGCCATATATGAAGTTAAGCGAAAAATATGAAGATGAACACAAGACTCTATAAAACAACTTCCAAAAAAATTAGCAGAAAAATCACTACCATCAGCCAGTCGAACTGTATCAGTTCAAACATTCAAAATAAGTATATAGATCACAGGAATTCCCTCCTGCTCCGACCATAATAGCTTAATAGGAGAAGTGAGTTCCCAAAAAAGATAGCCATAAGATCTTTAGACTTAACTAATAGCGTTCCCAATACATGGAAGATCATACATTGATAACATGATATCATATAGAATATCAAACTGGATGGCTAAGAGTGCCTCCTCAACAAACAATAGAGTTCATTATTATGTTTATTAATTGACAAGACCATTCCAGGGCTGCTCTTCTGCCACTGGCACACTGAGCATTTCTTAGTGTGTTCATTTTGCTCTTTCTTTCAGTTGTTCGGCTGATCTTCTCTAAGGCATGTACAGTTTTCTAATCATCAATACAACGAGACACAATGCTCATTGAGTTTTCTTGAATAGACTAGTACGTCATTATGCTATTTTCTTTTACAAACCTCAGGTCCTTGACAGAAGCAATATCTGGGCCACACATGCATCCTGATTTCCAGAGTCCTTTCAGGTGAACTTTCATTGACTCCAAAAATAAGCACCTCATACTTCGTTTTGTATGATTCTAAAATTAATAAATGTGTGTGAGAAAACAAGACATTACAAAGCAATGAGGAAACACAAGCTCTTTAATTTGCATAAAAAGGTAACTTAGAAGGCCAGGTGAGTTAAGTGCAGAACATGAATGAAGGCAATGGTACAAAATCATTTCAAGAATCTAAGGTAGGACCATGAAAAACTTCAGGCACAAGAAAAATGAAAAATTACAGAGAAACGGAATATCACTATTTTGAAGACAGGAAGTACCAGAGCATGAGGTTCGACGGAGAATGTGAACGGAAATTGGCTGAGCATATCAATGCGACTCATTTGTGTTGCAAGCCTTGCACATTCTTCTTTATGAACTTTCCAATGTATGAACTGAAAAGGGATTGCCAAATTAATGCATGAAAAATATATGTAAAAGGAGAATGACAAGTGATACAATTATAGAAGAATTTATTTCCTAGTACACTGCTATAAACTCCACTGACCCTGTCGATAGTGCTACATGGCCCCTAAAGTCGCGTTTCCTAGTATAATTCTGCTACCTCTGTCAAAGAATCAAACTGCTGTTGATGGTTATCAAATAGCCCTCCATTTCTACCGCATGATGCATAGCCTACCAACCCTTTTCAACATGAAGTCTATCAAACACCCCAACCATCCTGAAAGGCTCAAGCTTAAGCGAATATAGGAGAAATACTCCTTTCAAAATGCAAAGTGAACAAAAACACTTGTCTGCAGTTTGATATCTCCTGATGCCTGATGATTCCCGCCTTGTGTTTATGGCTTATTTAAAACAACGACCATCACAAATTTACAACGATGTAACTCAATCCTAATGTACCTGTGAGCCTCCAAGAATCAAGTGAACCCATTTCTAGCAATATTTTCACCGAAAGGTTGCATGATCAACTAATTTGTAGTACATTCCTCAATCTAAAACCACCAAAGAAAAATCAATCTAGAAGCACAAAAACCTCAATGCTTACAAAGCTCACGTAGACACGAGTCCAAATGTGCCCATTCCTTAGCCATATTTCTCTATTCAGAGTGCTAATGACATGCCATTCATTCTTGGAGCTAGAGCACCCACTCGAACTTGCAAACCCTCCCCCCAAATTTCAAGAACTAAATAAATTGTAACGGAACGGAAGATAAAGGGATAGGTGCTACCTGGTGGTCTTTCGAGCAGTAGGCTACGGCCCCGCAGCTGCCGCACCGCCGGTTGGCGCCGCTGGCGCATGGATCCTCCACTATCCCCTTCGCTGCACACTCCATTATCGTCTGACAAAGAAAAAAGAAGGGAAGGTGAACTCTTCTAGGAGTGACAAAGACGGCTCCGGCCCACAATAAAGCTGCACAGTCACTGCATTTTTTCTCCCGGGTGCTAGTGGTAGTGGCTGCTGGCTGGTGTCTGTTCTGTTTATTTAATATTGCTGGTTGCTCAATCCTAAGTACCATGTGAAGTTGTGAACTGACCAAGTTAGATTTTTTTTTTTCTGGAGTAGTGATTTAAGCACCCTGTGCCCTGTACTGTATGCGCAGGTGACTGGTGATTATTAAGCTGGAAACTGTGTTCAGTACTACACTATTGCAAGAACGCAAAATCTGCACCCTGCCAACTATGCATACTAAATTACTACTACCTCTGTTCCTAAATATAAGACGTTTTGGCAGTTCAATTCCAACTCCCAAAACGTCTTATATTTAGAAACAAAGGTAGTAATTCTCAACCCTGCTGGCATCCTACCAACCATAAGCATGTTACAAATTTCTGCCTAGTTTGTTGTTTCCAGTTGAAGAAAAAACAACTTAGTAGTATTTTATTTGAGAAGATAATGTATGTAACTTTAACCTGCTTTGCAGTTTGTTAAGTAAAATTTCTGGTTTGCGTCAAGAATGTACTGTAGCTAATAAGCCTGGACCTTAAGCAACATTTCTTCAGAACAATTCAAGCCCAGCATCCAAAAAGACACGGGGAAGTAGGGGAGGATGGGGAGAGGGAAATGTCTTACGGGGCTGAAGCCTGTGGTGATGTTGACGGTGAGGAGGGAGATCTCGTCGTCCTTGGGGCGGAAGACGGCGGGCTGTGAGGTGGAGGTGGAGGAAGACCACGCGCTGACCAGTGATTCTGTGAGGCGCTTTTGGGCACGGCCGGCCGGCGGGCGATGACCGGGAGGGGAGGAGCTCGGAGGGCACCGACGGCGGGCGGAGTGGGCGGCGACGGTCGAACGGGTGGACCGGGGGTAGAGCGGCGACGCACGGACGGGTGGCGGGCGAGGCGGCGGCGGCGGCGGCGGATCCCTAGTTTTCTCTGTCTCGCTGTCGCTCGGTTTGCGGCTGGCCTGTTCGGGCTGAGACAGTAACAGTGACATGCCCCCTCTCTAAACCGTCCGATCGAGAATCAACGGACAGATCAGGATGAAGCTACAGAAAAAATACCAACAATAGGAGACGTGAAGTTTTTGCACCCGAGCTTAAATTCGAAAAATATTCTAAAAATGTTCAAGAAAATCTGAAATTTTCTTATGGCAAACTTTGACAAATGTTCTAAAAGCTTGCAAAGTTTCATCATGAAATCACATTTGTGAAAGTCATGGCAAAAGAAACAAAATCGATACTCTGAAAATACTGCTTTACTTTCAAGAGCATTCTGAAGCATTAATTTTTATTTTTCTTTGCCACGACGTCCTCAAATGTGATTGTGTGCTGAAATTTTGCAAGCTCTTAGAACATATGTCGAAGTTTGCCTAAAAATATTCAGATTTTTCTTAACATTTTTTAAATGTTTTTCAAGTTACTGTTCACCCCGGCCTCATTTGAGCTCGGGTGTAGAAGGGCGCTTTTTAACAATAGGGGCAAAGAGATATATCTCCTCCACTCTCAAGTCCTTCTCATGACCACCGCTCGAGGTAGGGTTGCTCCCGATTATTATCACCCCGCAGTATGGGCGGCGGCGACATGCTTCGTCGCTAGAGGTAACCTTCCATCTCACAGTGGGCATAAAATCCGATGTCCGAAGTCAGGATACATGATAGTAGTTGCCAGATCTCATATAGTACCTCCGTACCAAAATATAAGACGTTTTTGCAGTAATTGAACTGCAAAAACGTCTTATATTTTGGTACGGAGGGAGTATGAGTGTGTTTTATGTCTATTCACATAACTTGCACGTCATTGATAAGTAGTTGTCAGTTTAAGTGTTCAACTTGCCTAATGGTTCCCTTCACACAACTTGCACGCGCGACTGATGTAGTTGCCTCTGTTTTAACTGTTCGACTTGCCGAGTGGTTTGACAGGTATTTTTACATTGACATTGCTATGTTCCTTTTTGCTACTAAAACTTGCTACGCTCCAATGTACATGTGTTTGCACTCAGAGTTCTTTATACACACATCTGCTGTTAACTATGTAGCCATCTACGCGGGATTATCTACTTTTGTTTTTTATTTTTCTCAAAACTTGCCTAACACTTGATAGCTATTTGCATCAACTGCACTTGAAACCTTGACTCACTGGATGTTAATGAGCCAATACCTGGCGCGAGCCAAAGAGCGTCCATTTGGAATTATGCATGATCTCATAACCAAGGTAATGAAGAAAGACAAGAAGGGGCCAAGGGATTACGGCAAGCTGCACGTAAGAGTTTTTTCTACTCAACATCATTTTTTTGCATCAAACCATGGCAAACTTCATAAAGCTAGTCGAGGCAATTCCCACACATAGCATAGGCAAAAATCATACAAACATTTGTGAGGGGTAATCACAGACATAATTTCTAGACAAGTCATACAAGAAACACTAGCAACTCAAACTCACAACATAAGCAAGTCATGCACACAACATCGACACAGTGACACAAATTATATCAAGCAAGTCGCACATAACGAGAAAGGCAACACATAAACACAAGTTGTGCATGCACAAAACATGAATTGGCTTTTTTAAACAAGTTTGATGAACTATTCTTAGATTCTCTTGAAGGGCCCTAATTGGATAGATGTTCTTCGAGATGTCTAAAGATATGTATATCAGTTTATCATGCTCTACAGAATACAATGCACAATTTTCTGATTTTTTAAGTAGCTAATCTATTGGAATAGCAGCAACCATGTAATGCAAGCATAACAATTATCTCAAAGAATAACCGTCATGCCTAAGATGCATAATGGGATTGAGAAGGAATAAAGCTAATAAGGTAAAACAAGAGTAAATACTAAATACTTGCGAAAAAGTGTGGAAAGCCAAGACAGTAGTTGAAAAAGGAAAAAAAATAGAAAAAAAGACAATAGGGCCCAACCGGGTTTGAACCAGTGACCTATTGATCTGCAGTCAATTGCTCTACCACTGAGCTATGGACCCATTAATATTATTTCATTTTACCCTAGTATATATATAATTACACAAACAATAAGATTGGCTATGGGCCAGTATCCTTGTGTTTAAATATTAATTGGTTCACTATGTATTGTTAATGCAAATTAAAAATTAGTTTGCATCCTTACAGATTTAGATATGGATTAGAATGCTAGTGTTTATTTTTACATGGTAATACATGTCTTATTTATATCGTAAGGATCATAGTACAAGCCATGTACGTACCGACCTGGCAAAACTGAAAAAATAACAGAACGCTAGCCTTTGCACAAAGGAACACCAACCAAGGAGTAAAAATACAAACAAGACCGAAGAGCTTGACATCAACGCCCGTCACTTGTCTCTGGCACCACCACAACAGCCACCAAAGAAAAACAATGGCGGATCACCTCCACACCCGAGCTCGACACAGCTCCATCGCTGATATGCAGCTTTGCGGACCTCCAAGGTGGCTCACCAAAGGCGAAACCACTACCCTTGAATGAATTAGACCGGGGCAACACCCCATACACGCAATCGAACTCCAAATCTGGCACCCCCACATGACTAAGATGTCGAAGGAGGAAATCATACCTGACATCCATGTACCACGAACCCAGCACATGATCCACCATTTTTCTGATGCCGTCAATGTAGACCACAATCTGCATTCACCCCTGGACTACCTCCCAATCTCCGCGCCGGCACTGGAGAAAACGTCGTCACAACGGTGGAGCCCGAGGACATGGGTCCACCACGAGGATGCCGCCGCCACCGTACCATCCTTGCTTGAACAGATTGGATTCCAAATCCATCCCCAACCATAAGACCAATCGCCTTGTCGGAGTAGGATCTGAAGAAACTTTATACAGCACCACCATCGCCGCCGCCGAAGCCAAGACAATGAACAACCTAAAAACTAAGCTACTTTGGCCTAAAACTATCCATACACATGGATCCGGTGACCCCCCACACCACCGACGACTGAGGTCGTCAACGGAGGGGAGCCTGTCGTGGAATTGTCACGGCAGATGTCCTCGTGCAAGGACTTAGTCGTGGAGCCATCGCAACTAGGAAGCTTAAAGGGGTTAAGCGGGACAAGGGACACGAGGATTATACTGGTTCGGCCCCTTACGGTGAAGATAAAATCCTACGTCCAGTTGAGGTGGTATTACTTAAGGTTTCGATGACCAGGGAGCTTAATCGCTATGCCTGGCTATCGATCTGTTGTCTCCCCCCCTAAACCGCCGCCGGGTCGTTCCTTTATATAGAGAGGTTGACGCCCCGGCGGCTCTCAGGGTTCCGGGTCGGCTTATAACAGTGTCCGGCCCGGACTCTTAGCTATTCTTGCCTTACACTACAAGTCTTGCCATAACGGCGGTTCATCACTACGGGCCTTAAGCCGCCTCCGGGTCTTAAGCCCATTACTGACCCGCCTTCCGCAAGCTTGGTACTGGGCTTCACGTGATGATCATTATAACGTAACCCGGCCCCTCCTGGGCGGGTGACTCTACTGGTTATATCCTCAACATTAGGCCCCAGATTGATTTGAACCGGTTCACGTCAATCTTCAAAATCTTCCGGCTTCTGCTTGTGTAAAGGTTATAACCCGCCATGACGTCATCTTCTGGATTCTTGGTAACCCGCCATGACGTCATCTTCCATTAAATTCATTGTTTATTCTGTCATATCCCAACGGATCTTATCTTTAATGACCATCCCGAAATCGAGGCGTTCTGCGACAAGATAATCATGTCTTCCGCCTCCTCTTTTCCCGCGCCCATTTACCAGCCGGCCCTTATAAATAGGCCCGGCCCATAGGTCTTCGTCACTCTTCCCCTCCATCGTCTTCCTCCTCCGACGCTCCAGAGCCCAAGCTCCGCCGCCGCCACCGCGCACCTCGTCTTCACCGACCAAGGCCGCTGCATCAACCTGTCTTGACCAGAAACCTGCGGCGCGCCTCCGCTGCTCATCAGCACCAGTAAGTCCTCACCGTCCCGTACCTTAGATCCGCATTAGGGCTCGCAAGTTCTCTGTGTTCTTCGTAGTTCGTCGCGATTTCTTCACAGTTCCGCCACCGAGGTTCCTTTTGATCCAAAACGGTACAGACTCCCTGCGGTAGTAGTTTCTCACCCATTTTTATGCTAGTAGATCCCTTTTGTCCGCAAAAAGACCTCGTTTAGAGCTTATGAACTTCTCTGTATCAGCTTTTTAGGTCTAGAAATTTTTCCTTTCTAGACGATCGTTTGATCCAAAACAATCCCTGCAATCTGTGAAACTTGTTTGTGCAACACTTAGACAAAAAACTGCATCTGTTAACCATGGCGGCTCATATCGTTGGCTTAAAAGAGGCCATGCTTTGTGAAATTTCCGGCTCATTCATAATAGAGTTTTAAACAACTTGAATTGCTCATGATATCCACAGCAGCTTAGATAACCCGACACAGTTAGCCATGTATCATTAGGCCCCTTCATAAGCCGCCATCTTGAATACTGAACTGAAATCTTCCTCCGACTTAGATTTGAACCGGAAATTTTCTTTTGTCATAGGCTTCCGTCTTTCACAATGCCGCCCAAGGCTCCCAAGGCACCCATTACGTGCAACTGGGTGAGATCCAACGTTACTGATAATACCTTAGATGACTTCGTGAAGACGAGTTACCTGCCTAAGAAGGAGGTCATGTCCTATCGTGCCCCTGACCCGTCCGAAGAAAGACCTCAACCAAGAAACGGAGAGGTTGTTATATTTGCTGATCACATGAGCCGGGGTTTTGCACCTCCCGGCTCAAAATTCTTCAGAGATGTTCTGCACTTTTTCGATCTGCGACCTCAAGACATTGGACCCAATTCCGTGTCGAACATTTGTAACTTCCAAGTGTTCTGTGAGGTGTACCTTGGAGAAGAGCCCAGCCTACTGCTCTTTAGAGAGCTGTTTTATCTGAACCGCCAGAACGAGTGTGCCAACGGGCCTAGCTTGGAACTTGGCGGAATTTCAATCCAACGACGGAGGGATTGCCTGTTTCCTTATGCTGAGCCGCCAAGCCACCCCAAAGACTGGAACCAGACATGGTTCTACTGCCAGGACACCTCTCCGGCTAACGAGAACCCTCTGCCCGGCTTTCGCGCCCTGCGTCTGGAGTCAAATCACCCCCTGCCAGACAAATTATCTCAAGCTGAGCGTCAACCACTTATCCCCACCATCAACAAGATTAAAGCTCTTCTGGGAAACGGCCTTAACGGCGTTGATCTAGTCCGGGTCTGGATTGCTTGGCGGGTGATTCCTCTAAGCCGCCGCCCCGGCTTAATGTGTGATTATACAGGCCGAAAGGATGATCCTCTTCGGCACAGCCCCAACGACTTACCTGAGGACGTCGTTGATGACATGACCAAGTCCCTTCTAAACGAGAGCTTAGCAGATTGCGGGAGGACAGGCTTAAGTCCCTTCTGCAAAGCTAACCCGGCTCCGGCGGTAAGATACTGATCTGAGCACCTTACTTTCCATTTTAACAATTTTCATCTTAACTTCAAGAAACCTTTGCTGTATTTTTCAGGCCAATGATAAGTTCTGGAAGGTCAGGTATGACCATGAGGCTGCTAAAAAAGCCAGGAAGGTTAAAAAAGCCGCCAGGAGAGCCGCTCCCCGCTAGAAGGGGAGTAAGCCTAGCGCCTCAGACCTGCTTCAGTTGGATGACACCTCCGAGTCAGAGGTAGCCCTTGATTCTTTAGGCTCTTCTTTTGTTTTTTTGTCTGTTTTTAACCACCTTATTGACACTGATTATCAGCAGGATGATACCGGAGCGAGTAACCCGGTGATTGAAGAGGTAACTATACTTTCCTCCGACTCGGAGCCCTTGCCAAGGCTGAAAGTCCGAAGAGTAACCCGGAAAGTAAGATTTTCACATCCTTTAGCTTATCAAGATCCTCAATTTCTTTTGAAGCGACAGATTCATGAGAGACGGAGGCAAACCCGGACCAACAAGGATGCAGACCTCTCCTCCGGCTTACCTGAAGCATCAAGGAAGCACCGGACTGAGGTTATCTCCAACTTATATCCTTTTCATCCTTTGGCGGGCGTCACTCGTCAACCACTCAATTCTTCTGATTCAAACTATCAGGAAACTTCACCTTCCTCCGGGGACTCCATGCAATCTAACTTGCCGGCTTTCAAGACCGCACCCGGGTAATGATGATCAGCTTATTTTGTGCTTATCTTACTCATGTTTTTGCACTAACCTTTTGACTTTCAGTGCACAAGCAAAGCTCAGCAAGTGGGCAAAGAAAAGTATCCGGGTCGAAGAGCCGGTCTTGATTGAACCCAACGCCTCTGCCTCTGAGCCGCCGTCTGCACCAGCTCCAGAAACCACCGCTCCAACTGAAGAACAAGCTATGGAGGGTTCTGATAATCCGGAGATTCCCAGCCCAGCTCAACCGGCCGATGACCCGGATGTGGTGATTACCCGGACCGAATTTGTTGAACCGGGAAGACCCACCGTGCTGGCTAAGTGCTCTGCTAAGGAGGAACTTCTGGGACACCGCAGAGCCAGGCTGGACATTACTAACTATGCCAATCTGAGCATTGGAGATATTGTCGCTGGTTATATTGGTCAAGTGCACAACAGCCGGGACCTGGAAATTGACATGGTGAAGCAGATACAGCAAAAATCTGAGGTACAACTCTCTTGCTTACTCCATAGTCATCCTTACCATGCTAGCCCCCAAGTCTATTACTTATGATAGAATATGTTGTAGACTTAATACCGGCTTACCTGGTAACACTCAAGGGCCGGCTTAAATAGCATAGTTCACCTGATTCTTTCCTTACTTTAACCAAGTAGTTGAGCAACTTGACACATTAGCCCCCAAGTGCCAAGTACCTTGGCCTGCAAAGTGCTTGGGACTTATTTTCATGAACCGGCACTGTAAATAAAGCTTCTCAGCCTACATTAGCCCCCAAGTGCCAAGTACCTTTGCCTGCAAAGTGCTTGGGACTTTAATGTTGCATGAAAATCACTCAAACTGTAACCCGGAATTTGTACAGGCTGCCTGCAAGAAACTTGAATCGGAAATCTCTGATCTGAAGAACCGCCTGAAGACTCAGGAAAATGAGACCCAGAAGGCCAATGCCAAATTTGAGTTCAGTGTCTCTGCACAAGAAAAACCGAAGAAAAAATTTGAAACAGAAAGAAAAGCCTGGGCCGATGAAAAGACTGCCTTGCTCAGCCGGGCCGAACAAGCGGAGGCTGCTCTTACTGAAAGAACCGCTGAACTCTCCGGCTTAAAACGCCATGTATCGCAGATGGTCTCCGCAATCTTCGGTAAGTTACTTTGTAAGCTTCTAACAAGTTTACATCATTCATGTCTCATAAGTCCCACCATTGCCATCAGCTCACCTGACTTTGTTATACAGGTCCCAGAAGCTCCAATCTCAATCAGAACATGCTGACCAAGCTGAAGGCTGTTTACACCTTGGTGGAGCAACTCTACACCGGGTCACAGCGTGCTTTAGCCGTTGTGGCATTGTCCAATGAGGTTCCCACTCACCTGGCAGACGTACTCAGGCGGCTTGCCGTACTTCCTCAACGCTTCCAAGAGCTGAGACGGGCTTCTGCAAGAGCCGGAGCTATAGCTGCTCTGAGCCGGGCCAAGGCGTTTCTACCGGAGCTAGACCCGGCCGACATCGCTCTTGGATACCCCAGCCTGAAGGAAGACGGCACCCCTTTGACCAGAAAGACTTCGCCGCCTGTGTGAAGAGCGTGCGCCCGGTGGCCACCTTGATTGGGAATGACACAGACCTTACCAAGTATCAGCCGGGCTATGACGCGGAGAATCAGAGGATCCCAACTCCACGCTATGAAGCAGCCAGCCTGATCCCTCCGACTCGTAAGCATACCTTCGCCCCAGAAGTTGACCCGGCCGGGTTAATTGATGATGAGGCTCAATTTGAAGCTTTGAGCGGCATTGACTGGAAATCATCAACCTTCCAGGTCATGGAAACAGCCGGAGGAGCGGAGAGGGATGAGCCGGGAGCTTCAACCCAACAAGCACCTTGATTTCTTAGGCGGCTCATGGTTATGCCTTAAAAACAATGCCTCACCTTTTGGACTCGGGGAGTCCTGTAATAGAGTAGGACAAACACTTAATTTTGTCGTGCCATCGTGCACGTGTGGAGTGCTTAACTCCGTTGAAGCTGCTCTTTTGTATTCCTCCGGGTTATGTTTGATCATTTACTTTCCTTAAGTTTAAAGAACTGTCTTTCATTGTCCTGCATAGAAAACAAATCACAAGTCTCTAGGCGGCTTTCCGCACTGGGAGTCATATATTTTACATATAACCCGGAATATGAACCAAAGTCATAAAAGACCGGCTCTCAATTATATCCTCGAGGTAACCATAATAGCATACCTGCAAGCCTTCAAGTACACTTCCGATTTATGTAACCCAAATAATGAGGTTGAGAACTCAACTCCGGTTCACCAGCATCGATAATGCTTATTGTGTGCTATCAACATTGTGAATCAAAGTTAAGCCGGCGGAGTAAGAACCGCCCTTGCACAGTGTTGATATGATCAAAAGAACTTGTTGCAAACTAAAAGATCAAAACTTAAGGGCTTCTGGTTTGAATACGACCAGAGAACCGTCCCAAAGGGGTTAAGCTAAGATTCGAATGCAATCATATAGCCCCCAGTGGCTTTGGCGTTGCCGATCAAGAGGGTACCGACAGCTATGTTCTCTTAGGTTCGAATACGACCCATGTTTGAACAGGAAGCCCCCAAATGACCTTAAGAGTTGTTTAACGACGCTGATTCGAATACGATCCACGTCGGTTCCCAAAGGGGGTTGAGCTATGATTCAAATATGATTAAAAAAAACTCCCCAATGAGCTCGGCAATTTGCCAATCAAGTGTGTAACGACAGCTATGTTCTCTTTGGTTTGAATACGACCTATGTTTGAACAGGAAGCCCCCAAGTGATCATATTGTTTAATGGCTAGATTCGAATACGATCATAAGCCGGATCAACCTCCAAGTGACCATGTAATGTTGTAATGGAAATAACAATAACACACTTTGGAGGGAAAAAGGACAGAGGTCCTGCTTTATTATTTATCATAATATATACATGGCTATGGAAATATGTACATTATGAGAGCCGGTGGCTCGAGTGTAATAAGGCCGAAGCTGAGCTATGTTCCACGGCCGACGGGTCTCTTCCTCCGACTTACGTGAATCTTTGTGATCCCGAACATCGATAAGGTAGTATGACCCGTTGTGCAAGTTCTTGCTGACCACAAAGGGCCCTTCCCAAGGCGGGGATAACTTGTGTGCATCTGTTTGATCTTGGATGAGCCGGAGCACCAGATCACCTTCCTGGAAGACCCTGGACTTAACCCGGCGGCTGTGATAGCGGCGCAGGTCTTGTTGGTAAATCGCCGAGCGAGCTGCTGCCACATCACGCTGTTCGTCCAACAAGTCAAGAGCATCTTGGCGCGCCCGCTCATTATCCGCCTCAACATAAGCCGCCACTCGAGGCGAGTCATGACGGATGTCGCTAGGGAGGACCGCCTCCGCTCCATAAACCATGAAGAAAGGCGTGTAACCCGTAGACCTGTTAGGAGTAGTATTGATGCTCCATAACACGGAGGGTAACTCCTCCACCCAACAACCCGGCGTCCGTTGCAAAGGGACCAAAAGTCGGGGCTTGATGCCCTTCAAGATTTCCTGATTGGCTCTCTCAGCCTGACCATTGGATTGTGGATGAGCCACTGATGAAACATCAAGCCGAATATGCTCTCGTTGACAAAACTCCTCCATGGCACCTTTAGACAGATTAGTACCATCGTCAGTTATAATGCTGTGTGGAAAACCAAAGCGAAATATCACCCTTTTCATGAACTGAACCGCTGTGGCTGTGTCACACTTACTAACTGGCTCTGCTTCAACCCACTTTGTGAACTTGTCAACCGCCACCAAGAGGTGGGTCTTCTTATCCTTGGACCTTTTAAAAGGCCCAACCATATCAAGCCCCCAGACCGCAAATGGCCAAGTGATTGGAATCATCCTCAACTCTTGAGCCGGCACATGAGCCCGTCGCGAGAACCTCTGACAACCGTCACATTTACTGACCAAGTCCTCTGCATCAGCATGAGCCGTCAGCCAATAAAAACCATGACGAAAAGCCTTGGCCACAAGGGATTTTGAGCCGGCATGATGGCCACAATCCTCCTCGTGGATCTCACGTAAGATTTCTTGACCTTCCTCAGGGGAAACACAACGCTGGAAAGTTCCAGTGACACTGCGACGATGCAGCTCGCCCTTGATAATTATCATTAACTTAGACCGCCGGGTTATTTGTCTGGCCAAAGTTTCATCTTCAGGCAATTCTCCCCGGGTCATGTAAGCCAAGTATGGTACTGTCCAATCTGGGATAATGTGGAGAGCCGCCACCAACTGCGCTTCCGGGTCAGGAACAGCCAAGCCTTCCTCTGTAGGCAACTTAACAGAAGGGTTATGCAGGATGTCCAAGAAAGTATTAGGCGGCACCGGCTTTCGCTGAGAGCCCAGCCGGCTTAATGCATCAGCCGCCTCGTTCTTCCTGCGATCGATGTGCTCTACTTGGTAACCCTGAAAATGTCCAGCAATGGCATCAACTTCGCGGCGATAAGCCGCCATGAGGGGGTCCTTGGAATCCCACTTGCCTGACACTTGTTGGGCCACTAAATCTGAATCGCCAAAGCACCTTACCCGGCTTAAGCTCATCTCCTTAGCCATCCGAAGACCATGGAGCAAGGCCTCGTACTCAGCTGCATTGTTAGTACAGGGAAACATCAACCGTAGCACATAGCAAAACTTGTCACCTCGAGGGGAAGCTAATACAACGCCAGCCCCCGAGCTCTCCAACTGCCTGGACCCGTCAAAGTGAATAGTCCAGTACGTATTATCCGGTTTCTCTTCAGGCACCTACAGCTCTGTCCAATCGTTTATGAAATCCACCAATGCTTGAGACTTGATGGCAGTGCGTGGTACGTATTTCAGACCATGAGGCCCAAGTTCTATAGCCCACTTAGCCACTCTTCCTGTGGCTTCTCTGTTTTGGATGATATCTCCTAGGGGAGCAGAACTAACCACAGTGATAGGGTGACCCTGGAAATAGTGCTTAAGCTTTCGGCTTGCCATGAACACCCCATAAACAAGCTTCTGCCAATGTGGATACCGTTGCTTGGACTCAATGAGTACTTCGCTGACGTAGTAAACCGGCCGCTGAACCGGATACTCCTTACCCGCTTCCTTACGCTCCACTACCACAGCCACACTGACGGCTCGTGTGTTAGCGGCTACATACAGCAATAAGGGCTCCTTGTCAACAGGAGCAGCAAGGACTGGGGGCTCAGCCAGCTGTCTCTTCAAATCCTCAAAAGCAGCATCAGCAGCATCATTCCATATAAAGTCATCTGTTTTCTTCATCATCTGGTACAGTGGCATGGCCTTTTCACCCAAGCGGCTTATAAACCGGCTCAAAGCAGCGATGCGACCCGCCAGACGCTGGACGTCGTTTATGCACGCCGGCTTAGCCAGCGAGGTGATTGCCTTGATTTTTTCCGGGTTAGCTTCAATGCCTCTATGAGAAACCAGAAAACCCAAGAGCTTGCCCGCGGGAACACCAAAAACACACTTGGCCGGGTTAAGCATCATCTTGTAAACCCGGAGATTATCAAAGGTTTCTCTAAGATCATCTATCAAGGTCTCCTTCTCCCTGGATTTAACAACCATATCATCCACATAGGCATGAACGTTGTGCCCAATCTGGTTATGAAGACAATTCTGCACGCAACGCTGGTAAGTCGCCTGTACACTCTTGAGCCCAAAGGGCATAGACACATAATAGAAAGCTCCAAAGGAAGTGATGAACGCCGTCTTCTCCTGGTCCTTAACTGCCATTTTAATCTGATGGTATCCAGAATAAGCATCCAAAAAACTTAAGCGCTCACAACCCGCCGTAGCATCAATAATTTGATCAATACGGGGGAGAGCAAAAGGATCAGCCGGACAAGCTTTGTTTAAATCCGTGTAGTCCACACACATCCGCCAGGTGCCGTTCTTCTTGAGCACAAGCACCGGGTTAGCTAACCATTCTGGATGAAAAACTTCAACAATAAACCCGGCCGCCAAGAGCCGGGCTACCTTCTCACCAATGGCTTTCCGCCTCTCCTCATTAAACCGCCGGAGGAATTGCCTGACCGGCTTAAATTTCGGATCAATATTGAGAGTGTGCTCAGCGAGTTCTCTAGGTACACCCGGCATGTCAGAAGGTTTCCATGCAAAGATGTCCCTGTTCTCACGGATGAACTCGATGAGCGCGCCTTCCTATTTCGGATCCAGATTGGCACTGATGCTGAACTGCTGAGATGAGTCACCCGGAACAAAATCAACAAGTTTAGTCTCATTAGCTGATTTAAATTTCATTACCGGCTCATGCTCCGTGGTTGGCTTTTTCAAAGACATCATATCTGCCGGGTCAACGTTGTCCTTGTAAAACTTCAACTCTTCTGTTGCACAAACAGATTCCGCGTAAGCCGCGTCACCTTCCTCACACTCCAAGGCTATCTTTCGGCTGCCATGAACCGTAATGGTCCCATTGTGACCCGGCATCTTGAGCTGCAAATACACGTAACACGGCCGTGCCATGAACTTGGCGTAAGCCGGCCGCCCAAATAAAGCATGGTACGAACTTCTTATCTTAACCACCTCAAAGGTTAGTTTTTCCGCCCTATAGTTGTACTCATCTCCGAAGGCTACTTCCAGTTCGATCTTACCGACTGGATATGCCGACTTGCCGGGCACCACGCCATGGAAAACAGTATTGGACTGGCTGAGGTTTTTATCAGTTAAACCCATACGACGGAAGGTCTCATAATAGAGGATGTTGATGCTGCTGCCTCCGTCCATGAGCACCTTAGTGAATTTATACCCCCCAACCTGAGGAGCCACCACCAAGGCCAGGTGACCCGGATTATCAACCCGGGGAGGATGATCTTCCCTACTCCACACAATAGGCTGCTCAGACCATCTTAAATAGCGTGGAACCGCCGGCTCAACAGCGTTCACAGCCCTTTTATGGAGCTTTTGCTCTCGCTTGCACAGACTGGTAGTAAACACATGATACTGCCCGCCATTGAGCTGCTTTGGATTGGTCTGGTATCCCCCCTGCTGCTGTTGTTGATGACCCTGGCCGGACTGCTGATTAAAGCCCCCTTGAACATTCTGAGAATTGGAATTTGAGCCGCCGCCCGGGCCATGAAAGCCGCCGGCGCCTGAGTCGCCGCCCGGGCCATTGTTGCCATTGAAAGCATTGGAATTCTTAAAGGCCTTCATGATTGCACAGTCCTTCCATAGATGAGTGGCCGGCTTTTCCCTAGAGCCATGCCTTGGGCAAGGCTCATTCAACAACTGCTCAAGCGTCGGGCCAGACCCGCCGGCTCGGGGAGGTGGTCTCCCCTTGCGCCGGTGGTTGTTACCCTGTGAATTGGCGTTGGCCACAAATTCCATACTGCCATCAACCTTACGCTTGTTACCTCCCTGGTTCGCCGGGTTATGCTGGGGGCCCTTGCCATTGCCATTCTGTTTTCCCTTCCCTGTCCTTTCATCATCCGACGCGGGATCCTTGGTACTATCAGAGTCGGCGTACTTGACCAGAGCCGCCATCAGCGTACCCATATCATTGCAATCGCGCTTGAGCCGCCCGAGCTTCATCTTCAGGGGCGCAAAACGACAATTCTGCTCCAACATTAAACTGCAGAGCCGGCGTCCATCTTATCAGATGAATGTATTATCTCTTTGACCCGGCGAACCCAATGGGTTGTAGACTCACCCTCCTGCTGCTTGCAGTTGGTCAAATCCACAATTGACATAGATTGCCTACATGTATCTTTGAAGTTTTGGATGAACTGGGCTTTCAGCTCCGCCCACGACCCGATAGAGTTAGGCGGCAGTCCTGTCAACCAAGTGCGGGCAGTCCCATCTAACATCATGGTGAAGTACTTGGCCATTGCCGCTTCACTGACTTCCAGCAACTCCATAGCCATCTCGTAACTCTCGATCCATGCTCCGGGTTGTAAATCAGCTGTGTAATTAGGTACCTTCCTAGGCCCTTTGAAATCCTTGGGCAGACGTTCATTACGGAGAGCCGGCACCAGACAAGGAACACCTCCAGCCCTCGTAGGTATACCCGCGTCGATAGAAGCCGTCGGATAAGCCGGGAGTGGCTGGTAAGCCGTCAACTGAGCCGCCCGCTCCGCCTCTTGTCGTGCCCTGTCATGGTCTACCATGTTAACGGCTTCATTATGTGCCGGACCGTGGCCAGCTGGTAAGTTGCGGCGCCAGACGTTGCTTGAGCCGGTTGCTGATTCCATGTGCTTGCTATAACTTGGGCTCTGGTTTGGACGAGGGGTTGAATGAATCCTGTCCCGGCTATATGAGTATGCCTCTTGCTGCGCCAGAGCCGTCTGAAGAAGTTCTCTGACCCGGCGGGTTTCGACCGCCGTTGGAGAGTCGCCCTCGATTGGGAGAGCCGCCAGTCGCGCCGCCGCGGCGACCATGTTTTCCAACGGGTTGGCATAATGACTCGGTGGTATTGGCACGTACTGAGGAGGGGCAGCGTTCACCCGGGGAGGCCCCATCACTTGGGGCTGAATTGGCGTTCCAGCCCTGGGCGCCGTGATCTCTGGCGGGTTACTGGGCCCTGCACTAGGCGTGTTGAAGAGGTTTCGAGGATCGTAAACTGGAGGGAGTCCAGATTGAGCCTTTTGATGCCTCCTTCTCATGATCCCATTGGACGCGTTCTGATCCATCGTGAGCCGGAAAGACTGCGCTTGAATGAGCTGAGTCTGGGCGTCGAGAGCCGCCCTTTCTGCAGCCATCCTGATCCCTTCCGCCGCCAGATCCTCCTTGGCTTTTGCTAGATCCAGCTTTAACTGTGCCACCTCCACATCATGCTGAGCTTGATCTGCTGGGGCGACCGTGGCGGTTAACAGGGCCGTCATCTTGTCTGTAAGATCCATCAGCACCTGAGCCGGCGAGTGCACAGGGCCTCCTGCCCCAGTGGCGGAGTTTTGAACAGGTTGTGCGCCGGCCATGAAGATTCCAACCCGGCTCGGCGGCTCAAAGGGGTCCGGAATACTGTCGCCATCGGAACAACCCCTGAGCCTGCCATCTTGAAGTTGATATAACGAGTTTGTCTCATCCGTGGACGACTCGCCGTCAGAGCGGGCGGCCGTCTCATCGCCGGATCCAGATCCTTCAGAGAGTCCTCCATGGACGCATCCCACGAAATCACGCTTCAAGGCAGGCAGAGCCCGGGCGGGTCGTGCACGCTGAGCCGTCTCGATGAGATCGGCGCAGAGGTCCGGCTCAGGGCCCGGCTCACCAATCTTGCCAATGAAGACATGGATTCCGCCGAAGGGGACCCGGTACCCGTACTCGATGGAGCCGGCGTCGGGGGCCCAGTTTGCATCGTCGATGTAGAGCTTGCCGCGGCGACTCTTAGTCATGCGGCCCACAGCGTATCCCTTGAGCCCTTCGAAGCTGCCCTTCAAGAACTCAAATCCACCGTGCGCCAGCCCCACGGTGGGCGCCAACTGTCGTGGAATTGTCACGGCAGATGTCCTCGTGCAAGGACTTAGTCGTGGAGCCATCGCAGCTAGGAAGCTTAAAGGGGTTAAGAGGGACAAGTGACACGAGGATTATACTGGTTCGGCCCCTTACGGTGAAGGTAAAAGCCTACGTCCAGTTGAGGTGGTATTACTTAAGGTTTCGATGACCAGGGAGCTTAATCGCTATGCCTGGCTATCGATCTGTTGTCTCCCCCCCTAAACCGCCGCCGGGTCGTCCCTTTATATAGAGAGGTTGACGCCCCAGCGGCTCTCAGGGTTCCGGGCCGGCTTATAACAGTGTCCGGCCCGGACTCTTAGCTATTCTTGCCTTACACTACAAGTCTTGCCATAACGGCGGTTCATCACTACGGGCCTTAAGCCGCCTCCGGGTCTTAAGCCCATTACTGACCCGCCTTCCGCAAGCTTGGTACTGGGCTTCACGTGATGATCATTATAACGTAACCCGGCCCCTCCTGGGCGGGTGACTCTACTGGTTATATCCTCAACAGAGCCGCTGGAGGAACTCCCTGGCGACTGTGCTGGCAAGATCCCCGTTTCCTTCCAGAGGAAGAAAGAACGATATTAGGGCGTGTTCGGAATCTATCTAGCTTCTTACAACTTCACAAATCCAGCTTCTAGAGCTAGCTTCTCACTTCACCTGGCAATTCCGACGCGTTCAGCACGCTTGACAGCTTCTCCCAGCACTTGTACAGTACCATCACCAGCCATAGGGAAGATGCAAAGGCGAGCTCACCTTGGGTTGGGGAGAGGGGGCGAGGGTGAGGAGGTTGGCTCAGAGGACGACTTGGTGAGCACCAGCATCAATGGCGTCAAGGCGGGCGTCTCCTGCCAGTGGGGTTGCTGCAGCTCCTCGCTGGCGGCGCTGGAAAGTGCTCCTTTGGGACGGGATCCGGCGGGAACGGGGCTGGAATGGTCGGATCTACCGGCGGAGAGGCTCGCCGGCCGGCGAAGGGGTGGAATCGGGCGTGGCGGCGGCGACCGGCTGCGCTGGGTAGGTCACGAGCAGAAGGGATGTCGAGGGAGAGAGGGGAACAGGCGTCGGGGCTGAGCCGTGCGAATCGTTTTTTTGACTTGGCGGTGGCATCCTCTTGTAATTATGCCGAACTCCTCACTTCTCGTTTTCCTGGAGCTGTGATTTTGGTGCTTCGTGTTTTTACATTGGACTCCGGCTGTGCTTCTCGAAGCTAGCTTCTTCGAGCTTTTTTGTTCGGCTCAGCTCCGCTCCAGCTTTTTGTGAAGCGTGGAGCGGGAGGACATCCGAACACGCCCTTAGAACGCTAGTTAGGAACTTACACATATGAATATCAACCGTATGCGCCATCGTAAATTAGGTGCACGTACTTTACGGTTGTGCTCATGAATTGCCGGTTCCTAGGTTAGGAAAACTAGTTTTAGATTCTCTTGAAGGGGCCTGATTGGATAAATGGTCTTCCTACATGTCTAAAAACATAATATTAGTCTCTCATGCTCCACATAATATACACAATTGCCTTAATTTTGAAGTATTTGAGAACTATTCAAATAGCAATAGTGGTAGCCTTCTAATGTATGTAAGCATAACAATTCTCGCAAAGAAGAATCGACATGCTAGAAAATGCATAACGGATGAGAAAGACTAAAGGTAGATATGGTAAAAAAAACTTGCATGCGGAAGCTGAAGACAGTAGTTGATAAAAAAAATAGAAAGAAAAAAACAATAGGGGCCAACCATGTTTGATCCGATGACCTATTGAGATGCAATCAATTCCTCTACCATTGAGCTATGAACCCGTTAATATTATTCCATTTGACCCTGATAAATATATAATTACACAGGCAATAAGATAGACTCTGCGCCCTTATCCTTGCGTTTAAATATTAATTGGTTCACTCTATTGTAAATGCAAATTGAATATCAGTTTGCATCCTTACATATTAAGATACATATTAGAACGCTAGTTACGAGCTTACACATACGCATATCAGTAATATGTGCCATCATAAATTAGGTGCACGTACTTTAGGTTGTGCTCACGGATTGCGAGTTCCAGGTTTTATGTAACATGCTATTTTGGGTTATGCAAACTATTCCTAGATTCTCTTGAAGAGACCTAATTGGATAAATGTTCTTCCTACATGTCTAAAAATATGTATACTAGTCTATCATGCTCCACAGAATATAAGACATAAATTCCTCATTTTTGAAGTAATTGAGAACTATACAAATAGCGGTAACCATCTAATGTATGTAAGCATAACAATTCTCTCAAAGAAGAATCGACATTGCAAACAATGCATAACGGATGAGAAGGATTAAAGCATATGGTAAAAAAAGAGTAAATACTTGAGAAGAAAGTGTGGAAATAATTCAGAACTTTTTAAATAGCGGTAACCATCTAATGTATGTAAGCATAACAATTCTCTCAAAGAAGAATCGACATGGCAAAAAATGCATAACAGATGAGAAGGAATAAAGCATATGGTAAAAAAGAGAGTAAATACTTGAGAAGAAAGTGTGGAAGAATTCAAATAGCGGTAACCATCTAATGTATGTAAGCATAACAATTCTCTTTAACAAGAATCGACATGGCAAAAAACGCATAATGGATTTCTCTCGAAGAAGAATCGACATGGCAAAAAATGCATAATGAATTTCTCTCGAAGAAGAATCGACATGGCAAAAAATGCATAATGGATGAGAAGGAATAAAGCATATGATATAAAAAAAGAGTAAATACTTGATAAGAAAGTGTGGATGGACAAGACAGCATATAGTTGAAAAAGTAAATAAAATCGACAGCATATAGTTGAAAAAGTAAATAAAATCGAAAAATATAGGGCCCAACCGGGTTCGAACCGGTGACCTATTGATCTGCAGTCAATTGCTCTACCACTGAGCTATGGACCCGTTGTTGTCGTTAAACTTGATCCTGTCTACATGTAAATCCATCTGTGAGCTGTGAGTATCAATATTGGGTGCTAGTGGTCTCGTGTCATATTCGACTTCCTCCGTTGCATATTTCCACTGATATGTCTTAACGAATTCTGTTGCAATGCAATGTATTTGGAGAAATGGTTTCGAATTCATATGTTACTGCTCGTCTCGTCTTGTCTTTTTGCTGACATGATTTTTATTCTTCCTTCGTGATTGCACTTTTATGGTTTTTCATCAGTCTTTGGAAAATGAAACCTGCTCCAGATATTTCCCCTCCTACAGTCGATGTCCTAGAATTGTCATGTTTGTTCTTCAGCCTGTGCCCTATTGGCAGAAGAGGTTGCTTGAGAAAGTGTGTCCAGAAGACAAGCCCAGGTGTTTCATTTTTGAAAATCTGCCCATTTCTCAGTCGCAAAAAAAACAACTGCCCATTTCTTTGCATCCATATGATCGAACACCCCATGATTATGATGTACTCCCTCTGTCCCATAATGTAAGACGTTTTTTGACACTACATCATACGTCTTACATTATGGGACGGAGGGAGTACATGGAAATGTTTCTAGGAAGAACTTGAATGGCTAGGCTGACTTCATCAGAGGGAGATATATACTTCTGCGTTTAGTGATGGAATTCCAACAATTTTGAGCAACTGAACAATCCGAAGAAAGATGAAGAGCAATCTCCTCATCCACTTGTTCATTACAGAGAACACAATCATACATAGGTGGGCACACGGAAAGTTTTTCTTTTGAGCGGGTTCCTGGTGCATGCAGGAATAACCAAAAGAAATTTTATGTCTTAATCTACTAGCACATTTCCACAACCACCTGAAAAGAAAATGCGCCCATTTGGAACTCTCAGAATTACTCCTCAATTCAAATGTTTTTCATTCTTAAAAGACATTTGTACATAAATATTCTATCTATACAAACAGGAGAGTGCCTGTATTTTCCTCCAAAGAAAACACACACTGAAATGCGGCAAATGCCAGCTAGCTACGAGGCTGCTGAAGTCCATGGATTTGCCGTGCCAATAGCCATACAACCGTAATGAACTCGCCACCACTGCTGAGGTGCTTGGCATGGGAATCTCTGCTGCAGTGGTTGGCAGCGTAGCACAACATTTCCAGCCATACCTTGAAAATCACCTGCAACAAATCGGTGGGTGTGCCCAATTCCATGCGGAGAAGCTCATGCGCACGTGGAGTTCCGTACATACGATAAGGATGAGTCGGGTTCGTAATGTGATCGGGGGGCATGTCCTGAAACACGCGAGGCTGAAGCGGTATAAGATATAAGTTCAGGCAGATGCAAGTAGTAGTATATACCTGTCCGAAAGTGTTCAAGCAGATGCAAGTAGTAGTATATACCTGTCCGAAAGTGTTCACCATACCTTCCTCTTGTAAAAAGTTCATTACATACGTCATCAAGTATTGAAAGAAGTTCAACTTCTTTTCTGTAGGTGATAACCTGATCTGAGCATCAGGTGGTATATCAGTTCCCTACAAAACATGATTGTTACATGAGTCCACTTTTACAAGAACATAGTACTCCGATCAAACTTCAGTAGCTGATAACTCGCCACTGGGACACAGTTTTATTCAACAACTAACCAAAGGAATAATTTTGTCCAATGGCTCCAGTAGAGGATCTTCCTCCGGTTGCCTGACTGTAAAGCTACCGTGATTTCTCCCTGTCTCTGTGTATGGAATGCAAGCATGTCAGATCAATTAACATGATTTTCTGGTTCAAGATAGAGAAACCCAGTGCTTCCTGATTTCCCTTATCAGCGACAATGGAGTGCATGCCTGAATAAGATTAATTTGATTTTATTCATCTAATGCTTGAAAGCTCCGCATGTTGTATAAATGCCACAGCATTTTTTTTATCAAAGAAGGGCTCGCCCCTTCCGATTTTCATTACTGAAAACCAAACCAGAGTAACAGAGTAACCAGCATTTAACAAACCTAAGAAACTACCAACCGACTCTAATCACCAGAAACCCAGCAAAAGGCCAACACAGGCCGATAGACTCCAGACCCCAACAGACTGGGGTATAACATAGCAAGGTTATCATTACATGAGACAGGAACTGATAGAAGCAAAAGGACTAAGAACAGCAGCAGCAGCGCGAAGAGGTCACAACAGCAGGACATCATCATAGGAGCCTCGCCACGTTGATCCGCCAGCCTTGCCCAGCAGTGTACCTCTCACTTGCTGCCCGTTCTAGCACTCTTGCTCCCAGCTCCAACATTTTTCTTGGCGGCTCCTTTGTCTGCAAGATGGACCAGTCAATCAACCACTGGCTCATTAGTTTGATTATATAGAAAGGATCATTTATCCTTTTCTTTTCAAATATGATTGCATTCCTACTTTTTCAGATCGCTCAAAATAAGGCAGAAATCCCTACCATCACCATTTTCTTGTCTTCTTTGTTAAATTTACCTAGCCACCCCCCCCCCCCCCAAACAATCATCAACATTCAGTGGAGTGGTCTTCAGACCACAAATACATCTGACCAAACTCCATAACAGAGATGCCGCAGAGCAAGTAAACAGCAGATGATCAATTGATTCATCTTTCCCACAGAAAACACAACTTTTCCCTCCTTTCCATCCTTTTTTGAGCAAGACACCTCTGGTCAGAATGCTCTTTTTATTAACTAGCCACAAAAAGACTTTTATTTTTGCAGGTATCTTAATTTTCCAAAGGTATTTTTGTGGAAATTCAGCCCAAGTGTAATTATTTTCTTATATAGAGACCCCACCGAAAACTTATGATCAGCAGTGAGAGTCTAGATAATTCTATCTCCCCCCCGCCCCCTTCAGACTTATTTCTTCACATCTACTTTTTAAACTATTCCACGGTTCCAGAGTTTCTCCATATAAAGTTCTTCTAAATTTGAACCCCTGCCACCCTTTTTGAATGGCCTCATCTACAGTTATATTGTGGTCAAAGCAAATGTCATAAATTATGGGATAAGCCTCCTTTAAAGGTTTATCATCTACCCAAGTATCCTCCCAAAATCTGGTGTTTTTCCCATCTCCCAATTCTTTCTTGACAAATTTATAGAAAATCTCTTTAATTTTTAAAAGACTAGTCCAAAACTGGGAATCTCCAGGTTTCTTATCTACTAGTGCTAAGCAGTCATCTTTCCTATATTTCTCTTTCAAAATGTCTTGCTAGAGACTCTCTTCTGTCTCCATTTTCCAAAACCATTTAGCTAGAAGTGCAATGTTCATCACCTCCAGATTGAGAATCCCTAATCCCCCCCACCTCTTTTGGCAGACAGCATTCCTTCCATTTAACTAAATGATATTTTTTGATGTTCTCATCTTCCTGCCACACCAACCTAGCTCTAAAAAAGTCTGTTTTTTTATAATCCCTTTTGGGACAGCATAAAAGGACATCATAAACAGAGGTATGTTAGTCAGGCAAGCTTGCACCAGAGTGATCCTGCCAGCAATAGATCCTAGCAGTTTCCCTTGCCAACAACTACACCTTCTTTCAATCTTATTTGTTACACAGCTCCAATGTATGTTCCTAATTCTAGTCTTTGACACAGGCATCCCCCAATACCTGATAGGTAATTCCCCCATCTTACATGTCAGTATTTCCTGATATAGCAATTGTTTTTCTTTAGCCTTCCCAAATAGCATCAATTCACTTTTATGAAAATTTATTTTAAGACCTGACATTTGTTCAAATGCCCAATATGAATTTGAGTTTTCTCACACTTTCCACTTCATCCTTGATCAGAAAAATAGTGTCATCAGCATACTGTAACATATTTACCCCTTTGCTATTTCCTTATTTTAATACACCCTTGACTATATCATGTTCCAGGGCATTGTTCATTAGAATGGCTAAAGCATCAGCAGCCAGATCAAAAAGAAATGGTGACATAGCATCACCTTGTCTTAAACCTTTGAAAGTTTTAAAGTATGGACCAATTTCATCATTTACTCTAACTCCTACATGTCCCCCCTCATGGTCTCCATAACCCAATCACACCACTTTTCTGGAAAGCCTTTTAACTCTAGCATTTGTATTACAAAGGGCCATTTAATTTTATCATATGCCTTCTCAAAATCAACTTTGAAGATCATAGCATCTTCTTTGTCTTTATAGAACGTGTTCAGAGCTTCATGTAAAATAACCACCCCTTCCATGATATACCTTCCCTTAATAAATGCAGTTTGGGTTCTAGAGATCACAGGTGACACACACTTAATTAGTCAACCTATTCATTAGCACTTTAGTAATGATCTTAAAGCTAACATTCAGAAGACATATTGGTCTAAATTTTTGAATTTGCTTGGCATCATTGGTTTTAGGGACAAGAGTAATGATGCCATAATTAAGCCTGGCAATATTAATTTCACCCTTGGCAAAACCATCAACCAGAGCTTTCAGATCCCACTTGACCAGATCCCAGAAATCTTGATAAAAGTCAGCAGGGAACCTGTCTGGTACCGGGCTTTTGTTTCTTTTCATCCCAAAAACTACCTGATGGATTTCATTTAGGGAGAAAGGGGCCAATAGCTCCTATTTGTCTTGTGAACTGATCTTTTTCATTTCCACTACCCTCAGAGATATATTAGACTCTTCAGGGTGTCCAAATAATTCCTTATAGAATTTAGTTATATACTCCATCAGTCTGTGATCTCCTTCTATGATCCCTTCATCTTGCTCCAAAGAGATAATTCTGTTCTTCCTTCTCTTCCCATTTACTTTTGCATGAAAGTATCTAGTATTTCCATCTCCATCTTTAATCTCTTTGTCTTTATATCTCTGTATCCACTTCATTTCCTCTTGTGTCATAACTCTTTTTAGTTGAGCTCTATGCTCTTTCTGCTCAGTTCTGTCTGCAGCAGTTAAACCCATTATCTCAGCTCTCTTATCTAATTCATCCTACTTTTTAATAATTTCAATCTTGATTTTTTTATACCAGGCATCCATGTTCTTATTCCAACCTTTAGCTTTTTTCCTTAAATTTCTCATTCTAAGTTGCCATCTCTCCAAAACATTTCCCATATATCTTTCATTCCATGTTTTAGATACTAACTCTTTGAATCCATCTCTCAAAATCCATGCATTCTCATATCTGAATGTGTATTTGTGATTTTGTGTCTCCCCCGTGTCTAGGAACAAAGGGGTGTGATCAGAAATTTCCCTAGCAAAGGCTTGCAAAATAGTTAATGGATATTTCTCTTCCCAGGCTAGGCACATTAATACCCTGTCCAACTTCTCATATGTGGGGTCCTCCTGGTTATTTGCCCAGGTGTATTGTCTCCCATTTAAAGGTAGCTCTCTCAATCCAGCTTGTTCAATTATAGCATTAAACATAAAGGACCACTGTTCATTTATCATAGGTTTGTTCTTTTCCTTGTCATTTCTAATGATATTAAAGTCACCTCCAACCAAACATGGCAGAGGGTTATCATGATATAATCTGGCAAGCTCAGCTAGGAAGCTGGCTTTCCCTTATCTTTGTGCATCTCCATATACAGTGATCAGATTCCAATGCATTTTGATATTCTTATCAAATACTAGCACTCTCAAAAAATATTGTCCTTTTTCAATACACTCAACATCAAACATATCTTTATTAATGCCAACTAGAATCCCACCAGACATCCCTCTAGGGAGATTCCAACACCATTGGTAATTTTTACCTCCACATAGATTGTGCAGCTCATTCTTGGTAAAGTCTTGTTTTATTGTTTCAGAGATCCCAATAAAATATAACCTCTGATCTATGATCATTTCCCTAATATATCTTTTTTTATGATGCTGTCCTATGCCTCTAACATTCTAGAAAACTCCTCTCATTTTTGAAGTATTTTTATTTATATAAGATTCTCCCAAATATCCCAGTCAATCTTATATTGCTTTCCAGGTTAGAGACTAATTAGTCTTCTTCCCTTTTATTCTCCTCCTTAGTGCCCCAATCCCAATTGTTTGCTTCACACAGTCTAAGGCTGGTGAGCTTTTTTTACCACTTTTCTTCCCTGAGAACATCTCTCTCAGATTCTTGTATTGCTGTTCCTCAATCTCAGCATCAGAATGATCCAAATCAGAGCATAATCCATTGATATCCACATCCCCAATATTAATGTATACTGGTGTGTCCTTCTTTTCTTTCTCTATCTCTTTTGTCTCCCTCTCCCCATCATTTTTTTCTCTTTTAATGTTTTGGAAATATATATCCCTCCTAGCCATCTCCATTTTATTGATAATATCTAGGTTTCTATCAATCATATCAATGGAACATCCTAAATCAATCCCCACCACAGAACTAATTTGTAATAAAGAAGAGTTTGTAAATTCAGAATCAAGATTCTTACCATAATTGTCTCTTTCTTCAGCTCTGATTTTTGCCATCTCCTCTATTTTCTGATCTTCTTTTCCTTTGTTCCTGAGACTTCTTTTAGTTTCCACTTCTCTCTCCTCCCCATCTTTTTCCAGGACCTCAGCTCCATGTATGTCAGCCATTTTTTCACCCAGGGTCCCTATTGATTCTTGACTGGCATTATAGTCAGTAGGTTCATTGTATTTCCCAGATCAGTTTCATCCTTTCTCTGTTGATTTTCCTTTTCATAATCCTCCAAATCCATATTAGCTAACCCCATTTCATACTGTTCTCTATTAGCAGCCTCTTGAATTAGTTTCTGGATCTCTTTTTGTTGCTGTCTCATCATGTCCTGCATATTTTGTTGATTACTCTCAAGCTCCTTGATTCTTTTTTCAGCCTTAGCCCACAATGCACTGTGTCTGACTTTGTCCTCTTCCAGAGATTTAATCTTACTAAACATAATGTCACTTTCTTTTTGCCACTTCCTTCTCTCTGTGTTCATCTCAGTTTGCTATTGCATCATGCTCTCTTCCACTTGTGATCTCATTTTTTCAATTTTCCCATCTATCTCCTCACTTTGCTTAAGAGATAAGCATCCCAGTGCAATGCCTTTGTGTTCTGTATCTTCCATCTTTGTTCTCTTTCTGTTTTCTGTTTCACCATCTCCATCCTCTAGGTTGCATATATTTTCATTTTTCCTCTTTTCTTCTTTATACCAGCCAATTAACCTCTGTACCAATCCTGAACATGAGCAAATCAGGGGCAGTGATTTCCACTTGGGGTGGAATTCTTTCCACATCTCTGATCCCACATTTGACCCTCATTTTCTCCTCATTTATTGTATCCATATCCACTTCTAGCACAGGCCCCACTGCAGCAGCAACCTCACAAATGCCCAAGAAGTGTCTGAAACAGTCGGGCACCTTATTCAATTTAATCCAAGCTGTGTGCATTTTTCCCACTGCCTGATGATCCAGGGACCAGGGTTGAACTTTGATCACCACCCCTGTCCCCAGCAAATTAAAATCATTGAATTTTGCCAATTCTATCAGTTTTGCCTTATTGGGGAATCTCATCATAAAGCCATTTTCCCCAAATTCTTTAACTCTCCATTGCCATCCCCAATCAAACATCTCTCCCAGGGTCTTGGTTAGTTTAGTTTCATTGATCTGCCCTTCTCTAACAATCACCACACCCAGAGGGTTTGTGTGTTCAGCTACTAGCACATCTTTATAGCTCTGGACCAACAAGATTCCCAGCCCCTTAGCAGCATATCCAACATATTTTGGCACTGGCTTCATCTGTTTCAGCAAGTTGCACTCACTGGTGATATGATTATCCCTTCCACAAATCAAACAGTGTCCTACCCTGCATTCTCTGGTAGAGTGTCTAGCATCTTTGCATTTACCACAAACTTGCTTGTTGAATCTGTCCATCCCTTTCTTATTATCTTCCAAGTTCAACTGCCAATTGCCTCCGCCCCCCTGTTTCTTCATCTCCATCATTGGGTCTTGTTCAAATCTTTTATCAGCTCTTTGCATAGATTCTCCATTATTTTCCTCTTTCCTTTGAACATCTCTTCCAGTCTGAATACCCAGAGGTTTTCCTAACATTCCTTCAATTTGCTCCTTCTCACTCCCCTTTAATCCTTGCACTAATTGAGAGAGCAGAGAAGCTAGCAACTGTTGCTGTGTATTTTGATCTTTCTGAATCAACTGTTCCTTCTCTTTTCCCCTCTCTGCTCCAGAATCCCCCCCTCACCATTAGCTCTTTTAATATTGTCTTCCACTACCTCTTTCTTCCCAGTTTTAGCTTGCCACACCAGATTTTCTCCATTTCCTTCGGCAGCAAATTCTTCTTCATCTCCATATCCTCTGCCAACTCCATTTCCTGCACCAGATGTGCCACCACCTCTTCCAAAACCACCAGCTCTCTCTGTTGAAGTATATCTACCTCCATTCCATCCCCCTCCTCTACCAGCATAGTTGAATCTCCCCCAGCATACCCACTCTCACCTCCTCGATTGAATCTGGGACCTCCATAACCTCTCCCAAAGTTTCCAGCCATTCTGCCTGCTGGCGGCGGTGTGAGAGGAGGAGGGGGAAACCCTATGTGGTGGGATTGCTTCCCTTTCCCCTTCTCTCCCACCTTTATACCTACCAGCCCCGGATCCACTTTATGGGCTGGGCTGCTATCAAGCCCACTAGGCCTCCACCAAGCAAGGCCCACTCCTACATCTATATTCAAATCTTGCCCCACTGAGCCCCCAAAAATAATCAGGGGTCTCAAAAGCCCCTCATCTTTATTTCTTTCCATTTCTTCCTCTTTTGGAGCCAAATATGCCCCAATGGGAGTTCTCTGCATATCTAAATCCAATTCCATCCTCATCATACCAGGACATAATAGGATGTATTTTGTCCTTTTTCATATGATTATGCACAATATGAGCATCTAAACCCATTTTTTTTAAAATTATCCCCTAATTTGACTTCCCTTTTCTCCTTCTCATTTCTCTTACTTCCCAAACTATTACCATCATAGTAAGCTCCATCGCAGTCGTCTGCAAGTTGGGATTGAGACCCTTTTTTGTTCCTACTAACGTCACGAGATCCCTTTTTACCCTTTTCCCCCCATTTCTAGCATCATCTACCTCAATTGAAGTAGTAGATATCAAGTATTTGGAGATTTTGTCCATACCTGCAGAGTAGTCAGGGGACTCCTCCTCCCCCTCCTCCTCGGAGCCCTCACCGTCCAGCAACCAAAAACGATTGCCGGCCGGCGAGCGCCTCGGGAAGCGGGGTGAGCGGCGAGGAAGTGTGGTCGGGGTCGCTGGCGCCCTGGCCCTGCGCCTTGGTGGCACAGCCACCACCTCGTCTTCCTCGATCTCGATCGGGAGCCACCTGGATCCCGGAGCCGGGATCCCCACCACCACCTCCTGCGGCGGCGCCTGCGGCTGGATTTGGCGGTAGCGAAGAGAGCGGAACACCTTCCACTTCTTCCTCTGCTTCGGAATCAGAGACTCCGCCTTGAGCATCGCCCAGAGAAGCACCCCCATCGCCGGCTGGCGGTCGTGGTTGGGGAAGCACCTGAGGATTTCCTCCCCCCTCAGCTTGTCTCTCACCATCCCTGATGCATCGTTGAGTGCCTTCGCCGTTGGAAACCATCGATCTATCTCCTTCAATCTCCCCATCAGCACCTTGTCGCCGGCGGACAGCGCCCACATCTGCTGCTCGCGCGTCGTCATCAAACCCTAACCCTTGGAGCGGCGAGTCGCGGTGGTTTTTTTGGATAGGAACTGTGAGGGAGGAAGTGGTGGAGAGCCGATGCGTCGGCCTAATAACCTCTCTCCCTCCCCCCTCTCGCCATTACTCACCTCGGTAACCGCCCCGGAGTCGCCCCACCGGTCAGCCGCCGCGAGCCGCGCCAGATGGCAAGGGAAGACCACCATCTGGCCCACCTGGAACCCTGCGTCGTCGCGCCAGCTCCGTGCATCCACCACCACCCCATCCGCGTCGACGTGCTCCAAACGCCGCACTCACCAGCGAATCGAACCCGACCGGAAAATCAGCAGCGCCGTACCGAGATGGTACGAAGTCGCATCGGAGTCGCATGTCGCACGGAGATCGCGTGTCGCACGGAAGTCGCGTGTCGCACGGGAGCCGTGTACCGCACTCCATCTTCTCCATACTCCAGCGCCCCTGCTCGGGCCGCACCTGTCCATGGACAGGGTGCGGCTCCTCGACGGGTACCAGATCCCAGCAGCAATGCCTGTCATGGTGAACGCCTGGGCCATCGGGCGGGACCCGGGCGTTTGGGGTGAGGACGCTCATACTTTCAGGCCCGACAAACTAGGTGTGCACTTGAAATTGCATATACTACTTCTCGTTGGTAGAATCTACAAAATGTTCTGCACCAAAAATTCAAAATTTGATCACCTAGATACCAAGAGACTTCAGAAATATGTAGTAGAAGATACTTACGTATCAATATGATCTTGATGATATCACCTTCATTTACAAAATCTTGGACAAGATAGCAAGATACGTCAGAGGCAGTGGCGGAGCTATGTTGGGGCGGGGGGGGGGGGGGGGGGGCACTGTCCCCTTGGATCAATTTCTGAAAATATTGTTTTTTAGGAAGACTTAGAGTAGAACTTTTTTAGCATTTGCCCCCCCCCCCCCCCCCCCCCCCCCCCCACAAAAAAAAAACACTGATGATTTGTGTTTCGCCCCCAGCGATTTTCTGCTAGCTCCGCCACTGCTCAGAGGTATGTACAAGATCAGTAACTTCGTGTTTAGGCATTTTTAATGTCAAACTCTGGAATATTTACAACAAAAATGACCAAAGGTATGGCCAGTGCCATCAGGAAATCACAGGTGAACCAATGCACCATAGTGGAACACTGAACTGACAAATCCATCATATGTATCACCAATCTTCTTGAGAACTTGTAAAGAAAATTCTCTCCTCGGAGAAGACAAGCTTCTTCCCTCATTCACTTCAGCTATCTAGAGAAATTAGCTCATTTGGTTGACGTTCCGAGGCAATCTTTTAAGTCACAGTCCAAACTGTCAGTGTAACTCGTAGCGAAGTGTCTGTTCTGTTCATGTGATTAGTTAGTGTAGTGCCACACCTGGAGTACTTGAGAAGGCATGCTACAGCCACACCTGCATACAGTCTAAGAATATCAAAATACAGGATGGTTCCTTGGAAGTTATAAACCCAGTTTACTAGTGAGTCTAATGCCAAATAGGGTAAGTAAATAAAACTAAAGCATAGCAATCGTCGATGTCACACTGAAAGGTGTTTTAATCAACTTTCTGCAGCACATTTTAATTGTTACAGACTGAAAACAATATGCTATTGATAATTTGATATTGCTATCCTACATAGCATACAGCACCTATCACTAACATATTTGTAAGCTTATACCAGTAGCTACAAAGAACAGTGTAATGAAAGTGGCAATAGGAAAGGAACAAAGACTCAGTTACCTTGACAGAACTGGACGAACCTAGTAGGATATTCACTAATTTTTTCACATCTAAATCTGCATATGTACATCCAACAATTCAACATCTTCGTCATAGGCTGTATCTCGCATGGCATCAGACAATTCCCAGAGCATCCGGTAGATGGACGACGAGTCTGGGTGAGACGCGTCTTGGGCTACGAAGGCGTGCACCTCGTTCCTGACCTCCACCCAGCTGCGCCCGGCCTCCTTTCTCACCCCAGCCTCGTCCATCCCCTGCCGCACCATGTCGGCGTCACGCCACTCCCCGTGCATCGCATGTATGCCAGACATCAGCACGTAGCTTGCCGAGTCCTGGTCTGAGAGCTCCACGAGCTTTTCGGCGGCGAGCCTCCCCGTCTCCAGGTTGCCGTGCAGCCTGCATGACGCCAGCAGCGTCTTCCACACTAGGACGCCGGGCTCAAAAGGCATCTCCTCGATCAGGCAGAGCGCGTCGTCGAACCTGCCACTACGGCCCAGCATGTCGACCACGCAGGCATAGTGTGAGGGTGTCAGGAAGGCGCCATACCGGCCGGCCATTGCTGATCTGAAGAATGCCACACCTTCGTCCACCAGCCCGGCGTGGTTGCAAGCTGCTAGGATTCCCAAGAGCGTCGACTCATTGGGCTCACCGCCATTGGAACACATCTCGCTGAACGCCTTCAACGCCCTGTCCACCTCACCATGCTGCGCGTACCCGTGGATCAGCGAGTTCCAGGACGTTACATCACGGTGATCCATGACGTTGAACATGAGCCTCGCGGGCATGATCTGGCCACACTTGGAGTACATGTTGATCAGCGCATTCCCGGTGCAGGTCTTCATGTCGCATCCTAGCTTCAGGGCCAGGCAATGGAACTGCCTCCCTTGGTCCAGCAATGCCAGGTCTGCGCAGGAGCTTAGCACGCTGGAGAAGGCATAGTCGTTTGGCGTGAGACCTTGTGAGTGCATCTGGGAGAGCAGTGCTATGGCCTTCTCACCATGGCCGTTCTGGAAGTATGCAGAGATTGCTGCTGTCCAGCTGACAATGTCTGGATCCTCGATGCCACGGAACATGGTCTCGAGTTCTTGGACGAGGCCGCTCCTGCCGTACATGGAGAGCAGGGCATTCGACACCCGGAGATCGCTTGCCAGGCCACGCTTGACGGCTGAGGAGTGAAGCTGACTCCCCAGAGCGATGGACTCACAGGCACCAAGGACAATTGAGAATGCAAACTCGTTGGGATCGACAAGGCCCTCCGAGATCATTTCGTCGAACAGCTGCAGTGTATCCTCCGGCCTTCTATCTCTGATGTGCAGCTGCATCATGGTGCACCAGGTGACCACGTTCTTGCACTGGAGGTTGTCGAACACCGTCTTCGCCATGTCGAGCTCGCCATTTCTTGAGTAGAGATCGATCAGCGCGCTCGACGCGTAGACGCTCTGTGACGAGCCCATCGCCTTGATCATGTAGCCATGTATCTGCAGGCCGAGAACCAGCGGGCAGCACGCCGCCGCCAGGATGCTCGTCACCGTGTGCTCGTTCGGCTCCACTCCCCGCACCACCATCTTGCCGAGCGCCTCCACCGCCATCCCGAACTCGCCGCCCCGGCAGAGCGCCGAGACGAGCGAGGTGTACGCCACGACGTCCGGCGACTCCATCCGGGCCAGCACGGCCTCGGCCGCGCGCGTGGAGCCGCACCGTGCGTAGAGCTCGACCAGGCAGCTCCCGACCCACGCGTCCCCGGCGAGCCCCGCACGCACGGCGAGCGAGTGCAGCTGCTCCCCGGCGAGGAGCGCGCCCGGGCCCGCGGCCGCGCACGCCGCCAGCGCCGCGTTGCAGGCGAAGTCGTTCGGCGCGACGCCGGACTCCACCATGCCCGCGAACATCTCAACCGCGGCCTCCGGGCGGCCGTTGCGTGCCAGCCCGGACACGGCCGAGGTCCACGCCACGACGTTCTTGCGCGGCATCCGGTCGAACAAGTCCAGGGCGTCCGCCACCCTGCCGGCCTTCATGAGCCCGTCCAGTCTCTTGCAGTCGCGCACCACCTCCGCCGTCTCGCGCCGGAGGCCGCGGCGCGGCGGCGGGCTTGCTGTCGCCGGCAGGAGCTTGGCGGCCATTGCTCGACCGTCTCCACTCCCATGGCAAAGAGAGCTTCGAGCCGCAGAGGAACCAACGAGCTGGAAATGGATGGATAAGCTTCGGTCCAGTGTCTCGACTGGGCCGAGCTGCTTACATGGGCCGACACGAGCCCGTGTTTGGCCCAACAAAAGAATACACATTGAGGCCCAACGACGACGCAAACGAAGCTAGAGAGAGAGAGAGAGAGAGAGCAGCAATGGAGATGGAGGCGCGCGGCGACCTGCGATCGATCCTGCCGCAGCTCCCGGTGGTGCTGCGCGGCGGGGCGCTGTTCTGGCCTGCGGCGGCGCAGGAGCAGCTGAGGGCGCTGTCCCTCGGCCCCGACGTGAGCCGGGTCACATCCGGCGACGTCCTCGCCGACGCGCTCAGCGACCTCCGCCAGGCCCTGGCCCTCCGGGCGCTCCCCGCGCGCGCCGCCGAGGGCTACGCGCTCTTCTTCGACGACCTCCTCTCGCGGGCCCACGCGCGGGACTGGTTCTCCGACGTGCTCCCGCGCCTCGCGCGCCTCCTCCTCCGCCTCCCCGCGCTGCTCGAGGGCCACTACGCCGGCGCCCGGGCCGCGACCGGGCTCCGCCTCCTGGGGTCTCAGGACGCGGGCTTCGTGCTCCTCGGCCAGGAGCTCGCCGCCGCGCTGCTCGCCTGCGCGCTCTTCTGCCTGTTCCCCACCGCCGGCCGCGGCGAGGCCCGCCTCCCGGCCATCAATTTCGACGCCTTGTTCTCGTATGCCATCAATTTCGGCTCATTTGGGTGTCCTAGGGTTTAATTAAACCTTGTAGTGTCAAATTGACTAGCTGTTCTTATTTTTGATCTCCTATGCTTCTATGGTTTGGCAGGGCACTGACTAACAATGCGAGGCAGAGCCAGGAGCACAAAGTGAGGTGCATTGCTCACTATTTCGAGAGGGTGACTGCGTCTACGCCTGCCGGTTTTGTGTCGTTTGAGCGCAAGGTTCTTCCGCGCGGCTCCCTCTCCGGTGATGTTACCTACCCTGACAGTGATGCCTGGATGAAATCTAGCGTGCCCCTATGCCCATTCCGGGTAAGTGGCTTCATATGCTCCATTTTAGTCCTTCTGCAGGGCTCCTCTGAAATTATATAGTGTGCAAGTTATTTGGGTTCACCTGCGTTGGTTAAATCAAAGCTGAACTTGTAGCCAGCATTGTTTCAGACCATATTCCTCTTTACATGATGTGACATAGCTTGCGTGAAGTTGATTAATTGGTATCTATTAACAACCAGGTAGCTGAGATTTAGCTGCTCAAGCAATATCAAGACGACAATCCGGTCTTGTAACAACACAGAACAGCTACTTGTCTTCATATTTCACATTTCCAGTCATATTTTGGCCTATAACCATTGTCCTAGGCATCCTCGGAGACAACATTTTCCCATCTCAGACATGTGGGGTCATTTTGGTATTTGGAAACCCGAAACAGGCAACTGGTGTATGTTACATGAAGTTCAACTTGCTCGTAGTACCATGCCTGTGGTTTTTTCTTCAAGTGTCAAGAAAATATTAAAGCTAAACCATAAGGGTGAAGGTGTATTCAATTAGATGTGAGTAGTTTCCTGTAATGAGATCTTAGGAGTGCTGAGCAAATTTGCCACGACTATTTTATTGAATTTTGTTGTCGTTCTATGAAGGTCTATTTAGAATAACCGTTTGTTTGCAAATTAGCATCACCCGGCAGGCATGCTTTGGACACAGTGGAAAAGTAAATGTCTTGGGTCTTTTTTTATGTTATCTGTTTGTTCTCCATCATGTGTCCTCAACATTTGGATGATGCTATGCAGGATGATAAATTATCTATATCCTGGTATGGCATGATAATGGAAATAAGGCTGGAATAGATAACTCTGTGACACTGGAGTACATATTAGGAACAGCTAGGGTTATCTTTTATCATAATGTTATCAAAATGCCTCATGGTCTTTACAATTATTATGGAGTCTGCTGATTGTTTGTTTTCTTTTCATTAGTAGGTAATTTCCTCGGGTTTGATCGAAGATGAGGAAGAAGAAGCCCTCGAGGTTGACTTTGCTAATAAATATCTGGGAGGAGGTGCACTTTCCAGGGGCTGTGTGCAGGTCTCTTTTTCCTGATTAGTAGATTACCTCGTCAATGTTCCATGGATTGCATTAATTATGAGGCGTTATTTGTTTAGCACTAGTTTTAGAATATATTCCTACATTCGTTTTGTATGAATTGTATGTCACTTATCCATCATCTTCTATGCTACATGGAAAATTATTGTTGAGCCAGTCACTATCTTAAGACCAGTTTTGACTTCATGGGTGTCTGATGTGAATTGAAGTACCTTCATGCTATGTCATCATTCTGCTGGATAGCACATCTTGATGTTGTGCAAGTTGATTAGTTAAGATAATTTACAATGATGCAAGGTTTTTATGGTTCTCTTATAGATGATATATTTCTTCTATGGTACAGGAAGAGATCCGTTTCATGATAAACCCAGAACTGATTGTAGGCATGCTCTTCATGGCCTCAATGGAAGATAATGAGGCTATAGAAATTGTCGGTGCGGAAAGGTTCTCACAGTATATGGGGTTAGTTTAAATCTTTCCACCCTTCGCTTGATTTAGTTCATAAATGAAAAGAAAAAGTCCGGCAATACTAATTAGCTATGGCATTTCCACAATACTGGATGATTTTTACATTGTAAATGGACACTTCATTTGCTTCTTACAGGTACGGCTCCTCATTCCGCTTTGTCGGTGATTATTTAGATACGAAGCCCCTTGATGCAATGGGTCGACGAAAAACTAGGATTGTAGCAATTGATGCCTTGGACTGTCCAACTAAGTTACAGTATGAAACTAGTGGTCTTTTAAGGTATGTCTTGTTCTTGTTTCACTTCAATGTATGACAGTATTTCATAATTTATTGGTAGCTTGTTGTGGTCGCTATCGTTCGTAAACGAAATATAGTTGTATAGTTGTATTTGTTTTCCTAATTCGTTTTCATCGGTACTACATCTCTGCAGGGAAGTGAACAAAGCATTTGTTGGTTTTTTGGATCAATCAAAGCATCAGTTCGATGTGAAGCCTTTCCAGGTGTTTACCTAACGAGTCCTGAAGTTGCTGTTAATTGAATCCTCCTATGAATTACCTAATTTCAAACACAAGTGGCAAACATCGTCTAACATCTCCATCTCTGCTAAGGTTCAGAAAATGACTTGATAGCATGTATTTGCCCCTATCATTTATTTTATGTCCGTCGACCAATAAAGTAATAAACTGTCGGAATGAACTTCTGCTGCACATGTATATAATTTCAAATGAGGTCTAACATGATAAGTAGTGACCTAAAATACATGCACGCCATTAGAAGGTGGTGTCTATATGTTCACTTTTGATCATTTTTTTAACTTTTAACACATGGTTCCAGGATTCTAATTCCAAGGATAATCATCCAAGTGTCAACTCAGTTGACTGTATAGGAGTTTCAACCGGAAACTGGGGTTGTGGGGCTTTTGGTGGAAACCCTGAAATTAAGAGCATGATTCAGTGGCTTGCTGCATCACAGGTACAGGAAAGATGTTACATCACGCAGTGGAATTTTCAATTAGGGTTCATCTGTCTGTTCCCAGTTAAATGTCTATACCGATAAATTCAACTATCAACATTGTTGGAGTAATCAAATATACTTGGCTTTCTTATTTTGCAGGCACACCGACCTTTTGTTAATTACTATACTTTTGAGGATGGGTCACTTAGAAGACTAGAAGAGGTATCACAATACTATGAAAGCCTTTTCACATTTATTTTTGCGTATGCAGTTATGCACAGAAGTAGAACGAATAAAATTTAGCTGAGTTTCGAAGTTGTAGTAGTTTTGCCTGTCTAGTCATGTTCATGGTTCCACGGCCACTCACTGAATTGTGTTGGGAATAGGCAAATATAGCAATCCTACATCAAATTCTGTTAGATTTTGGTTTTCAGTGTGAAATCAACCAATGATTGAAGTTGATGTGATTTCTAAGATGAGCCTAATAAACCGGAAAGGAGGGAGTAACTTATTTGCACGCTAAAGCCTAAAAGTAGATATGATGGATGGTTCTAGATGGAGGCAGGGACCCTCCTTTTTCTTTTCTCCACCGAATTGAGTCGGCTGTAATCACATGCTGTCAGATTCCCCTTTTATGTTCTCTTCGCCTTATAATTTTTTGCATCATTCTGCTGTGACAGGTGATCCAGTGGGTATTACGCCACGGATGGACCGTCGGCGAGTTGTGGCACATGATTGTTGAGTATTCATCCCAGAGGCTCAAGAGAGAAACTTTTGATGGCTTTTTGACTTGGTTACTTCCGGAAGACAACGCCAATAATGATGCGGATTACATGTGCGAGTAGCCCAGTTTCGTGAGGTTAGCATCTGCGTGATGTGTGCACTACTTGTGTGAAGAGCAACTTTGCTAAAACATTACTCGGATATTTGTTGCCCTGATCTCAAACAAGCAAAATGTGCGAGACCAATCCATAAATCCCATGGCTGAGCCACATGGTTCACGATCGGTGAAGGATACTTTACTCAAGAGAAAACACACACACACACACACATTGTTTAAAATGTGCCATTAACATGATAACCATACATTGACCTTATAAGTAACTATAATAAGAAGTGTTGTGTCATGACATGCCTCTCCACTGTAACCTTTTAAGGGAAAGAAAAAACCTTAAAATTAATCTTTAAAGGAAACTAGAGATTATCAGAGGGCACGTCTGATGTCGACGTTTCGGCTCCAGCTGCCGTCTTCTTCCACCTTGCTATCTTCTCCAGCCCCTGAAAACAATTAACTAGATTAGCAAAATTTGCCACCTGAAGTTACCTGGACATGTTTTGAACAAACTGGCTGAAGCTAACACACACTGTTTTGTACAGCCTGTAATTGTTGCTACGTATACTAACAGTAGACTCTGTCCAGAATTGTTTCTGACTGGGCATATATATACCTTGCGTGGCTCGACCGCCACGTCATTGTCCTCGATGGATTGGATGACGAAGCCCAGGGGGTTCAGCACCTCCTCGTAGCTGCACACGTGACAATAGTGAAATGAAGGACTGGCATTTCTGTCTCTCTCAACACTGTGATGGATTATACTAGTAATTGAAAATTAGCAGGGATGTGATGCTTACTCGTGCACTGTCGTGTTGTATGGTGGCCCCGAGTCCTGGTCTTGAGGCTGAAATGCACACATGCATGATCATTAGAAGGTTGATTGATATTTACAACTGATACTGTATATTATACTCCCTTCTTAGTGGTAGGATTAGTGGGTGATTACCAGGTACATGAGGGTGATGAGCTCTCCGTCCGGCCGCAGCAGCTCCTCCATCCTCGCCGCCCACGCTGGCCGCAGCGACGGGTCAAGGGCGCAGAAGAATCTGAAACATTATTAATTGTTTGATTTAATCATGAGAGCATAAGCATAGCTATTAATTAACTCTTGTTTAGTAGTCGGAGAGTGTGTATGGTCGGTAGAGGTACGTGTAGTCGAAGATGAGATGGAACGGCTCCGGTGGTGACCAGGTGAAGAAGTCGGCGCAGACGAAGGCCACGTCCGACGAGCGCTGCCTGGCCCTCTGGATGACGGCGTCGCAGACGTCGAGACCCACCACGGAGCGGCCGCCGCCGGACAGGGCCACCGCGTCGTACCCCTGCAGCGCCAGAGCGCGTAAGTGCGTGCATGAGATTGCCAGTGCAAACCATCTCATTTACAGTACATCTCTCAGCATGAGTAGAGCATGTGCATCGTACCCCGCCGCATCCCGGGACGAGCACGTTGCCGGCGGGGAGGGTGCCGGACTGCACCAGCTTGACGACGGCCGGCGTGGGCTCGCCCAGGTCCCACGGCGTCACGCCCTGCTCCCAGCACCGCCTCCACCCCTCTGCAACACATGCATGCGCCACTATTTCATCAGTCTCTAATAGTAACAGATATACAGCCAGTGGATTGCATGCCGAGTGAGCGTGCCAGCAGCAGCACCTGAGGACTGGGGCCCGTCGACGAGCTGCCGGAGCCGGACGATGGCCGGGTTGGAGCCGTCGAGGACCTGCCCCACTCCGGCGGCCCCGACCCCGAATCCCCCGGCGTTCGCGTCCGCCACGGCCGTCCACGCCATTCTACCTTAACTGAAACTGGCTACAGTAATAATAACAGGTGTACAGACAGAGCCGACTGTTTTTCTAGCTTCAAAACAACTCCAGACATACACCGTATAAATACTGCCGCTCTACCCCTCCAGTACGTGCGTCACTGCATACGTGTTTTATTTCCCTTTTTATTTACAAATACAAATCTCTGCGAAAATCAGACAATTTGCCACGAATTCACTCTAGAATGATTTGCTTATAAAGAGATAAAGAAAGAGTAAAAGAGAGCGACTGACCCGTGGCTGCAGGCCTCTTCTTCTCTTCAGAATGAAAACCTCAGACGTACCATGCATTTATCATCACAAATAGAAAAAACTGCAGCCAAAATCGATCATGATCCATAAATTTTGTGTATCCATGAAACAGTGACAACCAGAGAGTGAGACACCTACGCCAGGTTTTCGTCCGTGCCGGGGAAGGGCAGACCTGACTAGCCACATTCTAAATTCACCAACAACCAAAAGAAAACCTCCAATGCTCATCATCAACACAGATATTTACATTTATTTACACGAGAAAAACAGTGATATCTTTAGAAATAAGCCGAACTGCGTATTCACATAGTAAGAAGTCGATTTTTTTTAGGAAAAAGCTAACAAGTCAAATTTCATGATCCGGAAAAAATATTGGTCGGCGGTTAAAAGAAGAAGAAGGCTTCAAGGTGCCATGTCACATGACACAGTACGAGATGTAAATGCTAGTAGTTCATAGTCACGCAAAAAAATAATGTTAGTAGTTCATAGCATCATCAAGGTCAGCCATGCCACATGACTACATTCCTTCTACTAGTTTCTACTCCCTCCGTTCCTAAATATAAGTCTTTTTGGAGATTCCACAATATGGACTACATACGGAGTAAAATGAGTGAATCTACACTTTAAACTATGTCTATATACATCCGTATGTAGTTCATTTTAAAATCGCTAAAAAGACTTATATTTAGGAACGGAGGGAGTATCTAGGAGAAACCACATGGACTGACAGGACGGGCTCATAGATAGATTTTCGTTTCATTTTTAGAGGTACATCTCGTACTACATGTTTGAACTACGAACAATAATACACGCATTATCAGGTCAGCTCTTAACACCAAGGCTCAATCTAAAAAACAAACCAGGCTCATTCTTCCCTAAGAAAACACGAAGGCCCATTACGCTCTTCCGTTAATTTGGGCCACACCAAGGGAGATCCAGCCTACTGCTTGCGGCCCACCCCGCGTCCGATGTCTCCCGGCTTCACAGCGCGTGGAGTAAAACAGAGGCTAGTTTGTTTAGTCCCACATCGGCCAGCGGAGGAGAGACAGACCGTTTTATAAGCGTGAGCGCGGCAGCTGACTCGTCCCTTCGGGGACATCCGATAAAATTGGAACGATACAGAGAAGATTAGCATGGCCCCTGCGCAAGGATGACACGCACAAATCGAGAAATGGTCTAAATTTTTTTGAGATTTCGCGCGCAGGTCCCTGGAGGGCTTCTGCCCTGGCCCTCAGTTGCACTGCACTTATTACAAAAAAGTCCCTGAAATTTTCATTCTCTGTCAGAAGTGTTCTCACGACTGCCACTGTGTAATAACTTTTGAACCTTTAGTTTTCTACTCAATTTTATTTCTGTTTTTTATATATATACAAATCTAATATTAATTAAGTTTCATGGTCAGTTTTCGTTGCCATGCCCTCACATATATGATTTTGCTCCTTAATTTAATTTTAAGGGATTCTCTCTCAATCGCAACTGTGCTTCGCTCATAGTGCAGAAACATGTTTCATTAGTTTATTCGATTACGCAACCACCTAGCGAGCTCATCCAACAACCGTGAGAGAGAGATGAGCATGAAAATTGCTGCAAATTAATGGGTATGGGGCAGCAGTGCCACAAGGCATCATTCTGTGCGTGTTGGATTCTAGTATCACTACTGGAAAATTGTTGTTTGCCGAGTAACACTGTCATTGTCGAGTTCTCATTCACGGGGTGTTGGTTTTTTTTTTTTGAGACAAACTGCAAAGCTTTATTACGTCGTCACAATGTTTACAGGGACAAAACCAAGATCGTTGGGCTGGCCTAACCAAACATGGCGGCCAACCCCGAGAGATAAAGCGTGCTTTGCTAGTTTGTGAGCCTCGATATTCGAGCTCCTAAATTCGATTCACGGGGTGTTGGTAAACCTCGCCTTTGCGGAGTGGGCCCTCAGCTGAGGGCGGCCTTTTGTCGAGAGCCTTTCTAAAAAAACTCAACAAAAGGTAAATACTCGGCCTACATAGTGTTCGCCAAGAGCTATTAAAGTGGCACTCGGTAAACAACATGCCACGTGTCCCTACTGTCCATGGGTAACGGTGGGGTCACTTTTGTTGAGCGCTCAAAAAACTGAACTTCGTCCTTCCGCTTCGTCTCCCCGTTATAGTAAAGGCATGCGGTGCGTAACCCCCTAGCTGCTGCCATCACCACCGTCGCCTGCTCCACCGAGCTAACTTTGTGAACATTATGGTACAACACATCGTGGCTCTCTCTTTTTGATAAATCAAGAGGATATGAAAATGGACGGATGCATCATATCCTCAACAAAATCGGTTTAAAGTGCCCTTTCTGTTTTTGGAGATTGTGGAGGTTATGCCTAAATTCAGAGTCGCCGGCGCAGTCCCCGATTTTCCACGACCACAAGTACAAACGCACATAGAAGCAAACTCTCAAGGTTGTCCCTGACACCCTCCAGTACCTACACTAGTTACATTGCACAATCTCCTTCGGGAGAACACATCACCCAGATTACATCTCAAACCCGGCAAATCCACCCTCGTTGTGGACCCAATCATCGGCGGCTGCCAGCTCCCCAAGGTCCTGATGGACAACGAGTCCAACCAGGCATCAGTGTTGCTGCCGATTCGGCCACGCAGGTGTGTCTATCGGCCGCGCAGATGTGTCTGGATCGCCCGTTGGTATGCAGCCCCAACATTGTGGAGCCCAAAGATATCCCTGAGGCCGGAGGTTGGTGTTGAAGGCGTTGCGGGCCCTAATGGGACCGATGATGCGATCTGCTGGAGTGGCAGGACGCACACGTGGAAGCCACATTGACGGTCGATGACGATTGCCAGTGCGCCAAAGAAGACGGTGTGAGAAAGGGAGGCTGGTGGGTTGTTGTCGATCCAGCCCGTCCCGTCCGCAGTGAAGGTGAAGGATCCGAAAGTTAGGCTTTCTCCCGACGGGAGGCCACCGAAAGCTGGAATTGATCCGATCTGGGATGAGTCTCCGGCTGACGGAGCCCGTGCCTTGCGCGCCAACTGATCTGGGATCAGGCTATGTGAGAACTTGGGTGCGTAACTCTAAAAGTTTTACCATTTCCTTGAAAGTTCATACCAACATTTGAAATTTTAAAATTAAACTTTAATTGACACAAGTATACAAAAATTATCATCGATGTGCAACATAGTCTCAGCGCCAGGACTGAGTGGTACTACTAGTATTGGGTACTAGGCCCACGCCTCAAATGTAGCCCGACCCAAAGGAGGGAGAGCGGGGCCCTTTATAATCCCCAACATTCTTATCCACTAGATCTCCCTCTCGTGCCGCCAGCCTCCCCCTATTTTAACCCCACCACACTCTCGCGCCGTCATCCTCCCCCATTTCATCCATTCTCCACATTCTCGTGCCGCCGGCCTCCCCCACTTCATCCCTCCCGCCCCACCACACTCGCGTAGCGGCAGGCTATTGTTGGGGAACGTAGTAATTTCAAAATTTTCCTACGCACACGCAAAATCATGGTGATGCATAGCAACGAGAGGGGAGAGTGTTGTCCACGTACCCTCGTAGACCGAAAGCAGAAGCGTTAGCACAACGCGGTTGATGTAGTCGTACGTCTTCACGATCCGACCGATCAAGTACCGAACGCACGGCACCTCCGAGTTCAGCACACGTTCAGCCCGATGACGTCCCTCGAACTCCGATCCAGCCGAGTGTTGAGGGAGAGTTTCGTCAGCACGACGGCATGGTGACGATGATGATGTTCTACCGACGCAGGGCTTCGCCTAAGCACCGCTACAGTATTATCGAGGTGGACTATGGTGGAGGGGGGAACCGCACACGGCTAAAAGATCAAATCAATTGTTGTGTCTTTGGGGTGCCCCCTTGCCCCCGTATATAAAGGAGCAAGGAGGGGAGGTGCGGCCGGCCAGGAGGAGGCGCGCCAGGAGGAGTCCTACTCCCACCGGGAGTAGGACTCCCTCCCTTCCTTGTTGGATTAGGAGAAGGGGGGAAAGAGGAGGGAGAGAGGAAGGAAAGGGGGGCGCCGCCCCCCTCTCCTTGTCCTATTCGGACTAGAGGGGGAGGGGCGCGCGGCCCTGCCCTAGCCGCCTCTCCTCTTCTCCACTAAGGCCCACTATGGCCCATTAAACCCGTTTCACTCGGAACACTTCCGATATCCAAATATAGGCTTCCAATATATCAATCTTCATGTCTCGACCATTTCGAGACTCCTCGTCATGTCCGTGATCACATCCGGGACTCCGAACAACCTTCGGTACATCAAAACTCATAATATAACTGTCATCGAAACTTTAAGCGTGCGGACCCTACGGGTTCGAGAACTATGTAGACATGACCGAGACACGTCTCCGGTCAATAACCAATAGCGGAACATGGATGCTCATATTGGCTCCCACATATTCTACGAAGATCTTTATCGGTCAGACCGCATAACAACATACGTTGTTCCCTTTGTCATCGGTATGTTACTTGCCCGAGATTCGATCGTCGGTATCTCAATACCTAGTTCAATCTCGTTACCGGCAAGTCTCTTTACTCATTCCGTAATACATCATCCCGCAACGAACTCATTAGTTGCAATGCTTGCAAGGCTTAAGTGATGTGTATTACCGAGTGGGCCCAGAGATACCTCTCCGACAATCGGAGTGACAAATCCTAATCTCGAAATACGCCAACCCAACACGTACCTTCGGAGACACCTGTAGAGCACCTTTATAATCACCCAGTTACGTTGTGACGTTTGGTAGCACACAAAGTGTTCCTCCGGTAAACGGGAGTTGCATAATCTCATAGTCATAGGAACATGTATAAGTCATGAAGAAAGCAATAGCAACATACTAAACGATCGAGTGCTAAGCTAACGGAATGGGTCAATTCAATCACATCATTCTCCTAATGATGTGACCCCGTTAATAAAATGACAACTCATGTCTATGGCTAGGAAACATAACCATCTTTGATCAACGAGCTAGTCAAGTAGAGGCATACTAGTGACACTATGTTTGTCTATGTATTCACACATGTACTAAGTTTCCGGTTAATACAATTCTAGCATGAATAATAAACATTTATCATGATATAAGGAAATAAATAATAACTTTATTATTGCCTCTAGGGCATATTTCCTTCAGTCTCCCACTTGCACTAGAGTCAATAATCTAGTTCACATCACCATGTGATTTAACACCAATAGTTCACATCATCATGTGATTAACACCCATAGTTCACATCGTCACGTGACCAACACCCAAAGGGTTTACTAGAGTCAATAATCTAGTTCACATCGCTATGTGATTAACACCCAAAGAGTACTAAGATGTGATCATGTTTTGCTTGTGAGATAATTTTAGTCAACGGGCCTATCACATTCAGATCCATAAGTATTTTGCAAATTTCTATGTCTACAATGCTCTGCATGGAGTTACTCTAGCTAATAGCTCCCACTTTTAATATGTATCCAGATTGAGACTTAGAGTCATCTGGATCAGTGTCAAAACTTGCATCGACATAACCCTTTACGACGAACCTTTTGTCACTTCCATAATCGAGAAACATATCCTTATTCCACTAAGGGTAATTTTGACCGTTGTCCAGTGATCTACTCCTAGATCACTATTGCACTCCCTTGCCAAACTTAGTGGTAGGGTATACAATAGATCCGGTACACAGCATGGCATACTTTATAGAACCTATGGCTGAGGCATAGGTAATGACTTTCATTCTCTTTCTATCTTCTGCCGTGGTCGGGCTTTGAGTCTTACTCAATTTCATACTTTGTAACACAGGCAAGAACTTCTTTCTCTGACTGTTCCATTTTGAACTATTTCAAAATCTTGTCAAGGTATGTACTCATTGAAAAAACTTATCAAGCGTCTTGATCTATTTCTATAGATCTTGATGCTCAATATGTAAGCAGCTTCACCGAGGTCTTTCTTTGAAAAAACTCCTTTCAAACACTCCTTTATGCTTTGCAGAATAATTCTACATTATTTCCGATCAACAATATGTCATTCACATATACTTATCAGAAATGTTGTAGTGCTCCCACTCACTTTCTTGTAAATACAGGCTTCACCGCAAGTCTGTGAAGGAAATATGCCCTAGAGGCAATAATAAAGTTATTATTTATTTCCTTATATCATGATAAATGTTTATTATTCATGCTAGAATTGTATTAACCGGAAACATAATACATGTGTGAATACATAGACAAACAGAGTGTCACTAGTATGCCTCTACTTGACTAGCTCGTTAATCAAAGATGGTTATGTTTCCTAGCCATAGACATGAGTTGTCATTTGATTAACGGGATCACCTCATTAGGAGAATGACGTGATTGACTTGACCCATTCCGTTAGCTTAGCACCCGATCGTTTAGTATGTTGCTATTGCTTTCTTCATGACTTATACATGCTCCTATGACTATGAGATTATGCAACTCCCGTTTACCGGAGGAACACTTTGTGTGCTAGCAAACGTCACAACGTAAATGGGTGATTATAAAGGTGCTCTACAGGTGTCTCCAAAGGTACTTGTTGGGTTGGCGTATTTCGAGATTAGGATTTGTCACTCCAATTGTCGGAGAGGTATCTCTGGGCCCACTCGGTAATGCACATCACTATAAGCCTTGCAAGCATTGTGACTAATGAGTTAGTTGCGGGATGATGTGTTACGGAACGAGTAAAGAGACTTGCCGGTAACGAGATTGAACTAGGTATCGAGATACCGACGATCAAATCTCGGGCAAGTAACATACCGGTGACAAAGGGAACAACGTATGTTGTTATGCGGTCTGACCGATAAAGATCTTCGTAGAATATGTGGGAGCCAATATGAGCATCCATGTTCCGCTATTGGTTATTGACCGGAGACGTGTCTCGGTCATGTCTACATAGTTCTCGAACCCGTAGGGTCCGCACGCTTAAAGTTTCGATGACAGTTATATTATGAGTTTTGATGTACCGAAGGTTGTTCGGAGTCCCGGATGTGATCACGGACATGACGAGGAGTCTCGAAATGGTCGAGACGTAAAGATCGATATATTGGACGACTATATTCGGACTTCGGAAAGGTTCCGAGTGATTCGGGTATTTTTCGGAGTACCGGAGAGTTACGGGAATTCGTATTGGGCCTTAATGGGCCATACAGGAAAGGAGAGAAAGGCCTCAAAAGGTGGCCGCACCCCTCCCCATGGTCTGGTCCGAATTGGACTAGGGAAGGGGGGCGCACCCTTCCTTCTTTCTCCTTCCCCCTTCCCTTCTCCTACTCCCACAAGGAAAGGAGGAGTCCTACTCCCGGTGGGAGTAGGACTCCCCCCTATGGCGCGCCTCTCCCCTTGGCCGGCTGCCTCCCCCTTGCTCCTTTATATACGGGGGCAGGGGGGCACCCCAGAGACACAAAAATTGATCCTTGAGATCTCTTAGCCGTGTGCGGTGCCCCCCTCCACCATATTACACCTCGATAATACCGTTGCGGAGCTTAGGCAAAGCCCTGCGTCGGTGGAACATCATCATCGTCACCACGCCGTCGTGCTGACGAAACTCTCCCTCAACACTCGGCTGGATCGGAGTTCGAGGGACGTCATCGAGCTGAACGTGTGTAGAACTCGGAGGTGCCGTACGTTCGGTACTTGATCGGTCGGATCGTGAAGACGTACGACTACATCAACCGCGTTGTGATAACGCTTCCGCTGTCGGTCTACGAGGGTACGTGGACAACACTCTCCCCTCTCGTTGCTATGCATCACCATGATCTTGCATGTGCGTAGGAATTTTTTTGAAATTACTACGTTCCCCAACAGTCTGTATAAAACTATATGCTTTGATCAACTCATCAAAGCGTATATTCCAACTCCGAGATGCTTGCACCAGTCCATAGATGGATCGCTGGAGCTTGCACATTTTGTTAACACCTTTAGGATCGACAAAACCTTCTGGTTGCATCATATACAACTCTTCTTTAATAAATCCATTAAGGAATGCAGTTTTGTTTATCCATTTGCCAGATTTCATAAAATGCGGCAATTGCTAACATGATTCGAGCAGACTTAAGCATCGCTACGAGTGAGAAAATCTCATCGTAGTCAACACCTTGAACTTTGTCAAAAACCTTTTTTTTCGACAAGTCTAGCTTTATAGATAGTAACACTACTATCAGCGTCCGTCTTCCTCTTGAAGATCAATTTATTTTCTATGGCTTGCCGATCATCGGGCAAGTCAACCAAAGTCCACACTTTGTTCTCATACATGGATCACATCTCAGATTTCATGGCCTCGAACCATTTCGCGGAATCTGGGCTCATCATCGCTTCCTCATAGTTCCTAGGTTCGTCATGGTCAAGTAACATGACCTCCAGAACAGGATTACCGTACCACTCTGGTGCGGATCTCACTCTGGTTGACCTACTAGGTTCGGTAGTAACTTGATCTGAAGTTACATGATCATCATCATTAGCTTCCTCACTAATTGGTGTAGGAGTCACAGGAACCGGTTTCTGTGATGAACTACTTTCTAATAAGGGAGCAGGTACAGTTACCTCATCAAGTTCTACTTTCCTCCCACTCACTTCTTTCGAGAGAAACTCCTTTTCTAGAAAGGATCCAAATTTAGCAACGAATATCTTGCCTTCGGATCTGTGATAGAAGGTGCACCCAACTATCTCCTTTGGGTATCCTATGAAGACACATTTCTCCGATTTGGGTTTGAGCTTATCAGTATGAAACTTTTTCTTATAAGCATTGCAATCCCAAACTTTAAGAAACGACAACTTTGGTTTCTTGCCAAACCACAGTTCATATGGTGTCGTCTCAACGGATTTAGATGGTGCCCTATTTAACGTGAATGCAGTTGTCTCTAATTCATCACCCCAAAACGATAGTGGTAAATCGGTAAGAGACATCATAGATTGCACTATATCCAATAAAGTACGGTTATGATGTTCAGACACACCATTATGTTGTGGTGTTCCAGGTGGCACGAATTTGTGAAACTATTCCACATTGTTTTAATTGAATACCAAACTCGTAACTCAAATATTCGTCTCCGCGATCAGATCGTAGAAACCTTATTTTCTTGTCACGATGATTTTCCACTTCACTCTGAAATTCTTTGAACTTTTCAAATGTTTCAGACTTATGTTTCATCAAGTAGATATACCCATATCTGCTCAAATCATCTGTGAACGTCAGAAAATAACGATACCCGCCGCGAGCCTCAACACTCATCGGACCACATACATCAGTATGTATGATTTCCAACAAATCTGTTGCTTGCTTCATTGTTCCGGAGAACGCCGTTTTAGTCATCTTGCCGAAGAGGCATGGTTCGCAAGCATCAAGTGATTCATAATCAAGTGATTCCAAAATCCCATCAGCATGGAGTTTCTTCATGCGTTTTACACCAATATGACCTAAACGGCAGTGCCACAAATAAGTTGCACTATCATTATTAACTTTGCATCTTTTTGGCTTCAATATTATGAATATGTGTATCACTACGATCGAGATCCAACAAACCATTTTCATTGGGTGTATGACCATAGAAGGTTTTATTCATGTAAACAGAACAATAATTGTTCTCTAACTTAAATGAATAACCGTATTGCAATAAACATGATCAAATCATATTCATGCTCAACGCAAACACCAAATAACACTTATTTAGGTTCAACACTAATCCCGAAAGTATAGGGAGTCTGCGATGATGACCATATCAATCTTGGAACCACTTCCAATACACATCGTCACTTCACCCTTAACTAGTCTCTATTTATTCTGCAACTCCCGTTTCGAGTTACTAATCATAGCAACTGAACTAGTATCAAATACTTAGGGGTTGCTATAAACACTAGTAAAGTACACATCAATAACATGTATATCAAATATACCTTTGTTCACTTTGCCATCCTTCTTATCCGCCAAATACTTGGGGCAGTTCCGCTTCCAGTGACCAGTTCCTTTCCAGTAGAAGCACTCAGTCTCAGGCTTAGGTCCAGACTTGGGCTTCTTCACTTGAGCAGCAACTCGCTTGCCGTTCTTCTTGAAGTTCCCCTTCTTCCCTTTGCCCTTTTTCTTGAAACTAGTGGTCTTGTCAACCATCAACACTTGATGTTTTTCTTGATTTCTACCTTCGTCGATTTCAGCATCACGAAGAGCTTGGGAATCGTTTCCGTTATCCCTTGCATATTATAGTTCATCATGAAGTTCTACTAACTTGGTGATGGTGACTAGATAATTCTGTCAATCACTATCTTATCTAGAAGATTAACTCCCACTTGATTCAAGCGATTGTTGTACCCAGACAATCTGAGTACATGCTCACTGCTTGAGCTATTGTACTCCATCTTTTAGCTATAGAACTTGTTGGAGACTTCATATCTCTCAACTCGGGTATTTGCTTGAAATATTAACTTCAACTCCTGGAACATCTCATATGGTCCATGACGTTCAAAACGTCTTTGAAGTCCCGATTCTAAGCCGTTAAGCATGGCGCACTAAACTATCAAGTAGTCATCATATTGAGCTAGCCAAACGTTCATACGTCTGCATCTGCTCCTGCAATAGGTCTGTCACCTAGCGGTGCATCAAGGACATAATTCTTCTGTGCAGCAATGAGGCTAAACCTCAGATCATGGATCCAATCCGCATCATTGCTACTAACATCTTTCAATTTAGTTTTCTCTAGGAACACATATAAAACATAGGGAAGCAACAACGCGAGCTATTGATCTATAGCATTATTTGCAAAATACTATCAGGACTAAGTTCATGATAAATTGAAGTTCAATTAATCATATTACTTAAGAACTCCCACTTAGATAGACATCCCTCTAATCATCTAAGTGATCACGTGAAATGGAGTAGTTTTCAATGGTGAACATCACTATGTTGATCATATCTACTATATGATTCACGCTCGACCTTTCGGTCTCAGTGTTCCGAGGCCATATCTGCATATGCTAGGCTCGTCAAGTTTAACCTGAGTATTCTGCGTGTGCAAAACCGGCTTGCACCCGTTGTAGATGGACGTAGAGCTTATCACACCCGATCATCACGTGGTGTCTGGGCACGACGAACTTTGGCAACGGTGCATACTCAGGGAGAACACTTTTATCTTGAAATTTAGTGAGAGATCATCTTATAAAGCTACCGTCAAACTAAGCAAAATAAGATGTATAAAAGATAAACATCACATGCAATCAAAATATGTGACATGATATGGCCATGATCATCTTGCGCCTTTGATCTCCATCTCCAAAGTACCGTCATGATCTCTATCGTCACCGGCATGACACCATGATCTCCATCATCTTGATCTAATATCAATGTGTCGTCACATGGTCGTCTCGCCAACTATTGCTCTTGCAACTATTGCTATCGCATAGCGATAAAGTAAAGCAATTATTTTGCGCTTTCATCTTATGTAATAAAGAGACAACCATAAGGCTTCTGCCAGTTGCCGATAACTTCAACAAAACATGATCATCTCATACAACAACTTATATCTCATCACGTCTTGACCATATCACATCACAACATGCCCTGCAAAAACAAGTTAGACGTCCTCTACTTTGTTGTTGCAAGTTTTACGTGGCTGCTACGGGCTGAGCAAGAACCGTTCTTACCTACGCATCAAAACCACAACGATAGTTCGTCAAGTTAGTGCTGTTTTAACCTTCTCAAGGACCGGGCGTAGCCACACTCGGTTCAACTAAAGTTGGAGAAACTGACACCCGCCAGCCACCTGTGTGCAAAGCACGTCGGTAGAACAAGTCTCGCGTAAGCGTACGCGTAATGTTGGTCCAGGCCGCTTCATCCAACAATACCGCCGAACCAAAGTGTGACATGCTGGTAAGCAGTATGATTTGTATCGCCCACAACTCACTTGTGTTCTACTCGTGCATATAACATCTACGCATAAAACCTGGCTCGGATGCCACTGTTGGGGAACGTAGTAATTTCAAAATTTTCCTACGCACATGCAAGATCATGGTGATGCATAGCAACGAGAGGGGAGAGTGTTGTCCACGTACCCTCGTAGACCGAAAGCGGAAGCGTTAGCACGACGCGGTTGATGTAGTCGTACGTCTTCACGATCCGACCGATCAAGTACCGAACGCACGGCACCTCCGAGTCCAGCACACGTTCAGCCCGATGACGTCCCTCGAACTCCGATCCAGCCGAGTGTTGAGGGAGAGTTTCGTCAGCACGACGGCGTGGTGACGATGATGATGTTCTACCAACGCAGGGCTTTGCCTAAGCACCGCTACAGTATTATCGAGGTGGACTATGGTGGAGGGGGGCACCTGTTGGAAATATGCCCTAGAGGCAATAATAAATAGGTTATTATTATATTTCCTTGTTCATGATAATCGTTTATTATCCATGCTAGAATTGTATTGATAGGAAACTCAGATACATGTGTGGATACAAAGACAACACCATGTCCCTAGTAAGCCTCTAGTTGACTAGCTCGTTGATCGATAGATGGTTACCGTTTCCTGACCATGGACATTGGATGTCATTGATAACGGGATCACATCATTAGGAGAATGATGTGATGGACAAGACCCAATCCTAAGCCTAGCACAAGATCGTGTAGTTCGTTTGCTCAGAGTTTTTCTAATGTCAAGTATCATTTCCTTAGACCATGAGATTGTGCAACTCCCGGATACCGTAGGAATGCTTTGGGTGTACCAAACGTCACAACGTAACTGGGTGACTATAAAGGTGCACTACAGGTATCTCTGAAAGTGTCTATTGGGTTGGCACGAATCGAGACTGGGATTTGTCACTCCGTGTAAACGGAGAGGTATCTCTGGGCCCACTCGGTAGGACATCATCATAATGTGCACAGTGTGACCAAGGAGTTGATCACGGGATGATGTGAGTTACGGAACGAGTAAAGAGACTTGCCGGTAACGAGATTGAACAAGGTATCGGGATACCGACGATCGAATCTCGGGCAAGTAACATACCGATAGACAAAGGGAATTGTATACGGGATTGATTGAATACCCGACATCGTGGTTCATCCGATGAGATCATCGTGGAACATGTGGGAGCCAACATGGGTATCCAGATCCCGCTGTTGGTTATAGACCGGAGAACGTCTCGGTCATGTCTGCATGGTTCCCGAACCCGTAGGGTCTACACACTTAAGGTTCGATGATGCTAGGGTTAAAGGGAATAGATATACGTGGTTACCAAATGTTGTTCGGAGTCTTGGATGAGATCCCGGACGTCACGAGGAGTTCCGGAATGGTCCGGAGGTAAAGATTTATATATGGGAAGTCCTGTTTTGGTCACCGGAAAAGTTTCGGGTGATATCGGTAATGTACCGGGACCACCGGGAGGGTCCCGGGGGTCCACCAAGTGGGGCCACCAGCCCCAGAAGGCTGCGTGGGCTAAGTGTGGGAGGGGACCAGCCCCAGGTGGGCTGGTGCGCCCCCCCACCAAGGCCCAAGGCGCATGGGAGAGTGGGAGGGGGCAAACCCTAGGTCCAGATGGGCCTTAAGGCCCACCCTAGTGGCGCCCCCCTTTCTCCTCCCCTTGGCCGCCCCCCTAGATGGGATCTAGGGCTGGCCGCCACCCCTTGGGGTGGGAACCCTAGAGGGGGCGCAGCCCCCTCCCCCCCTTATATATAGTTGAGGTCCAGGGCTGCCCAACATATGAGTTTTTCGGTCTCTCTTGGCGCAGCCCTTCCCTCTTCCTCCTCCTCTCCCGCGGTGCTTGGCGAAGCCCTGCGGGATTGCCACGCTCCTCCATCACCACCACGCCATCGTGCTGCTGCTGGATGGAGTCTTCCCCAACCTCTCCCTCTCTCCTTGCTGGACCAAGGCGTGGGAGACGTCACCGGGCTGCACGTGTGTTGAACGCGGAGGCACCGTTCTTCGGTGCTTAGATCGGAATCAACCGCGATCTGAATCGCTACGAGTACGACTCCTTCATCCGCGTTCTTGCAACGCTTCCACATCGCGATCTACAATGGTATGTAGATGCACTCCCCTTCCCCTCGTTGCTAGATTACTCCATAGATTGATCTTGGTGATGCGTAGAAAATTTTGAATTTCTGCTATGTTCCCCCACAGTGGCATCATGAGCTAGGTCTATGCGTAGTTTCTATGCACGAGTAGAACACAAAGTAGTTGTGGGCGTAGATGTTGCCAATTCTTCTTGCCGCTACTAGTCTTATCTTGTTTCGGCGACATTGTGGGATGAAGCGGCCCGGACCGACCTTACACGTACGCTTACGTGAGACAGGTTCCACCGACTGACATGCACTAGTTGCATAAGGTGGCTAGCGGGTGTCTGTCTCTCCCACTTTAGTCGGAACGGATTCGATGAAAAGGGTCCTGATGAAGGGTAAATAGAAATTGGCATATCACATTGTGGTTTTACTGTTGGGAATTGTAGCATAATTTAAAATTTTCCTACGCTCACCAAGATGCATCTATGGAGTCTACTAGCAACGAGGGGAAAGGAGTGCATCTACATACCCTTGTAGATCGCGAGCGGAAGCGTTCCAATGAACGTGGATGAGGAGTTGTACTCGCCGTGATCCAAATCACCGATGACCGAGTGCCGAACGGACGGCACCTCCGCGTTCAACACACGTACGGTGCAGCGACGTCTCCTCCTTCTTGATCCAGCAAAGGGGAAGGAGAGGTTGATGGAGATCCAATAGCACGACGGCGTGGTGATGGATGTAGCGGGTCTCCGGCAGGGCTTCGCCAAGCTTCTGCGAGAGAGAGAGGTGTTGCAGGGGAGGAGGGAGGCGCCCAAGGCTGTAGGTTGCTGCCCTCCCTCCCCCCCTTTATATTGGCCCCCTTGGGAGGGGGGCCGGCCAAAACCCATCTAGGGTTGGGGGGGCGGCGGCCAAGGGGTGGAAAGGGGTTGCCTTGCCCCCCAAGGCAAGGGGGAAGCTTCCCCCCCAGGGTTCCCAACCCTAGGCGCATGGGGGGAGGCCCAAGGGGGGCGCCCCAGCCCACTAAGGGCTGGTTCCCTTCCACTTTCAGCCCACGGGGCCCTCCGGGACAGGTGGCCCCACCCGGCGGACCCCCGGGACCCTTCCGGTGGTCCCGGTACAATACCGGTAACCCCCGAAACTTTCCCGGTGGCCGAAACTTGACTTCCTATATATAATTCTTCACCTCCGGACCATTCCGGAACCTCTCGTGACGTCCGGGATCTCATCCGGGACTCCAAACAACTTTCGGGTTTCCGCATACATATATCTCTACAACCCTAGCGTCACCGGACCTTAAGTGTGTAGACCCTACGGGTTCGGGAGACATGCAGACATGACCGAGACGCCTCTCCGGTCAATAACCAACAGCGGGATCTGGATACCCATGTTGGCTCCCACATGTTCCACGATGATCTCATCGGATGAACCACGGTGTCGAGGATTCAATCAATCCGTATGCAATTCCCTTTGTCAATCGGTTTGTTACTTGCCCGAGATTCGATCGTCGGTATCCCAATACCTTGTTCAATCTCGTTACCGGCAAGTCTCTTTACTCGTACCGCAATGCATGATCCCGTGACTAACGCCTTAGTCACATTGAGCTCATTATGATGATGCATTACCGAGTGGGCCCAGAGATACCTCTCCGTCACACGGAGTGACAAATCCCAGTCTCGATCCGTGCCAACCCAACAGACACTTTCGGAGATACCCGTAGTGCACCTTTATAGTCACCCAGTTACGTTGTGACGTTTGGCACACCCAAAGCACTCCTAGGGTATCCGGGAGTTGCACGATCTCATGGTCTAAGGAAAAGATACTTGACATTGGAAAAGCTCTAGCAAACGAAACTACACGATCTTTTATGCTATGCTTAGGATTGGGTCTTGTCCATCACATCATTCTCCTAATGATGTGATCCCGTTATCAATGACATCCAATGTCCATAGTCAGGAAACCATGACTATCTGTTGATCAACGAGCTAGTCAACTAGAGGCTTACTAGGGACACTTTGTGGTCTATGTATTCACACATGTATTACGATTTCCGGACAATACAATTATAGCATGAACAATAGACAATTACCATGAACAAATAATAATAACCATTTATTATTGCCTCTAGGGCATATTTCCAACAGTCTCCAACTTGCACTAGAGTCAATAATCTAGTTACATAGTGATGAATCGAACACCCATTGCGTCCTGGTGTTGATCATGTTTTGCCCTAGGGAGAGGTTTAGTCAACGGATCTGCTACATTCAGGTCCGTGTGTACTTTACAAATATCTATGTCTCCATTTTGAACACTTTCACGAATGGAGTTGAAGCGACGCCTGATATGCCTGGTCTTCCTGTGAAACCTGGGCTCCTTCGCAAGGGCAATAGCTCCAGTGTTGTCACAGAAGAGAGTCATTGGGCCCGACGCATTGGGAATCACCCCTAGGTCGGTAATGAACTCCTTCATCCAGACTGCTTCCTGTGCTGCCTCCGAGGCTGCCATGTACTCCGCTTCACATGTAGATCCCGCCACGACGCTTTGCTTGCAACTGCACCAGCTTACTGCTCCTCCATTCAAAATATACACGTATCCGGTCTGTGACTTCGAGTCATCCAGATCTATGTCGAAGCTAGCGTCGACGTAACCCTTTACGACGAGCTCTTCGTCACCTCCATAAACGAGAAACATATCCTTAGTCCTCTTCAGGTACTTTAGGATATTCTTGACCGCTGTCCAGTGTTCCTTGCCGGGATTACTTTGGTACCTTCCTACCAAACTTACGGCAAGGTTTACATCAGGTCTGGTACACAGCATGGCATACATAATAGACCCTATGGCCGAGGCATAGGGGATGACACTCATCTCTTCTATATCTTCTGCCGTGGTCGGGCATTGAGCCGTGCTCAATTGCACACCTTGCAATATAGGCAAGAACCCCTTCTTGGACTGATCCATACTGAACTTCTTCAATATCTTGTCAAGGTATGTACTTTGTGAAAGACCAATGAGGCGTCTTGATCTATCTCTATAGATCTTGATGCCTAATATATAAGCAGCTTCTCCAAGGTCCTTCATTGAAAAACACTTATTCAAATAGGCCTTAATACTTTCCAAGAATTCTATATCATTTCCCATCAATAATATGTCATCCACATATAATATGAGAAATGCTACAGAGCTCCCACTCACTTTCTTGTAAACACAGGCTTCTCCATAAGTCTGTGTAAACCCAAACGCTTTGATCATCTCATCAAAGCGAATGTTCCAACTCCGAGATGCTTGCACCAGCCCATAGATTGAGCACTGGAGCTTGCACACTTTGTTAGCATTCTTAGGATCGACAAAACCTTCCGGTTGCATCATATACAAATCTTCCTTAAGGAAGCCGTTAAGGAATGCCGTTTTGACGTCCATCTGCCATATCTCATAATCATAGTATGCGGCAATTGCTAACATGATTCGGACGGATTTAAGCTTCGCTACGGGTGAGAAAGTCTCATCGTAGTCAACCCCTTGAACTTGTCGATAACCCTTAGCAACAAGTCGAGCTTTGTAGATGGTCACATTACCATCCGCGTCCGTCTTCTTCTTAAAGATCCATTTGTTTTCTATGGCTCGCCGATCATCGGGCAAGTCAGTCAAAGTCCATACTTCGTTTTCATACATGGATTCTATCTCAGATTTCATGGCTTCTAGCCATTTGTCGGAATCCGGGCCCGCCATCGCTTCTTCATAGTTCGAAGGTTCACCGTTGTCTAACAACATGATTTCCAGGACAGGGTTGCCGTACCACTCTGGTGCGGAACGTGTCCTTGTGGACCTACGAAGTTCAGTAACTTGATCCGAAGCTTCATGATCATCATCATTAACTTCCTCCCCAGTCGGTGTAGGCACCACAGGAACATTTTCCCGCGCTGCGCTACTTTCCGGTTCGGAAGGGGTGACTATCACCTCATCAAGTTCCACTTTCCTCCCACTCAATTCTTTCGAGAGAAACTCCTTCTCTAGAAAGGACCCGTTCTTGGCAACGAAGATCTTGCCTTCGGATCTGAGGTAGAAGGTATACCCAATAGTTTCCTTAGGGTATCCTATGAAGACGCATTTTTCTGACTTGGGTTCGAGCTTTTCAGGTTGAAGTTTCTTGACATAAGCATCGCATCCCCAAACTTTTAGAAACGACAGCTTAGGTTTCTTCCCAAACCATAATTCATACGGTGTCGTCTCAACGGATTTCGACGGAGCCCTATTTAATGTGAATGCGGCAGTCTCTAAAGCATAACCCCAAAATGAGAGCGGTAAATCGGTAAGAGACATCATAGGTCGCACCATATCCAATAGAGTGCGATTACGACGTTCGGACACACCATTTCTCTAAGGTGTTCCAGGCGGCGTGAGTTGTGAAACTATTCCACATTTCCTTAAGTGTGCACCAAACTCGTGACTTAAATATTCTCCACCACGATCTGATCGTAGGAATTTTATTCTCCTGTCACATTGATTCTCAACCTCACTCTGAAATTCTTTGAACTTTTCAAAGGTTTCAGACTTGTGTTTCATCAGGTAGACATATCCATATCTACTTAAATCATCAGTGAGAGTGAGAACATAACGATATCCTCCGCGAGCCTCAACACTCATTGGACCACACACATCGGTATGTATGATTTCCAATAAGTTGGTTGCTCGCTCCATTGTTCCGGAGAACAGAGTCTTGGTCATCTTACCCATGAGGCATGGTTCGCACGTGTCAAATGATTCGTAATCAAGAGACTCCAAAAGTCCATCTGCATGGAGCTTCTTCATACGCTTGACACCAATGTGACCAAGGCGGCAGTGCCACAAGTATGTGGGACTATCGTTATCAACTTTACATCTTTTGGTATTCACACTATGAACATGTGTAACATCATGTTCGAGATTCATCAAAAATAAACCATTGACCAGCGGGGCATGACCATAAAACATATCTCTCAAATAAATAGAACAACCATTATTCTCGGATTTAAATGAGTAGCCATCTCGAATTAAACGAGATCCAGACACAATGTTCATGCTCAAAGCTGGCACTAAATAACAATTATTGAGGTTTAAAACTAATCCCGTAGGGAAATGTAGAGGTAGCGTGCCGACGGCGATCACATCGACCTTGGAACCATTCCCGACGCGCATCGTCACCTCGTCCTTTGCCAGTCTTCGTTTATTCCGCAGCTCCTGCTTTGAGTTGCAAATATGAGCAACCGCACTGGTATCAAATACCCAGGAGCTACTACGAGTGCTGGTAAGGTACACATCAATAACATGTATATCACATATACCTTTGGTGTTGCCAGCCTTCTTGTCCGCTAAGTACTTGGGGCAGTTCCTCTTCCAGTGACCACTTCCCTTGCAATAAAAGCACTCAGTCCCGGGCTTGGGTCCATTCTTTGACTTCTTCCCAGTAACTGGTTTACCGGGCGCGGCAACTCCCTTGCCGTCCTTCTTGAAGTTCTTCTTATCCTTGCCCTTCTTGAACTTAGTGGTTTTATTCACCATCAACACTTGATGTTCTTTTCTGATCTCCCCTTCCGCTGATTTCAGCATTGAATATACCTCGGGAATGGTCTTTTCCATCCCCTGCATATTGTAGTTCATCACAAAGCTCTTGTAGCTTGGTGGAAGCGACTGGAGGATTCTGTCAATGACCGCGACATCCGGGAGATTAACTCCCAGCTGTGACAAGCGGTTGTGCAACCCAGACATTCTGAGTATGTGCTCACTAACAGAACTGTTCTCCTCCATTTTACAGCTGAAGAACTTGTCGGAGACATCATATCTCTCGACCCGGGCATGAGCTTGAAAAACCAGTTTCAGCTCCTCGAACATCTCATATGCTCCATGTTTCTCAAAACGCTTTTGGAGACCCGTTCTAAGCTGTAAAGCATGCCGCACTGAACGAGGGAGTAATCATCAGTACGTGATTGCCAAGCGTTCATAACGTCTTGGTTCTGTGGGATTGGTGCATCACCTAGCGGTGCTTCTAAGACATAATCTTTCTTGGCTACTATAAGGATGAGCCTCAGGTTCCGGACCCAGTCCGTATAGTTGCTGCCATCATCTTTCAGCTTGGTTTTCTCTAGGAACACGTTGAAATTGAGGACAACGTTGGCCATTTGATCTACAAGACATAGTGTAAAGATTTTAGACTAAGTTCATGATAATTGAGTTCATCTAATCAAATTATTTAATGAACTCCCACTCAGATAGACATCCCTCTAGTCATCTAAGTGAAACATGATCCGAGTTTAACTAGGCCGTGTCCGATCATCACGTGAGACGGACTAGTCAAGATCGGTGAACATCTCCATGTTGATCGTATCTTCTATACGACTCATGCTCGACCTTTCGGTCCTCCGTGTTCCGAGGCCATGTCTGTACATGCTAGGCTCGTCAAGTCAACCTAAGTGTATTGCGTGTGTTCCGAGTCCATGTCTGTACATGCTAGGCTCGTCAACACCCGTTGTATTCGAACATTAGAATCTATCACACCCGATCATCACGTGGTGCTTCGAAACAACGAACCTTCGCAACGGTGCACAGTTAGGGTGAACACTTTTCTTGAAATTATTATAAGGGATCATCCTACTTGCTACCGTCGTTCTAAGCAAATAAGATGCAAAAACATGATAAACATCACATGCAATCAAATAGTGACATGATATGGCCAATATCATCATGCTCCTTTGATCTCCATCTTCGGGGCACCATGATCATCTTCGTCACCGGCATGACACCATGATCTCCATCATTGTGTCTTCATGAAGTCGTCACGCCAACGATTACTTCTACTTCTATGGCTAACCCGTTTAGCAACAAAGTAAAGTAATTTACATGGCGTTATTCAATGACACGCAGGTCATGCAAAATAATAAAGACAACTCCTATGGCTCCTGCCGGTTGTCATACTCATCGACATGCAAGTCGTGATTCCTATTACAAGAATATGATCAATCTCATACATCACATATATCATTCATCACATCTTCTGGCCATATCATATCACATAGCACTTGCTGCAAAAACAAGTTAGACGTCCTCTAATTGTTGTTGCAAGTTTTTACGTGGTTTGTAGGTTTCTAGCAAGAACGTTTCTTACCTACGTATGACCACAACGTGATTTGCAAATTTCTATTTACCCTTCATAAGGACCCTTTTCATCGAATCCGTTCTGACTAAAGTAGGAGAGACAGACACCCGCTAGCCACCTTATGCAACTTGTGCATGTCAGTCGGTGGAACCTGTCTCACGTAAGTGTACGTGTAAGGTCGGTCCGGGCCGCTTCATCCTACAATGCCGCCGAAACAAGAAAAGACTAGTAGCAGCAAGAAGAATTGGCAAACTCAACGCCCACAACTACTTTGTGTTCTACTCCTGCATAGTAACTACGCATAGACCTGGCTCATGATGCCACTGTTGGGAATCGTAGCATAATTTAAAATTTTCCTACGCTCACCAAGATGCATCTATGGAGTCTACTAGCAACGAGGGGAAAGGAGTGCATCTACATACCCTTGTAGATCGCGAGCGGAAGCGTTCCAATGAACGTGGATGACGGAGTTGTACTCGCCGTGATCCAAATCACCGATAACCGAGTGCCGAACGGACGGCACCTCCGCGTTCAACACACGTACGGTGCAGCGACGTCTCCTCCTTCTTGATCCAGCAAAGGGGAAGGAGAGGTTGATGGAGATCCAATAGCACGACGGCGTGGTGATGGATGTAGCGGGTCTCCGGCAGGGCTTCGCCAAGCTTCTACGAGAGAGAGAGAGGTGTTGCAGGGGAGGAGGGAGGCGCCCAAGGCTGTAGGTTGCTGCCCTCCCTCCCCCCCTTTATATAGGCCCCCTTGGGAGGGGGGGCCGGCCAAAACCCATCTAGGGTTGGGGGGGCGGCGGCCAAGGGGTCGAAAGGGGTTGCCTTGCCCCCCAAGGCAAGGGGGAAGCTCCCCCCTAGGGTTCCCAACCCTAGGCGCATGGGGGGAGGCCCAAGGGGGGCGCCCCAGCCCACTAAGGGCTGGTTCCCTTCCACTTTCAGCCCACGGGGCCCTCCGGGACAGGTGGCCCCACCCGGCGGACCCCCGGTACCCTTCCGGTGGTCCCGGTACAATACCGGTAACCCCCGAAACTTTCCCGGTGGCCGAAACTTGACTTCCTATATATAATTCTTCACCTCCGGACCATTCCGGAACCTCTCGTGACGTCCGGGATCTCATCCGGGACTCCGAACAACTTTCGGGTTTCCGCATACATATATCTCTACAACCCTAGCGTCACCGGACCTTAAGTGTGTAGACCCTACGGGTTCGGGAGACATGCAGACATGACCGAGACGCCTCTCCGGTCAATAACCAACAGCGGGATCTGGATACCCATGTTGGCTCCCACATGTTCCACGATGATCTCATCGGATGAACCACGGTGTCGAGGATTCAATCAATCCGTATGCAATTCCCTTTGTCAATCGGTATGTTACTTGCCCGAGATTCGATCGTCGGTATCCCAATACCTTGTTCAATCTCGTTACCGGCAAGTCTCTTTACTCGTACCGCAATGCATGATCCCGTGACTAACGCCTTAGTCACATTGAGCTCATTATGATGATGCATTACCGAGTGGGCCCAGAGATACCTCTCCGTCACACGGAGTGACAAATCCCAGTCTCGATCCGTGCCAACCCAACAGACACTTTCGGAGATACCCGTAGTGCACCTTTATAGTCACCCAGTTACGTTGTGACGTTTGGCACACCCAAAGCACTCCTACGGTATCCGGGAGTTGCATGATCTCATGGTCTAAGGAAAAGATACTTGACATTGGAAAAGCTCTAGCAAACGAAACTACACGATCTTTTATGCTATGCTTAGGATTGGGTCTTGTCCATCACATCATTCTCCTAATGATGTGATCCCGTTATCAATGACATCCAATGTCCATAGTCAGGAAACCATGACTATCTGTTGATCAACGAGCTAGTCAACTAGAGGCTTACTAGGGACACTTTGTGGTCTATGTATTCACACATGTATTACGATTTCCGGACAATACAATTATAGCATGAACAATAGACAATTACCATGAACAAAGAAATATAATAATAACCATTTATTATTGCCTCTAGGGCATATTTCCAACATTTACGTAGGTAAGAAACGTTCTTGCTAGAAACCTATACAAGCCACGTAAAAAACTTGCAACAACAATTGGAGGACGTCTAACTTGTTTTTGCAGCATGTGCTATGTGATGTGATATGGCCAAAAGGATGTGATGAATGATATATGTGATGTATGAGATTGATCATATTCTTGTAATAGGAATCACGACTTGCATGTCGATGAGTATGACAACCGGCAGGAGCCATAGGAGTTGTCTTTATTTTTTGTATGACCTGCGTGTCATTGAATAACGCCATGTAAATTACTTTACTTTATTGCTAAGCGCGTTAGCCATAGAAGTAGAAGTAATCGTTGGCGTGACAACTTCATGAAGACACAATGATGGAGATCATGATGATGGAGATCATGGTGTCATGCCGGTGACAAAGATGATCATGGTGCCCCGAAGATGGAGATCAAAGGAGCAAAATGATATTGGCCATATCATGTCACTATTTGATTGCATGTGATGTTTATCATGTTATGCATCTTATTTGCTTAGAACGACGGTAGCATAAATAAGATGATCCCTCACTAAAATTTCAAGAGACGTGTTCCCCCTAACTGTGCACCGTTGCGAAGGTTCGTTGTTTCGAAGCACCACGTGATGATCGGGTGTGATAGATTCTAACGTTCGAATACAACGGGTATTGATGAGCCTAGCATGTACAGACATGGCCTCGGAACACATGCGAAACACTTAGGTTGACTTGACGAGCCTAGCATGTACAGACATGGCCTCGGAACACAAGAGACCGAAAGGTCGAACATGAGTCGTATAGTAGATACGATCAACATGGAGATGTTCACCGATGATGACTAGTCCGTCTCACGTGATGATCGGACACGGCCTAGTTTGACTCAGATCATGTATCACTTAGATGACTAGAGGGATGTCTATCTGAGTGGGAGTTCATTAATCAGATGAACTTAATTATCATGAACATCGTCAAAAGGTCTTTGCAAATTATGTCATACGCTTTAGTTCTACTGCTTAAGATATGTTCCTAGAGAAAATTTAGTTGAAAGTTGGTAGTAGCAATTATGCGGACTGGGTCCGTAAACTGAGGATTGTCCTCATTGCTGCACAGAAGGCTTATGTCCTTAATGCACCGCTCGGTGTGCTGAACCTCGAGCGTCGTTTGTAGATGTTGCGAAACATCTGACATACATGTTTTGATGACTATGTGATAGTTCAGTGCGTAATGCTAACGGTTTAGAATTGTGACACCAAAGATGTTTTGAAACGTCGCAGAACATATGAGATGTTCCGAAGACTGAAATTGGGATTTCAGACTAGTGCCCACGTCAAGAGGTATGAGACCTCTGACAAGTTTCTTAAGCCTGCAAACTAAGGGAGAAAAGCTCAATCGTTGAGCATGTGCTCAGATTGTCTGAGTACTGCAATCGCTTGAATCGAGTGGGAGTTAATCTTCCAGATGAGATAGTGATGGTTCTCCTTAGTCACTGCCACCAAGCTATTAGAGCTTCGTGATGAACTATAACATATCAGGGATAGATATGATGATCCTTGAGCAAATCACGATGTTTGACACCGCGAAAGTAGAAATCAAGAAGGAGCATCAATTGTTGATGGTTAGTAAAACCACTAGTTTCTAGAAGGGCAAGGGCAAGAAGGGATACTTCATGAAACGGCAAATCAGTTGCTGCTCTAGTGAAGAAACCCAAGGTTGAACCCAAACCCGAGACTAAGTGCTTCTGTAATGAGGGGAACAGTCACTGAAGCAGTACTACCCTAGATACTTGGTAGATGAGAAGGCATGCAAGGTCGACAGAAGTATATTGGATATACATTATATGAATGTGTACTTTACTAGTACTCCTAGCAGCACCAGGGTATTAGATACCGGTTCGGTTGCTAAGTGTTAGTAACTCGAAATAAAAGCTGCTGAATAAATGGAGACTAGCTAAAGATGAGATGACGATGTGTGTTGGAAGTGTTTCCAAGGTTGATGTGATCAAGCATCGCATGCTCCCTCTACCATCGAGATTGGTGTTTGCGTTGAGCATAAACATGATTGGATTATGTTTATCGCAATACGGTTATTCATTTAAGGAGAATAATGGTTACTCTGTTTATTTGAATAATACCTTCAATGGTCTTGCACCTAAAATGAATCTCGATCGCAGTGATACACATGTTCGTGCCAAAAGATATAAAATAGTAATGATAGTACCACATACTTGTGGCACTGCAATTTGAGTCATATTGGTATACAACGCATGAAGAAGCTCCATGTAGATGGATCTTTGGACTCACTCGTTTTTGAAAAGATTGAGACATGCGAACCATGTCTATTGGTATATATGCATGAAGAAACTCCATGCAGATGGATCGTTTGGACTCACTTGATTTTGAATCACTTGAGACATGCAAATCATACCACATGGGCAAGATGACTGAAAGGCCTCGTTTTGCGTAAGATGGAACAAGAGAGCAACTTGTTGGGAGTAATACATTTGATGTGTGCAGTCCAATGAGTGCTAAGGCACGCAGTGGATATCGAAATTTTCTTACTTCACAGATGATTTGAGTAGATGCTGAGAATATTTACTTGATGAAACACAAGTCTAAATTATTGAAAGGTTCAAGCAATTTCAGAGTGAAGTTGAAGATCTTCGTGACAAGAGGATAAAATGTCTGTGATATGATCATAGAGATGAGTATCTGAGTTACGAGTTTGGCACACAATTAAGACATTGTGGAAAGTGTTTCACAATTAATACCGCCTGGAACACCATAGTGTGATGGTGTGTCCGAACATCATAACTGCACCCTATTGGATATGGTGCATACCATGATGTCTCTTATCGAATTACCACTATCGTTTATGGGTTAGGCATTAGAGACAACCGCATTCACTTTAAAAGGGGCACCACGCAATTCCGTTGAGACGACACCGTTTAGAGAAACCTAAGGTGTCGTTTCTTAAAAGTTTGGGGCTGCGATGCTTATGTGAAAATGTTTCAGGCTGATAAGCTCGAACCCAAAGCGGATAAATGCATCTTCATAGAAAACCCAAAACAGTTGGGTATACCTCCTATTTCAGATCTGGAAGCAAAAGTAATTGCTTCTAGAAACGGTTTCTTTCTCGAGGAAAAATTTCTCTCGAAAGAATTGAGTGGGAGGATGGTGGAAACTTGATAAGGTTATTGAACCATAACTTCAACTAGTGTGTAGCGAAGCTTATGATAGTGATCATGAAACTTCGGATCAAGTCACTACCAAACCTCGTAGGACGACGAGGATGCGTACTACTTCAGAGTAATGCGTAATCCTGTCTTGGAAATCATGTTGTTGGACAACGATGAACCTATGAGCTGTGGAGAAGCGATGGTGGGCCCATATTCCGACAAATGGTTAGAAGCCATGAAATCCGAGATAAATGGATCTTTAAGAAGAAGACGGACGTGGACGGTAATGTTACCGTCTATGAAGCTCGACTTGTGGCTAAGAGTATTTCCACAAGTTCAAGGAGTTGACTACGATGAGATTTTCTCATCCGTAGCGATGCTTAAGTCCGTCGGAATCATGTTAGCATTAGCTGCATTTATGAAATCTGGCAGATGGATGTCAAAACAAGTTTCCTTACCAGTTTTCGTAAGGAAAGGTTGTATGTGATACAATCAGAAAGGTTTTGTCGATCCTAAGGATGCTGAAAGGTATGCTAGCTCCAGCGATCCTTCCATGGACTAGAGCAAGCATCTCGGAGTCAGAATATAAGCTTTGATGGAGTAATCAAAGTTTTTGGGTTTATACAAAGTTTGTTAGAAACTTGTATTTACAATAAAGTGAGTGGGAGCGCTACAACATTTCTGATAAGTATATGTGAATGACATATTGTTGATCCGAAATGATGTAAAATTTCTGGAAAGCATAAAGGGTTGTTTGAAAGGAGTTTTTCAAAGGAAGACCTGGATAAAGCTGCTTACGTATTGGGCATCAAGATCTATAGAGATAGATCAAGACGCCTGATGATACTTTCAAAGAACGCACACCTTGACATGATTTTGAAAGAGTTCAAAATAGATCAGCAAAGAAGGAGTTCTTGGCTGTGTTACGAGGTGTGAGTATTGCGTAAGACTCAAGACCTGACCACAGCAGAAGAGAGAGAAAGGACGAAGGTCGTCCCCTATGCTTTAGACGTAGGCTCTATAGTATGCTATGCTGTGTACCGCACATGTAGTGTGCCTTGCCATGAGTTGGTCAAGGGGTACAATAGTGATCCGGGAATGGATCACATGACAGCGGTCGAACTTATCCTTAGTACCTAGTGGACTAAGGAATTTTCTCGATTATGGAGGTGAAAGGGAGTTCGTCGTAAAGGGTTACGTCGATGCGAACTTTGACACTAATCCGGATGACTTTGAGTAGTAAACCGGATTCGTATAGTAGAGCAATTATTTGAAATGGCTCCAAATAGCGCGTGGTAACATCCACAAGATGACATAGATATTCGTAAAGCACACACGGATCTGAAAGGTTCAGACCCGTTGACTAATAACCTCTCTCACAAGCATAACATGATCAAACCAGAACTCATTGAGTGTTAATCACATAGTGATGTGAACTAGATTGTTGACTCTAGTAAACTCTTTGATGTTGGTCACATGGTGATGTGACCTATGAGTGTTAATCACATGGTGATGTGGACTAGATTATTGACTCTAGTGCAAGTGGGAGACTGTTGGAAATATGCCCTAGAGGCAATAATAAATAGGTTATTATTATATTTCCTTGTTCATGATAATCGTTTATTATCCATGCTAGAATTGTATTGATAGGAAACTCAGATACATGTGTGGATACATAGACAACACCATGTCCCTAGTAAGCCTCTAGTTGACTAGCTCGTTGATCGATAGATGGTTACCGTTTCCTGACCATGGACATTGGATGTCATTGATAACGGAATCACATCATTAGGAGAATGATGTGATGGACAAGACCCAATCCTAAGCCTAGCACAAGATCGTGTAGTTCGTTTGCTCAGAGTTTTTCTAATGTCAAGTATCATTTCCTTAGACCATGAGATTGTGCAACTCCCGGATACCGTAGGAATGCTTTGGGTGTACCAAACGTCACAACGTAACTGGGTGACTATAAAGGTGCACTACAGGTATCTCTGAAAGTGTCTGTTGGGTTGGCACGAATCGAGACTGGGATTTGTCACTCCGTGTAAACGGAGAGGTATCTCTGGGCCCACTCGGTAGGACATCATCATAATGTGCACAGTGTGACCAAGGAGTTGATCACGGGATGATGTGAGTTACGGAACGAGTAAAGAGACTTGCCGGTAACGAGATTGAACAAGGTATCGGGATACCGACAATCGAATCTCGGGCAAGTAACATACCGATAGACAAAGGGAATTGTATACGGGATTGATTGAATCCCCGACATCGTGGTTCATCCGATGAGATCATCGTGGAACATGTGGGAGCCAACATGGGTATCCAGATCCCGCTGTTGGTTATTGACCGGAGAACGTCTCGGTCATGTCTGCATGGTTCCCGAACCCGTAGGGTCTACACACTTAAGGTTCGATGATGCTAGGGTTATAGGGAATAGATATACGTGGTTACCGAATTTTGTTCGGAGTCGCGGATGAGATCCCGGACATCACGAGGAGTTCCGGAATGGTCCGGAGGTAAAGATTTATATATGGGAAGTCCTGTTTTGGTCACCGGAAAAGTTTCGGGTGATATCGGTAATGTACCGGGACCACCGGGAGGGTCCCGGGGGTCCACCAAGTGGGGCCACCAGCCCCAGAAGGCTGCGTGGGCTAAGTGTGGGAGGGGACCAGCCCCAGGTGGGCTGGTGCGCCCCCCCCCCCCACCAAGGCCCAAGGCGCATGGGAGAGTGGGAGGGGGCAAACCCTAGGTCCAGATGGGCCTTAAGGCCCACCCTAGTGGCGCCCCCCTTTCTCCTCCCCTTGGCCGCCCCCCTAGATGGGATCTAGGGCTGGCCGCCACCCCTTGGGGTGGGAACCCTAGAGGGGGCGCAGCCCCCTCCCCCCCTTATATATAGTTGAGGTCCAGGGCTGCCCAACATATGAGTTTTCCGGTCTCTCTTGGCGCAGCCCTTCCCTCTTCCTCCTCCTCTCCCGCGGTGCTTGGCGAAGCCCTGCGGGATTGCCACGCTCCTCCATCACCACCACGCCGTCGTGCTGCTGCTGGATGGAGTCTTCCCCAACCTCTCCCTCTCTCCTTGCTGGATCAAGGCGTGGGAGACGTCACCGGGCTGCACGTGTGTTGAACGCGGAGGCACCGTTCTTCGGTGCTTAGATCGGAATCAACCGCGATCTGAATCGCTACGAGTACGACTCCTTCATCCGCGTTCTTGCAACGCTTCCGCATCGCGATCTACAATGGTATGTAGATGCACTCCCCTTCCCCTCGTTGCTAGATTACTCCATAGATTGATCTTGGTGATGCGTAGAAAATTTTGAATTTCTGCTACGTTCCCCCACAGCACCGCACACGGCTAAAAGATCAAATCAATTGTTGTGTCTTTGGGGTGCCCCCTGCCCCCGTATATAAAGGAGCAAGGGGGGAGGTGCGTCCGGCCAGGAGGAGGCGCGCCAGGAGGAGTCCTACTCCCACCGGGAGTAGGACTCCCTCCCTTCCTTGTTGGATTAGGAGAAGGGGGAAAAGAGGAGGGAGAGAGGAAGGAAAGGGGGGGCGGCGCCCCCCTCTCCTTGTCCTATTCGGACTAGAGGGGGAGGGGCGCGCGTCCCTGCCCTAGCCGCCTCTCCTCTTCTCCACTAAGGCCCACTATGGCCCATTAAACCCCCGAGGGGTTCCGATAACCCCTCCGGTACTCCGGTAAAATCCCGATTTCACCCGGAACACTTTCGATATCCAAATGTAGGCTTCCAATATATCAGTCTTCATGTCTCGACCATTTCGAGACTCCTCGTCATGTCCGTGATCACATCCGGGACTCCGAACAACCTTTGGTACATCAAAACTCATAATATAACTGTCATCGAAACTTTAAGCGTGCGGACCCTACGGGTTCGAGAACTATGTAGACATGACCGAGACACGTCTCCGGTCAATAACCAATAGCGGAACATGGATGCTCATATTGGCTCCCACATATTTTACGAAGATCTTTATCGGTCAGACCGCTTTACAACATACGTTGTTCCCTTTGTCATCGGTATGTTACTTGCCCGAGATTAGATCGTCGGTATCTCAATACCTAGTTCAATCTCGTTACCGGCAAGTCTCTTTACTTGTTCCGTAATACATCATCCCGCAACTAACTCATTAGTTGCAATGCTTGCAAGGCTTAAGTGATGTGTATTGCCGAGTCGGCCCAGAGATACCTCTCCGACAATCGGAGTGACAAATCCTAATCTCGAAATACGCCAACCCAACAAGTACCTTCGGAGACACCTGTAGAGCACCTTTATAATCACCCAGTTACGTTGTGACGTTTGGTAGCACAGAAAGTGTTCCTCTGGTAAACGCGGAGTTGCATAATCTCATAGTCATAGGAACATGTATAAGTCATGAAGAAAGCAATAGCAACATACTAAACGATCGATTGCTAAGCTAACGGAATGGGTCAAGTCAATCACATCATTCTCCTAATGATGTGACCCCGTTAATAAAATGACAACTCATGTCTATGGCTAGGAAACATAACCATCTTTGATCAACGAGCTAGTCAAGTAGAGGCATACTAGTGACACTATGTCTATGTATTCACACATATACTAAGTTTCCGGTTAATAAAACTCTAGCATGAATAATAAACAGTTATCATGATATAAGGAAATAAATAATAACTTTATTATTGCCTCTAGGGCATATTTCCTTCAGCTATGTGTCACCGGCTTCAGACCGTACTGGCCATGTTGTCGTGCTACGAGCTCGTGGCCGGTACGATACAAGCCACCTTGATGCCTGCTTCTCCGGTTGGGTCGCCGCTGCCATCCCCGTGCCCTCACCAGATTAGACCCCATCCTCTTCTCCGGATGGGTCGTCCCCGCCATCCCCCAAGCCCTGATCCCCACCTCCGTTCCCGCCATGGGACATCGATTTGGTGGGCGGGGTGGAGATGCAACAACATCTAGCGATGGAGGCTCAGATCGAGGCTTGCTGCATCGACGAGGAGCTTCAGATGACCATTGACACCTCGTATGAGTCTTTACGAGCATACGAGGAGGCAAGGGCGGCAGCGCCCGATGCGAAGAACCGTCGGCTTGAGGAGGAGATGTCGTGGCAACCGCCTCCGCCTCCTGCATTTCATGACGTGGAGTTATCGACGACAACGACGTTGTCTTCTCGGACCAAGACGATGACTAGGCGGCTGTGGCTCTTTACTTTAACTAGTTAATTGGTACAGTAGTGCAAGTTTTGTGATTTGGACCATCTTTCCAAATCTAGCATGCTATGTAATAGATGCGCCCTAGCTAGTTTAGTTTAATTAATGTTTAATCTATGTTTAGTTTAATTTGTTAACTCCATTAATTTAAACTAATACGTTGGGGGTTATCTGATAGTAGGGATTAACTGACAACTCGGATCCATATGTCAACGGTGTTGCATCGAATATAGCATTTGAGATATCTAGTGGCATCTGATACTGTATCAGCGCTACAAATGAATTTGCAATTAGTGACGTTTAGCCTCGACTCCAGTGCTAGGTTCAATACCAGTTGCGTTGAGAGGAGGCGCCACTACTCTGAACATGCCAGTGGCTTAATACTAGTGGCGTCCCGCCTCCGCACCACTAACGACTTTGTCCAAACACCGCTAGTAGGCATTTCTGCACTAGTGATCTCCCAGCAATTTCTTCCCGGCCATAAAATAAGACATTAATAATTAACTAAAACAAAGGATATTTCATATTTGTAACTATTGCATTATGCATGTTAAACTTCCCTTTATTTTTATTTTATTTTTAAAAAATCAGGGAACTTTCCATTGTTTCTCAACTCATAATTTCTATATAAGTTTTTAGGGAGTTCCCGCCCCAACGTGTTGGGTATTTTCTACTTTATGGAATGATCAACAATATAAATTGAACAATTAGCATGATTTTTTACCGGGGGTTTTCATGCTCAATTGTGTCTTACAAATTACAATGGGCATAGAATAAGTTGAGAAAGTGTGCATGCTTTGTACTTGGTTGAACAAATAGCATTGCAAATAGTAACCTCCGAACGACGATAAAAGTGTCATGGCTATTACTATTTTTGTGTACACAGATTTTATACTCGCCGCAAATATGTGCAGTGTCATCTTCTTTTTACAACTACTATTCATTTTTCTACGCAAATCTCAATACTGCACGAAGAGCATCAATCTGAGAGATTAGCACCTAACTAATCCGACGGATACTCGGAAAATGTAGGAGATCATTTGTAGTATTCCGAATAAATGACAGTGTTGAAAGCAAATATTTCAAATTAAACTACCTAAATTCTTAAAAGTGCGCGTGCGCTATTTTATTGTGTCGGGCGCTCGCGCTACGCGACAAGCCACACACTCGCTCCCTTCCAAAAGAATCTAGCGCACCGAGCCCTCTTCCTCTCCTTTCCTCCCTCCTCCCCTGACCCGCCGGCCGCCGCCCTGGTAGCCATGGCATCCGAGCGTCCGCGACCCCGTCCTCCTGCCAACTGCCGCCATCCACCTTCGGCGCCCTACCGCGCGTGAACCTGTATGGATCCGAGGAGCTCCGCGCTAGATCCGCCCCTCCCATGTGTCTTCCTGTGGAGCTCCGCCGCCTGGATGCCTTCCCAACGCCGACGAGCCATGCGCTGCTGCCATAGCCGGGAGGCTCGGATCTCGGCCCGTCTCGACGCCATCCAGTTCATCTTCGGTGAGGACAGGCCGCTCATGGAGCTCTGCGTCTTCCGAGAGGTCTTCTTCAAGGCGCCCGTGTGGGCGGAGGCTGCTGGGTTCGTGGGGAGGCATTTCGGCATGGCTGCGACGTTGTTGCTTCCCGGTGCTCACTTCTTCTGGCAGTGCCCTGCAGATGCGCCCCGGGCCCATGCGAGACTCAAGGTCCGGCCGCCTCTGCTGTTCCGTCGCGACCACATAGTTAGGTGCATGCTAGATGAGGCCTTAGCGCGGAGGCGCGTGCGCATTATCAGGTCTGGCAAAGCAGGAATAATGGTGATCCTCTGAATATCAAAGTGAGTATTGGTGTCCATGAGCATACACATCGTCACAAGTGAGAAAAAATGGGATCGATAGATTGGCTCTCGAGATGAATGTCATGTTGCTGATAAGCAGGCTCTGTGCTGCTGCATTTTCTAACTATCTATCTTGCCTCGTGCATCACCAGCTGAACATGTGATCTTATTCCTGCTACTAATTAGTACTACTGCATTTTTGACTGATGAATGTGTGTGTGTGCAGACTATATGTCACTGTCAGAACCTTGTGAACTTGTTTGGAGTTAATGACACCCTCACTTGTTTGTGTCGTAGATGCATCAATTTTCCCCAGGAGTAGGCAATTCATTTTATAGATGTGGTATTCTTGTGCAGAACTTTGGTGATGACAACATATTTTGATAGGATAGTTGCATGGATTTGCCAGGACAGTTGCTTGGTTTTGTTAGGATAGTTGCTTAGTTTTGTTAGGACAATTGCTTAATTTATTAGGACAATCGATTGGTTTTGTTATGACAGTTGCTTGGTTTACTAGCACAGTTGCTTGGTTTGTTAGGTCAGTTGCTTGGTTTGTTAGTACAGTTGCTCTGTTTTGTTAGGACAGTTGCTTGGTTTTGTTATTGAAATTGTTTGTTTTTTGTTAAGATGGTTGCTTGGTTTGTTAGGACAGTTGCTTGGTTTGCTTAGACATTATGCATTGTGTGTTTTGATAATGTAGTTGCATGGATTTGCTAGGACAGTTGCTTGGTTTTGTTAGGATAGTTGCTTAGTTTTGTTAGGAAAGTTGTTTGATTTATTAGGACAATCGATTGGTTTTGTTATGACAGTTGCTTGATTTACTAGGACAGTTGCTTGGTTTACTAGGACAGATGCTTGGTTTGTTAGGTCAGTTGCTTGGTTTTTACACAAACCAAGATGATAGGAAGTCATATTAGACAAACAAGAAGAGTTGCTTACTGATAACACTAAAGTTGCCTATATACCACACAGAGTTGCTAAAAAAAAGTTCATTGAAACCTATTCATATGGGATCTAGTTTTGAAGAACTCGTCACAAGAAACCCAATGGTGAAAACGGGTCTGAATTTCGATACTCGAATCAAAAGTTATGGCTTTTTAAATTTTTTGAAACTCAAATTAATGCATGCGAACTGACGTGACAGAGCATCTTCCTAATCACGCGGGGGACAGCAGAGTGAGGGACCGGTTCTTCCCTTTTCCAGCGGTCGGACAGCACGCGCAGTGGTCCCTTCCATATTAGGAAGATGCGCTCGGGGCTGCGATCGGGCGCCCGTGCGCCCGCGAGCCACGACCATTAAACTACGATTCGAATCTGACTGATATGTGCCAATTCAACGCCGCCGCCGGCCGGATTGCCGATTGGTGCGTACGTACGCCGGCGAGAAAAGGAAGAAAGGAAAAAAAAACTTCGTAGGACCGACGCGACTTATCCATCTAGCGCACGTACTGCTAATCCGAAATGGAGCCTCGTTCGTACGTGGCCGACTGGCAGTCGAACACGGTCTTGGCCCGGCCCTAATTCCAAATGGAGTCCGTCCGTCACAGCGGGAGATATCTATATATATATACGGACGCACCCACCCAACTCCATACCATCAGATCGTCTCGTCTGTTCCTTCTCCGGCCAAGGCGCCTCCTCTCTCAAAGGCAAAGCGCGTGGTGTTTCTTGGATCAAGAGAGATCACCAATGTATTCCGTTGAGCGAGCAATGGCCAAAGCCGCCGCCTCCCTTCTCCCGGGTCTCCTCCCGACCCCGCCGACGAGGCCGTGCCTCATCATCCTGCCGTCTTCCTTCGCCTCCAAGCCCAAGCCCAAGCCCGGCCGCGCCGACTCCGTCGAGAGGTGGGACGCGCACAAGAAGGACAAGAAGCCCACGAGCCCAGCCTCGTCGTGCTCCAGCAGCTCAGGTCCCGGCCGAGCCTCCTCCTGCCAGCGTTGGGGCATAAACAAGCACATCTCCGGCAGCAGCTGCACGTCATCGTCGTCAAGCCGGCGAAGCAGCACGAGCTCCGGCGGGGCGTCACCGTGCGGGAGGTGGGATAGCAACAAGCAGCTGCCGCCCAGCCGCACGACCTCCGCTGGTCGCTGGGACACGCACAAGAAGCCTCGACCGGCACAAGCTAGCGCAGAGAGCTGGACGAGCGACGAGGACCAAGGGGGCGACACAACGGCGATGGTTCTGAAACCGACAGCTCCGCGCATAGGCCCCATGTTCTCCGGCCCGAGCTTCGTCGCCTCGCCTGACCCAAGCATGCTTCCAATGCCGCCGGCCTTCTTTCGCTCGCGGAACCCTGGACGGGGAGTTGTTCCTGCTGTACAAGCCTTCTAGGGTTACATTAGCTACTAGTTGCTCGTTCGCATGCACTGCTTATTTAGTAATTCAACATGCGCGCAGTTTGTAACTAGCGTGTACTGTGTAGTACTATTGATTGAGGCTGCATGCAGTGTGCATCTTGATTTCGATCATTTTGAGTTCATGCATACTATATACGAAGCAGCATTGATCGGATTGTACTCTAAATTTCAAGATCATTTGTTGTTTGTCTTCTGATCAGCACTGTTAATTACAAGCTAGTTTAAGACGAAGGTCATGCATGTGCTTTTAACATACATACATACATACATACATACATACATACATACACTAAATCCCGGTGATGCACCCAAACATCCTCGAAGGTAGGTCATGCATGCATGCATTCAACTGGATCGAGAAAAGAATAATCAACAAGCTAGCAGCTGGCTCGCTTGTATTGTATGTACATCAGGTGTTTCGGCACGTGAGAGCGGGAGACCGGCCGGTAGGTAATTCGGCTAGCACGTTAAGCATGCACGCTTGGGTTACATACATAACGTACATGGTTTGAATTCAGACGGGCGTTGACACTGCATGCATGCAGATACAATTGAAAGCACGAGTTGTACGTACGTGCGTGCATGCAATGCACTTCAAATGGAGCAGCCTAGCAAAGCAGTCCACGGGAACGGGATGTGGATGTGGATGTACTTCCATTTCCATTTCCATTTTCAGCCCGTACGTAGCAGTACATGTTTGAACAGACAGTACCCACAAAAAAAAGATTAGCATGCGCAAAAAAAATAAAAAAAACAGTCTTTTTTTTAAGACACCTAAAAAAAAGGTCAGTACGCATCCGCTCGGTGGAATAACACGAAGGCCCCATTACGCTCGTCCACTAATTTGGGCCACAGCAAGAAACCCAGCCGACTGCTTTCGGCCCACCGCGCGTCCGACGCCGTCGATCTGGCTGTAGTAAGCGCACGCAGCAAAAGAAACGCTCCTTTATTTAGTCCCACATCGGCCAGCCTAGGCGAGAAGCACCGGTTTATAAGCAGCGCGGCAGCTGACTCTTCGGGGACATCTGATAAAATTGGAAGATACAGAGAAGATAATCGAGAAATGGTCCATATTTTTTTAGATTTCGCGCGCAGGTCCCTGGAGGCCTTCTTTTCCAGCCCTCGCCTGTAGTTCGCTTCTTACACAAAGGTCCTTGATGTTTTCATTCTCTCCCAGAAGTGTCCTCACGACTGCCATTCTTTACTTGGAGCTACGGCCCTTCAATTCTTTGGTATTGCAGATTGCGCCCTATATATGCAATACCATTTTCTTTTTTGCGAACATATATGCAATAACCTTTTGGAGGACCTTCAAATCTGCCCTAACCAGATTATCACTTGATCTTGCTGAAAATTCCGAAGCCTTGTTACAAAAGAACACAAGAAAGTTGACTTCTTTTCACTCATGCTGCTGTGCTGTGAGTGATGCTCTCACTGTGGCTTATTTTATTTTATTCTGACAACCTTCAAAACATATACAGACACGCAGCAGCATCGTATCACATTTAAGCGAGAAAAAAAAACGACAGGGTTTTTTCAGAAAGAAAAAAAGTCGAACGATGTATTCACATAGGTCAGGGTCAGCAGTCAAAAAGAGAGCAGGATTTCAAGAGAGCTATATCTGAGTTCTTGTCAGGATCAGGCACAGTACACTACATTTTAGCAGTTGCCAGCACCATCAAGGTCAGCCAAGTCACATTGCCACTTTCATGCCGGTCTCTATGCAGGCGAAAGAATCAAACCACATGCCCAGACTTGTGCCGACACGCGCGCTCTCATCACGCCGCCGCGCCTCTGATGTTAGATGGATGAAGCTAACACATCCTGGGGTGGGGGCCGACGCCAACTGGCAGCTTCCCGGACCCCTCTGTACATCTCATCATCAGGAACCTGCAAGCATTAGATGGAACCCCGTTAACGAACAGACGACTCGGCAAGCACCTCGAAACAGGCCGTCTCCCGATCAAAACAGACATAGTAGTTTCCAACTAATAATTCGCGCCAATGGTGGTTTTATATGTAAAAAACCTGAAAGTTGGATCACTGAAAATACACAGCATGTACTATGCGCTAATGGTTCACGAGTAATCTGTTGCTATTCGTGGCAAAAATAATAAGGTAATACGATAATAAAGTTCAAGAAATGGCTGAATTAATTATGCACAGGTCTGCCCATTCTCAACGCTGAGTTCTACTCCCTCCGCCCCATAATGTAAGACCGTCAAAAAACGTCTTACATTATGGGACGGAGGGAGTATATCTTCTGATGAGCCTGCTGCGATTAAGAATTGTGATGCTCTTATGATTAACGGCTAATCAAGTAGGAACGCATCCTTGTTTAAGACGACATTAACAATTTGGGTTACTAGTATTATTACTGTAATAAACGCATAGCATTATCATCTTTCAGTTTGGATGTATCAACCTTCAAATATCAAGTTTACTAATGTTAACTACAAGTACATAAGTCCCCCGCAAAAAAACAAAACAGTACATAAGTCCACAATCTACACAATATCCAATCGGACAGTGCCAAAAAAGGATAATTCCGCAATGCCTGCCATAACAGTATGTGCTTTGAAAGGTAGTTCACACGTGAAAGTGGTATGGTGAAGTTATTGCTGAAAGCACAGCTATGTGCTCGATTGGCTTATTATCAAAATATCTGTCGACCCATGAAAAAGATTCAACAGCAGCAGGGAACTGGAAAAGGGATTAATTCAAAGTGCTGGTGAATTTTCTTTATCAAATTTTGTCAAGTTTTGCTCATCAAAGTCTGAAGTGTTCCATTCTGATGCTGGGTTATTTCTGAGTTAGACCTCAGTGACATAAAAGGAGAAAATTTAGTGAGAGATAAACCTGAAATCATTCTCCTGTTCTAGCATTCAAGATGTCCGCCTGCCATAAGGCACTTGATCATCCTACATTGCTTATGATGCATCAGCACATATGCATATCACTACAATTTTATAATAAGGCTTGATTCACGCAAACCCTCTGAAAAAATACTAGACAGATGCAAAGTACCCATTCACCTGATATATAGTCGGATACACCCACTCGACTCCCCTAGATTGCTCTGCGGATATGTGTTGGCCAAACTGTCCATTATGAAGAAACCAGTAAAAGATTTTCCTTGGTTGCACATGGTAAAAAAATGCAAATGAAATGTGGTCGTGTAGTGTAGCTGAAAAGAAAAACCTGCAATGTGTGGCCTGGATGCAGCTGGTCACCATAATGATTTGGATGGCTAGATTGCACCCCATAACGGCTCTCAAATGATACCTCATTAGCATTAACTTCTTCCTGAAAGTTATACGGTTAAAATAAGGTCATTGTCAAGATTCTCATATCTGATAAGGAATTTAATAACCAAATATTGATGATAGACACTACCATAAGATCATCAACACCATGTGCTCTGACATGAGTACCAAGGTTGGAGGCAGTTGAAGAAGAATGTAAAGCACCCTTCTGGCTTACATCCGAAGATACCAGTAAAGACTCCTGCCACACAACATTTTAAACTTGATTAGCACCAACAGCAAATCAAATGGAAGGAGTCGATGAATAATCTATGAATAAGGAGGCACCTTGTTTCCACATTGATTTGACACAGACTCCGCGCTTATCTCTTTACTCTTTTTGGGAGGACGGCCGCGGCGTTTTTTGGCTGGACCCCCCTCAGATGAACCAGGCTGTGCATGGCTATCACCATTCACAACAATTGCGCGTTCAGGAGGTGACATTTTCTGCTCCAACTCGCGGCACAAATTATCATCAAGAAGGGTCCTTTTCATGTCGCTTATTAGTTTTAATGCATGCTGATACTTGTCATCTGAAACCATTCCAATCTCAACAAGACGGAGGCACTGCAAGGAAATATGGTCATAACGCTCAACATGATTACTCGATACTAAAGGATCCTTGAGTGGATTATCCAGAGCGTGCAGCTGCTTAAAATCACTCCTCCACCTGTTAAGTACATAGCAAGGGGGGATATCATACACTTGCTGCCATTTAAGCACCGATAACGCATGCCGACAAACAATTCCACTAAACTGAAATAGGCCACAGTTACATTCCATCCTGTTGGTCTCCATACAGTGAACAACCTCATACTTTCTAGTCACTAATCCTGTGCCTTGTTCAGCTAAGTCAATAACTACAAAAGAAGATGGCGATACTTGTTGAACTTGGCAGTCCAGGGTTGATTTTAGCTCATCCTGGAATTTCACAAACATGTTCAGGGTGTACAATTTGGATATCTGCTCTTCCATAGGGAACTTTGATACAAGGACCCTGCCGCTGGTTAATGACTCAAAATCATCCTGCTGCTCCATTTTGTACTTGTACTGTACAAGAATCATGTAGTTGCTAAGGAACGACACCAATGTGGTTTCATGGCTCACTGAACCATCAAAGAATGCACCTGGGCTTTCCCGGTGGTTAACAGACAGTCCAGCCCAGAAGGCATCTTTCAGGAAGGAAGGGACCCACAAGTGTCGATTTTCATACAGAAAGATGATCCATTCATTATCCTGAAGGCCAAACCTATTGATCAAGTTCTTCCACCTTGTCTCAAACTGATCATCCTTCAAGGAACCATATATCACTGCCTCCATTTGGACTTTTATCGATTCATATTCTGGCAACTCTCCTAACTTTTCAGCAATACTTCTCACTATATGCCAATCACTTATCCTATGGCGTGTTTTGGGGAACACTTCTCGAACCGCAGCTTTTATCGCCACAGACTCATCCGTAATCATGGCGCCTGGAAGCCTTCCCTTCATACAAGTTAGCCATGCTTTGAACAGCCATAGGAAGCTCTCTGTACTCTCATCCGAAAGCAAGCCGCACCCTAACAAGACAAGCTGGCCATGATGGTTCACCCCGAGAAACAAAACCAGGGGCACATTGAACTTACTCCTCAAGCAGGTGGTATCGACCCAGATAGCGTCGCTAAAATACTGGTATGCTTCCCTGGATCTTGAATCGGCCCAAAGAACGCTCCTCAGGTGACCCTCCACATAGAAATCCATGACATAGAAGAAGTTTGGCTGCTTGGCCTGCATCTCTGCAAAGAAGCAATTGATGGCCTGAACATCACCCTCCCTGATCTTGAGTCGCCCCCAGTCATCGAACATCGGGGGGGCCTCGACGTCGCCGCCGGACGTGGCGCATTCGCCTCTGGCGGCCCTCACCACCAGGTCCTTGCTCATCCCGCTGGGCAGCGTCTTGTAGCACCGCAGGAAGCGCGCCGCGGAGGGGTTCAGCGGGTGGTTGTGGTCGAGGCTGACGTCGGTGAGGTGCAGCATGCCGTCCCCCCAGAGCCTGGCGACGACGGTGGCCTGGCAGTTGGTCTTGGCAGTGGGCCTGGCCTGGTAGCAGGCGTCCTCCTTGCCGTTCCCCCACCTGTTGCAGACGAGCAGGAGGCGGCGGCAGAGGCCGGCCTTGGTGAAGGAGGACTTCTTGACGCAGACGCCGAAGCCGGTGCGCAGGGCGTAGCGCTTGTAGAAGTTGAGCACCTCCTCGTACGACTTGAACACCATCCCGTCCCTCGGCGTCCGGTCGTCCCCGTACGGCGGCGCCCGGTCGGCGGCCGCGTCCAGCTCCACGCTCGCCGCCGCCGCCGCCTCCACCATGGCGGCCAGCTCCTTGCTGCCCGGCGAGGCGTCCTCCGCGTCGTCGTCGTCCTGGTTGCCGCCGAAGGCCAGCTCTCCTTCCCCCGGAATCAGGTCCGCCATCGCGGCGAGCCCCTTGCTGCCGGGCGAGACCGGGGCCGGCCCTAAGCTAGGCGTAGGTAGGAGGGAAATACTGAGCTTGAGCTTTTCCGGAAGCTAGTAGGTGCTGAGCCGGAGGCAGAGGGCGAGATGGACGGCGGCGAACGGGTCCGGCGGTGTCGATCTGCTGGCGTAGGAGCTCGGTAGGACGTGGACGGCGGCAGCGCACGTGTCCGGGGACGGGGCAGAAACGGGAGTGGGGGTGGGGATGGGAGGTGGGAGGCGACGGCTGCGGCGGTGGGGATGGAAGATGGGAGGCGACGGCGGCGGCGGCGGCGGGGAAACCTAGCCGCACGGGAGAGAGGCAGCGCAACGCTCCAGCAGAGGTGGTGGCAGGCGGAAGTAATTTCTCAGCACATTGAGGAGCATTTTTCTGAAAAAGGTAAATGAACTCTTTAGAACGGACGGTCAATCGCCACGGTGCATCCAATCCAACGGCCTGAGTTTAGGCTATATATATAACCTCTATTCCGCCTCCGGACACTTATCCGACGACACCAATGATAAGTACCAAGATTTGTCCATGCCGCCAATCTAACGAGGCCTATGGCGAGCAACGTGTCGGGCATCTCGGATTATCTCCCACTCCTTGTTTCTCATGGCCTTTGCCAATCAATGGCAAGGAACACCATCCAATGAGGCTTTCGATTTGACGAGGCGTACACCGACCGACACCTCCGAAGTCTTGTCGATGTATCACTCTCGTCCGCCATCGTCAAGTGTTGGGTTCATCCCAATTGGTCTCTCTTCCTTTATGGATGACTCCTTCCGCACCCATGACTTCCCTCAACATTTCATCGACGCACCCTCCCTAGCTTCCTCCATCTCCACCATAACTCCATCCACATTCGCTGATCCATCAACACTTTGTAGGAGGCGGCGGTCTAGAAATGAAGAAGCCAATTCATGAGTTTTGAAACTACACTGATAATTATGACAAAACAACTAATATGAATTTGTACTACACATGTGGTCTAGTGTTGAAGCATGGAGGAAATAAAGTAAGCACGAGACGATAAGTCATGAACCTCTATTATATCATCTTCTAAGCATGTCATTAAACAAAATACTATACACGTAGCACGTGGAAGCATATATGAAGAATAAAAATAGAACCTAATGAAAACAGTTGCTACAATAATCGAAAGTGAAAACAATTGGGATAAATCAATGTAGCATATGTGCTAATCGTTGAAGCATTGCTTTGAAACACACGGTAGGCATATAAGAAGCACACCAGGATAGTGTCTGATGAAATTTTGTACTAAAATTATGAAGTAGTGTTGAAATTGTGATTTATGAAATGAAAAGGCAATATGGCAAAAAAAATGTGCTATCACCACTTATGGGAAGCATGCACGATAGCAATAGTATCTCTGAATTGGATATAAAGTGAACACTGGCAACATATTTGAAAGCACACATGATAAAGGAAAACTATATTTTTGAAACCCCAAGGATGTGGGTCGTAGTTCAAGGGGGAAGGGGGTTACACAAATACATCTCTCCAGTAAATCATGACCTAATGGTCACACATTGGACCCCTAATGGTCACACATTGGACCAGTGAGTTGCTAGTTTAATCCTTGGTGCTCTCCATGACTTTGTACTATGTTGGGTTTAGGCTACAACCCCGGGCCTCAAAGATGCTAACGACGCGTTTGGTTCCGAGAAAATAGCGCGGTTTACGATTGCAGCGTTTCCTGAAACGGTAGCGGGCGTTTGTTTCGCGTATGATGTTTTCCGTTGCCGCGTTTTCTGATACACCGCTTCGTAAAGTTGAAACCGCTCGAACCGAAGTGAATTGGAAAACGGGACTCTCAGCCCGAACCAAACAAAGACTGTCTTAGGTAAAAAATGATTGGAAACGGTGCTTTCCGACACGAGAAAACGAATACATTATGGGAGCTGAACCAAACGCGTCATAAGAAAGTTTAAAAAAAGAGGTTGTTTGCATATGAAAATAGGTCATGCCTATTATCATGTCTAAATAAGCTAATATTGTTTTGCATACATAATGTTATTGTTTGATATATGATTTTCAGAATTAACCCGTGACAAACAAATCATGTCGGGTCGAAATGAGTACAAATTTTAGGCAAGTGCAACTGATTTGTAGGGACAATGTAAAATTCAAATGCTCTATATTGTAGCTTATTAAACTTTGAATTATAAATATGTATGCATGTTATGTATAACATGATTTTAAATAAAATACATATCACATGTGCCATGACTAACTACTTACCCGCTTAGACCAAGAAGGAGATTTCTGAATAAAATATGAACACCACCATGGAAGCGGGAGCCAAAAGATAGAATTTGTGGAAAAACTACTAGTTGACACTTTTGTACCCTTGGATTTGAGGACAGACTACTCATTAACACTTCATACCTCTAGAAATGTATACTTAGTTTGACCTAAATTTCATAGTTTTGGACTACATATATATCTCTACCAAGTTATTTGCTAGACCTATATCCCCTGAAGGCACTATATTAAGCTCTATTTTCATTTAGAAACACCATGGAATATGTACAAATACAGATGAACTATATAATACATCAGCAATATAAATAAATACATTGAATATTATGAAAATATCGGTTTGGTCATATTTATGGTCATTTCCATGTAACAAAAGTTTGCCTTATACAATCAAAACTAAGTAAAACAAACATTTTTTGCACAGATTCAGTTTAGCACTAGAAAAATATTTATAATGATAAATATTTTTTAGATTTAAAATGTTGATAGTTATGCATAGAAAATGCTTATATGCTAGGCAATGTATTAACAGCTAGATGGTTTACGCCGAGGTTAAAAAGTTTAGTATAAATAGATGAAAGAGTTAATTCCAATCTTACCCATGTTTTTGTCATTTTCGACTGGGATTACCTCATTTAAGCAACGTTTATCCGCTTTACCCCATTTTATCAAACTTGTGCCACAATTTAATTTTTCTGATGTTCCTCCTCTAGAACGACACCATGTTCATATCCCGTGGTATATGGTCGACCTATGATGTAGAGGAAGCATGAAGACCTTCAGCTAGCTAGCTGGTGGAGTCAGGTTCAACCATGTTGGAATTAACTATGTTGTCTTGTTCAAATCGGACTTTCATGTGTTTATTGGCGGAAAAAACTCGATATGTCTTATATGTGTGTACTTAGCCATGAAGCAATTGACTGACTCATATACTAGTGCATCTTAAGAGAATCGATCATCTTGTTTGGAAAGTCATCTTGGTCGACGTGTATGTGCATTCGTGATGGAATTTCATCGGAGCAATGTATGATCAGAGCCTTAGCTAACAAGTCGAATGCACTGAAGGAAATATGCCCTAGAGGCAATAATAAAGTTGTTATTTATATTTCCTTATATCATGATAAATGTTTATTATTCATGCTAGAATTGTATTAACCGGAAACTTAGTACATGTGTGAATACATAGACAAACAAAGTGTCACTAGTATGCCTCTACTTGACTAGCTCGTTGAATCAAAGATGGTTAAGTTTCCTGGCCATAGACATGAGTTGTCATTTGATTAACGGGATCACATCATTAGAGAATGACGTGATTGAATTGACCCATTCCGTTAGCTTAGCACTTGATCGTTTAGTATGTTGCTATTGCTTTCTTCATAACTTATACATGTTCCTATGACTACGAGATTATGCAACTCCCGAATACCGGAGGAACACTTTGTGTGCTACCAAATGTCACAACGTAACTGGGTGATTATAAAGATGCTCTACAGGTGTCTCCGATGGTGTTTGTTGAGTTGGCATAGATCGAGATTAGGATTTGTCACTCTGATTGTCGGAGAGGTATCTCTGGGCCCTCTCGGTAATGCACATCACTATAAGCCTTGCAAGCAATGTGACTAAAGAGTTAGTTATGGGATGATGCATTACAGAACGAGTAAAGAGACTTGCCGGTAACGAGATTGAACTAGGTATTGGGATACCGACGATCGAATCTCGGGCAAGTAACATACCGATGACAAAGGGAACAACGTATGTTGTTATGCGGTTTGACCGATAAAGATCTTCGTAGAATATGTAGGAGCCAATATGAGCATCCAGGTACCGCTATTGGTTATTGACCGGAGACGTGTCTCGGTCATGTCTACATAGTTCTCGAACCCGTAGGGTCCGCATTCTTAACGTTCAGTGACGATCGGTAATATGAGTTTACGTGTTTTGATGAACCGAAGGTAGTTCGGAGTCCCGGATATGATCACGGACATGACGAGGAGTCTCGAAATGGTCGAGACATAAAGATCGATATATTGGATGACCATGTTTGGACTTTGGAAGGGTTCCGGGCAAGTTCGGACAAATACTGGAGTACCGGGGGGTTATCGGAACCCCCCGGGGAGTGTAATGGGCCTATTGGGCCTTAGTGGAGAAGAGGAGGGGCGGTCAGGGCAGGCCGCGCGCCCCCTCCCCCTCTAGTCCGAATTGGGCAAGGAGGGGGGGTAATGCCCCCCTTTCCTTCCCCCTCTCTCCTCCTTCCCTCTCTCCTACTCCTACTCTTGGAAGGGTTGGAGTCCTACTCCCGGTGGGAGTAGGACTCCCCTTGGGGCGCGCCTAGGAGGGCCGGCCCCTCCCCCTCCTCCAATCCTTTATATACGGGGGAGGGGGGCACCCCATAGACACACAAGTTGATCAGTTGATCTTTTAGCCGTGTGCGGTGCCCCCCTCCACCATAATCCACCTCGGTCATATCGTAGCGGTGCTTAGGCGAAGCCCTGCGCCGGTAGCATCATCATCATCGTCATCACGCCGTTGTGCTGACAGAACTCTCCCTCGAAGCTCTGCTGGATCGGAGTTCGTGGGACGTCACCGAGCTGAACGTGTGCTGAACTCGGAGGTGCCGTGCGTTCGGTACTTGGATCGGTCGGATCATGAAGATGTACGACTACATCAACCGCGTTCTCATAACGCTTTCGCTTACGGTCTACGAGGGTACGTGGACAACACTCTCCCCTCTCGTTGCTATGCATCACCATGATCTTGCGTGTGCGTAGGAATTTTTTGATATTACTACATTCCCCAACAGTGGTATCAGAGCCAGGTTTATGCGTAGATGTTATATGCACGAGTAGAACACAAGTGAGTTGTGGGCGATACTAGTCATACTGCTTACCAGCATGTCATACTTTGATTCGGCGGTATTGTTGGATGAAGCGGCCCGGACCGACATTACGCGTACGCTTACGCGAGACTGGTTCTACCGACGTGCTTCGCACACAAGTGGCTGGCGGGTGTCAGTTTCTCCAACTTTAGTTGAATCGAGTGTGGCTACGCCCGGTCCTTGTGAAGGTTAAAACATCACATACTTGACAAAATATCGTTGTGGTTTTGATGCGTAGGTAAGAACGGTTCTTTCTCAGCCCGTAGCAGCCATGTAAAACTTGCAACAACAAAGTAGAGGACGTCTAACTTGTTTTTGGAGGGCATGTTGTGATGTGATATGGTCAAGACATAATGCTAAATTTTATTGTATGAGATGATCATGTTTTGTAACAGAGTTATAGGCAACTGGCAGAAGCCATATGGTTGTCGCTTTATTGTATGAAATGCAATCGCCATGTAATTGCTTTACTTTATCACTAAGCGGTAGCGATAGTCGTAGAAGCAATAGTTGGCGAGACGGCAACGATGCTACAATGGAGATCAAGGTGTCGCGCCGGTGACGATGGTGATCACGACGGTGCTTTGGAGATGGAGATCAAAGGCACAAGATGATGATGGCCATATCATATCACTTATATTGGTTGCATGTGATGTTTATCTTTTATGCATCTTATTTTGCTTAGATCGACGGTAGCATTATAAGATGATCTCTCACTAAATTTCAAGGTATAAGTGTTCTCCCTGAGTATGCACCGTTGCGAAAGTTCGTCGTGCCGAGACACCACGTGATGATCGGGTGTGATAAGCTCTACGTTCACATACAACGGGTGCAAGCCAGTTTTGCACGCGCAGAATACTCGGGTTAAACTTGACGAGCCTAGCATATGCAGATATGGCCTCGGAACACTGAGACCGAAAGGTCGAGCGTGAATCATATAGTAGATATGATCAACATAGTGATGTTCACCATTGAAAACTACTCCATCTCACGTGATGATCGGACATGGTTTAGTTGATATGGATCACGTGATCACTTAGATGATTAGAGGGATGTCTATCTAAGTGGGAGTTCTTAAGTAATTTGATTAATTGAACTTTAATTTATCATAAACTTAGTACCTGATAGTATTTTGCATGTCTATGTTGTTGTAGATAGATGGTCCGTGCTGTTGTTCCGTTGAATTTTAATGTGTTCCTTGAGAAAGCAAAGTTGAAAGATGATGGTAGCAATTACACGGACTGGGTCCGTAACTTGAGGATTATCCTCATTGCTGCACAGAAGAATTACGTCCTGGAAGCACCGCTAGGTGACAAACCCACTGCAGGAGCAACGCCAGATGTTATGAAGGTCTGGCAGAGCAAAGCTGATGACTACTCGATAGTTCAGTGTGCCATGCTTTACGGCTTAGAACCGGGACTTCAACGACGTTTTGAACGTCATGGAGCATATGAGATGTTCCAGGAGTCGAAGTTAATATTTCAAGCAAATGCCTGGATTGAGAGATATGAAGTCTCTAATAAGTTCTACAGCTCCAAGATGGAGGAGAATAGTTCTGTCAGTGAGCATATACTCAAAATGTCTGGGTATAACAATCACTTGATTCAACTGGGAGTTAATCTTCCCGATGATAGTGTCATTGATAGAATTCTTCAATCACTGCCACCAAGCTACGAGAGCTTCGTGATGAACTATAATATTCAAGGAATGGATAAGACAATTCCCGAGCTCTTCGCGATGCTAAAGGCTGCGGAGGTAGAAATCAAGAAGGAGCATCAAATGTTGATGGTCAACAAGACCACCAGTTTCAATAAAAAGGGTAAATGGAAGAAGGGGAACTTCAAGAAGAACGGCAAGCAAGTTGCTGCTCAAGTGAAGAAGCCCAAGTCTGGACCTAAGCCTGAGACTGAGTGCTTCTACTACAAAGGGACTGGTCACTGGAAACGGAACTGCCCCAAGTATTTGGCGGATAAGAAGGATGGCAAGGTGAACAAAGGTATATGTGATATACATGTTATTGATGTGTACCTTACTAATGCTCGCAGCAGCACCTGGGTATTTGATACTGGTTCTGTTGCTAATATCTGCAACTCAAAACAGGGACTACGGATTAAGCAAAGATTGGCCAAGGACGAGGTGACGATGCGCGTGGGAAATGGTTCCAAAGTCGATGTGATCCCGGTCGGCACGCTACCTCTACATCTAACTCCAGGATTAGTTTTAGACCTGAATAATTGTTATTTGGTGCCAGCGTTGAGCATGAACATTATATCTGGATCTTGTTTGATGTGAGACGGTTATTCATTTAAATCTGAGAATAATGGTTGTTCTATTTATATGAGTAATATCTTTTATGGTCATGCACCCTTGAAGAGTGGTCTATTTTTGATGAATCTCGATAGTAGTGATACACATATTCATAATATTGAAGCTAAAAGATGCAGAGTTGATAATGATAGTGCAATTTATTTGTGGCACTGCCGTTTAGGTTGGTGTAAAGCGCATGAAGAAACTCCATTCTGATGGACTTTTGGAATCACTTGATTATGAATCACTTGGTACTTGCGAACCATGCCTCATGTGTAAGATGACTAAAACGCCGTTCTCCGGAACAATGGAGCGAGCAACAGATTTGTTGGAAATCATACATACTGATGTATGTGGTCCGATGAATGTTGAGGCTCGCGGCGGGTATCGTTATTTTCTCACCTTCACAAATGATTTGAGCAGATATGGGTATATCTACTTGATGAAACATAAGTTTGAAACATTTGAAAAGTTCAAAGAATTTCAGAGTGAAGTGGAAAATCATCGTAACAAGAAAATAAAGTTTCTACGATCTGATCGTGGAGGAGAATATTTGAGTTACGAGTTTGGTCTTCATTTGAAATAATGCGGAATAGTTTCGCAACTCACGCCACATGGAACACCACAGCGTAATGGTGTGTCCGAACGTCGTACTCGTACTTTACTAGATATGGTGCAATCTATGATGTCTCTTACTGATTTACCGCTATCGTTTTGGGGTTATGCTTTAGAGACGGCTGCATTCACGTTAAATAGGGCACCATCTAAATCCGTTGAGACGACGCGTTATGAACTTTGGTTTGGCAAGAAACCAAAGTTGTCGTTTCTGAAAGTTTGGGGCTGCGATGCTTATGTGAAAAAACTTCAACCTGATAAGCTCGAACCCAAATCGGAGAAATGTGTCTTTAGAGGATACCCAAAGGAGACTGTTGGGTACACCTTCTATCACAGATCCGAAGGCAAGACAATCGTTGCTAAGAATGGATCCTTTCTAGAGAAGGAGTTTCTCTCGAAAGAAGTGAGTTGGAGGAAAGTAGAACTTGATGAGGTAACTATACCTGCTCCCTTATTGGAAATTAGTTCACTGATGACCCACAAGTATAGGGGATCTATCGTAGTCCTTTCGATAAGTAAGAGTGTCGAACCCAATGAGGAGCAGAAGGAAATGATAAGCGGTTTTCAGCAAGGTATTCTCTGCAAGCACTGAAATTATAGGTAACAGATAGTTTTGTGATAGGATAATTTGTAACGAGCAACAAGTAACAAAAGTAAATAAAGTGCAGCAAGATGGCCCAATCCTTTTTGTAGCAAAGGACAAGCCTGGACAAACTCTTATATGAAGGAAAACGCTCCCGAGGACACATGGGAATTATCGTCAAGCTAGTTTTCATCACGTTCATATGATTCGCGTTCGGTACTTTGATAATTTGATATGTGTGTGGACCGGTGCTTGGGTGCTGTCCTTACTTGGACAAGCATCCCACTTATGATTAACCCCTATTGCAAGCATCCGCAACTACAAAAGAAGTATTAAGGTAAACCTAACCATAGCATGAAACATATGGATCCAAATCAGCCCCTTACGATGCAACGCATAAACTAGGGTTTAAGCTTCTGTCACTCTAGCAACCCATCATCTACTTATTACTTCCCAATGCCTTCCTCTAGGCCCAAATAATGGTGAAGTGTCTGTTGGGTAACGTAGCAATAATTCAAAATTTTCCTACGTGTCACCAAGATCAATCTAGGAGATGCTAGCAACGAGAGAGAGGGAGTGCATCTTCATACCCTTGAAGATCGTTAAGCGGAAGCGTTACAAGAACGCCGTTGATGGAGTCGTACTCGCGGCGATTCAAATCGCGGAAGATCCGATCTAGTGCCGAACGGATGACGCCTCCGCGTTCAACACACGTACAGCCCGGGGCCGTCTCCTCCTTCTTGATCCAGCAAGGGGAGAGGAGAAGTTGAGGGAGAACTCCAGCAGCACGACGGCGTGGTGGCGATGGAGCTCGTGGTTCTCCGGCAGAGCTTCGCTAAGCACTACAGAGGAGGAGGAGTTGGAGGAGGAGAGGGCTGCGCCAGGCAAGGGGTGTGGCTGCCCTCTCTCTCCCTCACTATATATAGGGGGAAGGGGGGTGGAGGAGATGCCCTAGGGTTCCCTAGGGGAGGGGCGGCGGCCACAGGGGAAACCCTAGATGGGTTTGGGCGCCCCCACCCCTGGGAAACTTGCCCCCCAAGCCGGGAGGGGTGGCTGCCCTAGGGGAGGCGCCCCCACCTCTCCACGTTACATGAGAGGGGTTGGGAGGGGCGCACAGCCTCTTAGTGGGCTGGTGTGCCCCCTCCCCTTGGCCCATAAGGCCCCCAACGCTTGCCGGGGCCTCCGAAACACCTTTCGGTCACCTAGTCGTCACCCGGTACTCCCAGAACAATTCCGGACTCCGATACCCTTCGTCCAATATATCGATCTTCACCTCCAGACCATTCCGGAGTTCCTCGTCACATCCGGGATCTCATCAGAGACTCCGAACAACCTTCGTAACCACATACTATTTCCCATAACAACTCTAGCGTCACCGAACCTTAAGTGTGTAGACCCTATGGGTTCGGGAACCATGCAGACATGACCGAGACACCTCTCCGGCCAATAACCAATAGCGGGATCTGGATACCCATATTGGCTCCCACATGTTCCACGATGATCTCATCGGATGAACCACCATGTCGAGGATTCAGTCAATCCCGTATACAATTCCCTTTATCTATCGGTATGTTACTTCCCCGAGATTCGATCGTCGGTATCCCTATACCTTGTTCAATCTCGTTACCGGCAAGTCTCTTTACACGTTCCGTAACGCATGATCCCGTGGCTAACTCTTTAGTCACATTGAGCTCATTATGATGATGCATTACCGAGTGGGCCCAGAGATACCTCTCCGTCATACGGAGTGACAAATCCCAGTCTCAATTCGTGCCAACTCAACAGATACTTTCGGAGCTACCTGTAGTGCACCTTTATAGTCACCCAGTTACGTTGTGAGGTTTGGTACACCCAAAGCATTCCTACGGTATCCGGGAGTTGCACAATCTCATGGTCTAAGGAAATGACACTTGACATTAGAAAAGCTCTTAGCAAACGAACTACACGATCTTGTGCTATGCTTAGGATGTTGGGAATCGTAGCATAATTTAAAATTTTCCTACGCTCACCAAGATGCATCTATGGAGTCTACTAGCAACGAGGGGAAAGGAGTGGATCTACATACCCTTGTAGATCGCGAGCGGAAGCGTTCCAATGAACGTGGATGACGGAGTCGTACTCGCCGTGATCCAAATCACCGATGACCGAGTGCCGAACGTACGGCACCTCCGCGTTCAACACACGTACGGTGCAGCGACGTCTCCTCCTTCTTGATCCAGCAAGGGGGGAGGAGAGGTTGATGGAGATCCAACAGCACGACTGCGTGGTGGTGGATGTAGCGGGTCTCCGGCAGGGCTTCGCCGAGCTTCTGCGAGAGAGAGAGAGGTGTTGCAGGGGAGGAGGGAGGCGCCCAAGGCTTGGATGTTGCTGCCCTCCCTTCCCCCCACTATATATAGGGCCAAGGGAGAGGGGGGGCGCAGCCTTGCCCCTTCCTCCAAGGAAGGGTGCGGCCAGGGGGGGAGTCCTTCCCCCCCAAGGCACCTCGGAGGTGCCTTCCCCCTTTAGGACTCTCCCTTTTTTCTTATCTCTTGCGCATGGGCCTCTTGGGGCTGGTGCCCTTGGCCCATATAGGCCAAGGCGCACCCCTTACAGCCCATGTGCCCCCCCCGGGGCTGGTGGACCCCCGGACCCCTTTCGGCACTCCCGGTACAATACCGATAAAGCGCGAAACTTTTCCGGCGACCAAAATAAGACTTTCCATATATAAATCTTTACCTACGGATCATTCCGGAACCTCTCGTGACGTCCGGGATCTCATCCAGGACTCCGAACAACTTTCGGTTTCCGCATACATATATCTCTACAACCCTAGCGTCACCGGACCTTAAGTGTGTAGACCCTACGGGTTCGGGAGACATGCAGACATGACCGAGACGCCTCTCCGGTCAATAACCAACAGCGGGATCTGGATACCCATGTTGGCTCCCACATGTTCCACGATGATATCATCGGATGAACCACGGTGTCGAGGATTCAATCAATCCGTATGCAATTCCCTTTGTCAATCGGTATGTTACTTGCCCGAGATTCGATCGTCGGTATCCCAATACCTTGTTCAATCTCGTTACCGGCAAGTCTCTTTAGTCGTACCGCAATGCATGATCCCGTGACTAACGCCTTAGTCACATTGAGCTCATTATGATGATGCATTACCGAGTGGGCCCAGAGATACCTCTCCGTCACACGGAGTGACAAATCCCAGTCTCGATCCGTGCCAACCCAACAGACACTTTCGGAGATACCCGTAATGCACCTTTATAGTCACCCAGTTACGTTGTGACGTTTGGCACACCCAAAGCACTCCTACTGTATCCGGGAGTTGCACGATCTCATGGTCTAAGGAAAAGATACTTGACATTGGAAAAGCTCTAGCAAACGAAACTACACGATCTTTTATGCTATGCTTAAGTTGGGTCTTGTCCATCACATCATTCTCCTAATGATGTGATCCCGTTATCAATGACATCCAATGTCCATAGTCAGGAAACCATGACTATCTGTTGATCAACGAGCTAGTCAACTAGAGGCTTACTAGGGACAGGTTGTGGTCTATGCATTCACACATGTATTACGATTTCCGGAAAATACAATTATAGCATGAATAATAGACAATTACCATGAACAAAGAAATATAATAATAACCATTTATTATTGCCTCTAGGGCGTATTTCCAACAGTCTCCCACTTGCACTAGAGTCAATAATCTAGTTCACATCACCATGTGATTAACACTCACTGGTCACATCACCATGTGACCAACATCTAAAGAGTTTACTAGAGTCAACGATCTAGTTCACATCACTATGTGATTATCACTCAATGTGTTCTGGTTTGGTCATGTTATGCTTGTGAGAGAGGTTATTAGTCAACGGGTCTGAACCTTTCAGAACCGTGTGCTTTACGAATATCTATGTCATCTTGTGGATGCTACCACGCGCTATTTGGAGCCATTTCAAATAATTGCTCTACTATACGAATCCGGTTTACTACTCAGAGTCATCCGGATTAGTGTCAAAGTTCGCATCGACGTAACCCTTTACGACGAACTCCTTTCCACCTCCATAATCGAGAAAAAATTCCTTAATCCACTAGGTACTAAGGATAAGTTCGACCGCTGTCATGGGATCCTTTCCGGATCACCATTGTACCCTCTCGACCAACTCATGGCAAGGCACACTACATGTGCGGTACACAGCATAGCATGCTATAGAGCCTACGTCTAAAGCATAGGGGACGACCCTCGTCCTTACTCTATCTTCTGCTATGGTCAGGTCTTGAGTCTCACTCAATACTCACACCTTGTAACACAGCCAAGAACTCCTTCTTTGCTGATCTATTTTGAACTCTTTCAAAATCATGTCAAGGTGTGCTGTCTTTTGAAAGTATCATCAGGCGTCTTGATCTATCTCTATGGATCTTGATGCCCAATATGTAAGTAGCTTTATCCAGGTCTTCCTTTGAAAAACTCCTTTCAAACAACCCTTTATGCTTTCCAGAAATTTTGCATCATTTCAGATCAACAATATGTCATTCACATATACTTATCAGAAATGTTGTAGCGCTCCCACTCACTTTATTGTAAATACAAGTTTCTAACAAACTTTGTATAAATCCAAAAACTTTGATCACTCCATCAAAGCGTATATTCTGACTCCGAGATGCTTGCTCTAATCCATGGAAGGATCGCTGGAGCTAGCATACCTTTTAGCATCCTTAGGATCGACAAAACCTTTCTGATTGTATCACATACAACCTTTCCTTACGAAAACTGGTAAGGAAACTTGTTTTAGACATCCATCTGCCAGATTTCATAAATGTAGCTAATGCTAACATGATTCCGACGGACCTAAGCATCGCTATGGATGAGAAAAACCCATCGTAGTCAACTCCTTGAACTTGTGAAAATACTCTTTGCCACAAGTCGAGCTTTATAGACGGTAACATTACCGTCCATGTCCGTCTTCTTCTTAAAGATCCATTTATCTCAATGGCTTGCCGATCATCGGGCAAGTTCACCAAAGTCCATGCTTTGTTCTGATACATGGATTCTATCTCGGATTTCATGGCCTCGAGCCATTCGTCGGAATATGGGCCCACCATCGCTTCTCCATAGCTCGTAGATTCATTGTTGTCTAGCAACATGACTTCCAAGACAGGATCACGCATTACTCTGAAGTAGTGCGCATCCTCGTCATCCTACGAGGTTTGGTAGTGACTTGATCCGAAGTTTCATGATCACTATCATAAGCTTCCACTTCAATTGGTGTAGGTGCCACAGGAACAACTTCCTGTGCCCTGCTACACACTAGTTGAAGCGACGGTTCAATAACCTTATCAAGTCTCCACCATCCTCCCACTCAATTCTTTCGAGAGAAACTTTTCCTCGAGAAAGGACTCGTTTCTAGAAGCAATTACTTCTGCTTCCAGATCTGAAATAGGAGGTATGCCCAACTGTTTTTTTGGGTATTCTATGAAGATGCATTTATCCGCTTTGGGTTCGAGCTTATCAACCTGAAACTTTTTCACATAAGCATCGCAGCCCCAAACTTTTAAGAAACGACAACTTAGGTTTCTATAAACGGTGTCGTCTCAACGGAATTGCGTGGTGCCCCTTTTAAAGTGAATGCGGTTGTCTCTAATGCCTAACCCATAAACGATAGTGGTAATTTGATAAGAAACATCATGGTATGCACCATATCCAATAGGGTGCAGTTATGATGTTTGGACACACCATCACACTATGGTGTTCCAGGCGGTATTAATTGTGAAACACTTTCCACAATGTCTCAATTGTGTGCCAAACTCGTCACTCAGATACTCATCTCTATGATCATATCACAGACATTTTATCCTCTTGTCACGATGATCTTCAACTTCACTCTGAAATTACTTGAACTTTTCAATAATTCAGACTTGTGTTTCATCAAGTAAATACACTCAGCATCTACTCAAATCATCTGTGAAGTAAGAACATAACGATATCCACTGCATGCCTCAGCATTCATTGGACTGCATACATCAAAATGTATTACTTCCAATAAATTGCTCTCTTGTTCCATCTCACTAAAAACGAGGACTTTCGGTCACTTTGCCCATGTGGTATGATTTGCATGTCTCAAGTGATTCATAATCAAGTGAGTCCAAACGATCCATCTGTATGGAGTTTCTTCATGCATATATACCAATAGACATGGTTCGCATGTCTCAATCTTTTCAAAAATGAGTGAGTCCAAAGATCCACCTACATGGAGCTTCTTCATGCGTTCTACACCAATATGACTCAAGTGGCAGTGCCACAAGTATGTGGTACTATCATTACTATCTTATATCCTTTTTGGCATGAACATGTGTATCACTGCGATCGAGATTCATTTTAGGTGCAAGACCATTGAAGGTATTATTCAAATAAATAGAGTAACCATTATTCTCCTTAAATGAATAACCGTTTTGCGGTAAACATAATCCAATCATGTTCAACACAAACACCAAATCTCGATGGTAGAGGCAGCATGCAATGCTTGATCACATCAACCTTGGAAACACTTCCAACACATATCGTCATCTCACCTTTAGCTAGTCTCCATTTATTCCGCAGCTTTTGTTTCGAGTTACTAATACTTAGCAACCGAACCAGTATCTAATACCCTGGTGCTGCTAGGAGTACTAGTAAAGTACACATTCATATAACGTATATCCAATATACTTTGTCGACCTTGCCTGCCTTCTCATCTACCAAGTATCTAGGGTAGTACTGCTTCAGTGACTGTTCCTCTCATTACAGAAGCACTTAGTCTCGGGTTTGGGTTCAACCTTGGGATTCTTCACTAGAGCAGCAAACGACTTGCTGTTTCATGAAGTATCCCTTTTGCCCTTGCCCTTCTTAAACTAGTGGTTTTACTAACCATCAACAATTGATGCTCCTTCTTGATTTCTACTCTCGCGGTGTCAAACATCGCGAATAGCTCAAGGATCATCATAACTATCCTTGATATGTTATAGTTCATCACGAAGCTTTACTAGCTTGGTGGCAGTGACTATGGAGAACTATCACTATCTCATCTGGGAGATTAACTCCCACTCGATTCAAGCGATTGTGGCACTCAGACAATCTGAGCACACGCTCAACGATTGAGCTTTTCTCCCTTAGTTTGCAGGCTTAAGAAACTTGTCAGAGGTCTCATACCTCTTGACGTGGGCACTAGTCTGAAATCCCAATTTCAGTCTTCGGAATATCTCACATGTTCTGCGACGTTTCAGAAACGTCTTTGGTGCCACAATTCTAAACCGCACCGAACTATCACGTAGTTATCAAAACGTGTATGTCAGATGTTTTGTAACATCTACAGACGACGCTGAGGTTCAGCACACCGAGCGGTGCATTAAGGACATAAGCCTTCTGTGCAGCAATGAGGACAATCCTCAGTTTACGGACCCAGTCCGCATAATAGCTACTACCAACTTTCAACTAAATTTTCTCTAGGAACATATCTTAACCAGTAGAACTAAAGCGCAAGCCATGACATAATTTGCAAATACTTTTTGACTATGTTCATGACAATGAAGTTCATCTGATTATGAACTCCCACTCAGATAGACATCCCTCTAGTCATCTAAGTGAAACATGATCCGAGTTCAACTAGGCCGTGTCCGATCATCACGTGAGACGGACTAGTCAAGATCGGTGAACATCTCCATGTTGATCGTATCTTCTATACGACTCATGCTCGACCTTTCGGTCCTCCGTGTTCCGAGGCCATGTCTGTACATGCTAGGCTCGTCAAGTCAACCTAAGTGTATTGCGTGTGTTCCGAGGCCATGTCTGTACATGCTAGGCTCGTCAACACCCGTTGTATTCGAACGTAAGAATCTATCACACCCGATCATCACGTGGTGCTTCGAAACGATGAACCTTCGCAACGGTGCATAGTTAGGGTGAACACTTTCTTGAAATTATTATAAGGGATCATCCTACTTGCTACCGTCGTTCTAAGCAAATAAGATGCAAAAACATGATAAACATCACATGCAATCAAATAGTGACATGATATGGCCAATATCATCATGCTCCTTTGATCTCCATCTTCGGGGCACCATGATCATCTTTGTCACCGGCATGACACCATGATCTCCATCATCATGATCTCCATCATTGTGTCTTCATGAAGTTGTCACGCCAACGATTACTTCTACTTCTATGGCCAACTCGTTTAGCAACAAAGTAAAGTAATTTACATGGCGTCATTCAATGACTCGCAGGTCATGCAAAATAATAAAGACAACTCCTATGGCTCCTGCCGGTTGTCATACTCATCGACATGCAAGTCGTGATTCCTATTACAAGAATATGATCAATCTCATACATCACATATATCATTCATCACATCTTCTGGCCATATCACATCACATGGCACTTGCTGCAAAAACAAGTTAGACGTCCTCTAATTGTTGTTGCAAGTTTTTTACGTGGTTTGTAGGTTTCTAGCAAGAACGTTTCTTACCTACGTATGACCACAACGTGATTTGCCAATTTCTATTTACCCTTCATAAGGACCCTTTTCATCGAATCCGTTCCGACTAAAGTAGGAGAGACAGACACCCGCTAGCCACCTTATGCATCTAGTGCATGTCAGTCGGTGGAACCTGTCTCACGTAAGAGTACGTGTAAGGTCGGTCCGGGCCGCTTCATCCTACAATGCCGCCGAAACAAGAAAAGACTAGTAGCGGCAAGAAGAATTGGCAAACTCAACGCCCACAACTACTTTGTGTTCTACTCGTGCATAGTAACTACGCATAGACCTGGCTCATGATGCCACTGTTGGGAATCGTAGCATAATTTAAAATTTTCCTACGCTCACCAAGATGCATCTATGGAGTCTACTAGCAACGAGGGGAAAGGAGTGGATCTACATACCCTTGTAGATCGCGAGCGGAAGCGTTCCAATGAACGTGGATGACGGAGTCGTACTCGCCGTGATCCAAATCACCGATGACCGAGTGCCGAACGTACGGCACCTCCGCGTTCAACACACGTACGGTGCAGCGACGTCTCCTCCTTCTTGATCCAGCAAGGGGGGAGGAGAGGTTGATGGAGATCCAACAGCACGACGGCGTGGTGGTGGATGTAGCGGGTCTCCGGCAGGGCTTCGCCGAGCTTCTGCGAGAGAGAGAGGTGTTGCAGGGGAGGAGGGAGGCGCCCAAGGCTTGGATGTTGCTGCCCTACCTTCCCCCCACTATATATAGGGCCAAGGGAGAGGGGGGGGGGCGCAGCCTTGCCCCTTCCTCCAAGGAAGGGTGCGGCCAGGGGGGGAGTCCTTCCCCCCCAAGGCACCTCGGAGGTGCCTTCCCCCTTTAGGACTCTCCCTTTTTTTCTTATCTCTTGCGCATGGGCCTCTTGGGGCTGGTGCCTTGGCCCATATAGGCCAAGGCGCACCCCTTACAGCCCATGTGGCCCCCCGGGGCTGGTGGACCCCCTTGGTGGACCCCCGGACCCCTTTCGGCACTCCCGATACAATACCGATAAAGCGCGAAACTTTTCCGGCGACCAAAATAAGACTTTCCATATATAAATCTTTACCTCCGGACCATTCCGGAACCTCTCGTGACGTCCGGGATCTCATCCGGGACTCCGAACAACTTTCGGGTTTCCGCATACATATATCTCTACAACCCTAGCGTCACGGGACCTTAAGTGTGTAGACCCTACGGGTTCGGGAGACATGCAGACATGACCGAGACGCCTCTCCGGTCAATAACCAACAGCGGGATCTGGATACCCATGTTGGCTCCCACATGTTCCACGATGATATCATCGGATGAACCACGGTGTCGAGGATTCAATCAATCCGTATGCAATTCCCTTTGTCAATCGGTATGTTACTTGCCCGAGATTCGATCGTCGGTATCCCAATACCTTGTTCAATCTCGTTACCGGCAAGTCTCTTTAGTCGTACCGCAATGCATGATCCCGTGACTAACGCCTTAGTCACATTGAGCTCATTATGATGATGCATTACTGAGTGGGCCCAGAGATACCTCTCCGTCACACGGAGTGACAAATCCCAGTCTCGATCCGTGCCAACCCAACAGACACTTTCGGAGATACCCGTAATGCACCTTTATAGTCACCCAGTTACGTTGTGACGTTTGGCACACCCAAAGCACTCCTACGGTATCCGGGAGTTGCACGATCTCATGGCCTAAGGAAAAGATACTTGACATTGGAAAAGCTCTAGCAAACGAAACTACACGATCTTTTATGCTATGCTTAAGTTGGGTCTTGTCCATCACATCATTCTCCTAATGATGTGATCCCGTTATCAATGACATCCAATGTCCATAGTCAGGAAACCATGACTATCTGTTGATCAACGAGCTAGTCAACTAGAGGCTTACTAGGGACAGGTTGTGGTCTATGCATTCACACATGTATTACGATTTCCGGACAATACAATTATAGCATGAATAATAGACAATTACCATGAACAAAGAAATATAATAATAACCATTTATTATTGCCTCTAGGGCATATTTCCAACATAGGATTGGGTCTTGTCCATCACATCATTCTCCTAATGATGTGATCCCGTTATCAATGACATCCAATGTCCATGGTCAGGAAACCATAACCATCTATTGATCAACGAGCTAGTCAACTAGAGGCTTACTCGGGACATGTTGTGGTCTACGTATTCACACATGTATTACGGTTTCCAGTTAATACAATTATAGCATGAACAATAGACAATTATCATGAACAAGGAAATACAATAATAACCATTTTATTATTGCCTCTAGGGCATATTTCCAACAGTCTCCCACTTGCACAAGAGTCAATAATCTAGTTCACATCACTATGTGATTGTAATGAATCCAACACCCATGGGGTTTGTTCATATCTCGCTTGTGAGAGAGGTTTTTAGTCAATGGGTCTGAACCTTCCAGATCCGTGTGTGCTTTACAAATCTCTATGTCATCTTGTAGATGCAGCTACCACGCGCTACTTGGAGCTATTCCAAATAACTGCTCTACTATACGAATCCGGTTTACTACTCAGAGTCATCTGGATTAGTGTCAAAGTTTGCATTGACGTAACCCTTTATGACGAACTCTTTTTCCACCTCCATAATCGAGAAAATTCCTTAGTCCACTAGATACTAAGGATAAGTTCGACTGCTGTCATGTGATCCATTCCTGGATTACTCTTGTACCCCTTGACTGACTCATGGCAAGGCACACTTCAGGTGCGGTACACAGCATAGCATACTGTAGAGCCTACGTCTAAAGCATAGGGGACAACCTTCGTCCTTTCTCTCTCTTCTGCCGTGGTCATGTTTTGAGTCTTACTCAATACTCACACCTTGTAACACAGCCAAGAACTCCTTCTTTGCTGATCTATTTTGAACTCCTTCAAAATCTTGTCACGGTATGTATTCATTTGAAAGTACTATTAAGCGTTTTTGATCTATCCTTATAGATCTTGATGCTCAATGTTCAAGTAGCTTAATCCAGGTTTTCCATTGAAAAACACTTTTCAAATAACCCTGTATGCTTTCTAGAAATTCTACATCATTTCTGATCAACAATATGTTAACAACACATACTCATCAAAAATTCTATAGTGCTCCCACTCACTTCTTTGGAAATACAAGTTTCTCATAAACTTTGTAAAAACCCAAAATCTTTGATCATCTCATCAAAGCGTACATTCCAACTCCGAGATGCTTACTCCAGTCCTTAGAAGGATTGCTGGAGCTTTGCATACTTGTTAGCATCTTTCAGGATTGACAAAATCTTCTGGTTGTATCACATACAACCTTTCCTCAAGAAAATCGTCGAGGAAACAATGTTTTTTTTGACATCCTATCTGCAAGATTTCATAAATAATGCAGTAACTGCTAATATAATTCCAACAGACTCTTAGCATCGCTACGAGTGAGAAAATCTCATCGTAGTCAACTCCTTGAACTTGTCGGAAAACATCTTAATGACAAGTCGAGCTTTCTTAATGGTGACACTTACCATCATTGTCCGTCTTCCTTTTAAAATCCATTTGCACCCAACAGCCTTACGACCATCAAGTAGTTCTTCCAAAGTCTATACTTTGGTTTTATACATGGATCCCCTCTCGGATTTTATGGCCTCGAGCCATTCGTCAGAATCTGGGCCCACCATCGTTTCTCCATAGCTCGTAGGTTCATTGTTGTCTAGCAACATGACTTCCAAGACAGGATTACGTACCACTCTGAAGTAGTACGCATCCTTGTCGACCTACGAGGTTTGGTAGTGACTTGATCCGAAGTTTCATGATCACTATCATAAGCTTCCACTTCAGTTGGTGCAGGTGCCACAGGAACAACTTCCTGTGCCCTGCTACACACTAGTTGAAGTGACGGTTCAATAACCTCATCAAGTCTCCACCATCCTCCCACTCAATTCTTTCGAGAGAAACTTTTCCTCGAGAAAGGACCCGTTTCTAGAAACAATCACTTTTGCTTCCGGATCTGAAATAGGAGGTATACCCAACTGTTTTGGGTATTCTATGAAGATGCATTTATCCGTTTTGGGTTCGAGCTTATCAGCCTAAAACTTTTTCACATAAGCACCGCAGCCCCAAACTTTTAAGAAACGACAACTTAGGTTTCTCTAAACCATAGTTCATACGGTGTCGTCTCAACGGAATTGCGTGGTGCCCTATTTAAAGTGAATGCGGTTGTCTCTAATGCCTAACCCGTAAACGATAGTGGTAATTCGATAAGAGACATCATGGTATGCACCATATCCAATAGGGTGCAATTATGATGTTCGGACACACCATCACACTATGGTGTTCCAGGCGGTATTAGTTGTGAAACAATTTCCACAATTTCTTAATTGTGTGCCAAACTCGTAACTCAGATATTCATCTCTATGATCATATCATAGACATTTTATCCTCTTGTCACGACGATCTTCAACTTCACTCTAAAATTACTTAAACCTTTCAATAATTCAGACTTGTGTTTCATCAAGTAAATATACTCAGCATCTACTCAAATTATCTGTGAAGTAAGAACACAACGATATCCACTGCGTGCCTCAGCACTCATTGGACTGCACACATCAAAATGTATTACTTCCAACGAGTTGCTTTCTTGTTCCATCTTACTGAAAACGAGGCCTTTCAGTCATCTTGCCCATGTGGTATGATTTGCATGTCTCGAGTGATTCAAAATCAAGTGAGTCCAAACGATCCATCTGTATGGAGTTTCTTCATGCATATCTACCAATAGACATGGTTCGCATGTCTCAATCTTTTCAAAAACGAGTGAGTCCAAAGATCCATCACCATGGAGCTTCTTCATGCGTTTTATACCAATATGACTCAAATGGCAGTGCCACAAGTATGTGGTACTATCATTACTATCTTATATCTTTTGGCATGAACATGTGTATCACTACGATCAAGATTCAATAAACCATTCACTTTAGGTGCAAGACCATTGAAGGTATTATTCAAATAAACAGAGTAACCATTATTCTCCTTAAATGAATAACCATATTGCGATAAACATAATCCAATCATGTCTATGCTCAACGCAAACACCAAATAACAATTATTTAGGTTTAATACCAATCCCGATGGTAGAGGGAGCGTACGATGTTTGATTACATCAACCTTGGAAACACTTCCAACACATATCGTCATCTCACCTTTAGCTAGTCTCCGTTTATTCCGTAGCCTTTTATTTCGAGTTACCAACACTTAGCAACCGAACCGGTATCTAATACCCTGGTGCTACTAGGAGTACTAGTAAAGTACACATTAATATAATGTATATCCAATATACTTCTGTCGACCTTGCCTTCCTTCTCATCTACCAAGTATCTAGGGTAGTTCTGCTTCAGTGACCGTTCCCCTCATTACAGAAGCACTTAGTCTCGGGTTTGGGTTCAACCATGGGTTTCTTCACTAGAGCAGCAACTGATTTGCCGTTTCATGAAGTATCCCTTCTTTCCCTTGCCCTTCTTGAAACTAGTGGTTTTACTAACCATCAACAATTGATGCTCCTACTTGATTTCTACTTTCGCGGTGTCAAACATCGCGAGTTGCTCAAGGATCATCATGTCTATCCCTGATATGTTATAGTTCATCACGAAGCTCTAATAGCTTGGTGGCAGTGACTATGGAGAACCATCACTATCTCATCTGGAAGATTAACTCCCACTCGATTCAAGCGATTGTAGTACTCAGACAATCTGAGCACATGCTCAACGATTGAGCTTTTCTCCCTTAGTTTGCAGGCTTAAGAAACTTGTCAGAGGTCTCATACCTCTTGACGTGGGCACTAGTCTGAAATCCCAATTTCAGTCTTTGGAACATCTCATATGTTCTGCGACGTTTCAAAAACGTCTTTGGCGCCTCAATTCTAAACCGTTAGCATTACGCACTGAACTATCACGTAGTCATCAAAACGTGTATGTCAGATGTTCGCAACATCCACAGACGACGCTCGAGGTTCAGCACACCGAGCAGTGCATTAAGGACATAAGCCTTCTGCGCAGCAATGAGGATAATCCTCAGTTTACGGACCCAGTCCGCATAATTTCTACTATCAACTTTCAACTAAATTTTCTCTAGGAACACATCTTAAACAGTAGAACTAAAGCGTAAGCTACGACATAATTTGCAAAGACCTTTTGACTATGTTCATGATAATTAAGTTCATCTGATTATTTAATGAACTCCCACTTAGATAGACATCCCTCTAGTCATCTAAGTGATACATGATCCGAATCGACTAGACCGTGTCCGATCATCACGTGAGACGGACTAGTCATCAACGGTGAACATCTCCATGTTGATCGTATCTACTATACGACTCATGTTCGACCTTTCGGTCTCTTGTGTTCCGAGGCCATGTCTGTACATGCTAGGCTCGTCAAGTCAACCTAAGTGTTTCGCATGTGTAAATCTGGCTTACACCCGTTGTATGCGAACGTTAGAATCTATCACACCCGATCATCACGTGGTGCTTCGAAACAACGAACCTTCACAACGGTGCACAGTTAGGGGGAACACATCTCTTGAAATTTTAGTGAGGGATCATCTTATTTATGCTACCGTCGTTCTAAGCAAATAAGATGTAAACATGACAAACATCACATGCAAATCATAAAGTGACATGATATGGCCAATATCATCTTGCGCCTTTGATCTCCATCTTCGAGGCGCGACATGATCACCCTCGTCACCGGCATGAAACAATGATCTCCATCATCGTGTCTTCATGAAGTTGTCTCGCCAACTATTACTTCTACTACTATGGCTAACGGTTAGCAATAAAGTAAAGTAATTACATGGCGTTTTTCATTGACACGCAGGTCATACAATAAATGAAGACAACTCCTATGGCTCCTGCCGGTTGTCATACTCATCGACATGCATGTCATGATTCCTATTACAAGAACATGATCAGTCTCATACATCACATATATATAATTCATCACATCCTTTTGGCCATATCACATCACAGCATACCCTGCAAAACAAGTTAGACTTCCTCTAATTGTTGTTGCATGTTTTACGTGGCTGCTATGGGTTTCTAGCAAGAATGTTTCTTACCTACGCAAAAGCCACAATGGTGATATGCCAATTGCTATTTACCCTTCATAAGGACTCTCTTCATCGAATCCGATCCGACTAAAGTGGGAGAGACAGACACCCGCTAGCCACCTTATGCATCAAGTGCATGTCAGTCGGTGGAACCTGTCTCATGTAAGAGTACGTGTAAGGTCGGTCCGGGCCGCTTCATCCCACAATGCCGCCGAATCAAGATAAGACTAGTAACGGTAAGCAAATTGAACAAATCATCGCCCACAACTACTTTGTGTTCTACTCGTGCATAGAATCTACGCATAGACCTAGCTCATGATGCCACTGTTGGGTAATGTAGCAATACTTCAAAATTTTCCTACGTGTCACCAAGATCAATCTAGGAGATGCTAGCAACGAGAGAGAGGGAGTGCATCTTCATACCCTTGAAGATCGCTAAGCGGAAGCGCACGGTTGATGGAGTCGTACTCGCGGCAATTCAAATCGCGGAAGATCCGATCTAGCGCCGAACGGACGGCGCCTCCGCGTTCAACACACGTACAGCCTGGGGACGTCTCCTCCTTCTTGATCCAGCAAGGGGAGAGGAGAAGTTGAGGGAGAACTCAAGCAGCACGACGGCGTGGTGGCGATGGAGCTCGTGGTTCTCCGGCAGAGCTTCGCTAAGCACTACGGAGGAGGAGGAGTTGGAGGAGGAGAGGGCTGCGCCAGGCAAGGGGTGCGGCTGCCCTCTCTCTCTCTCCCTCACTATATATAGGGGGAAGGGGGGTGGAGGAGGCGCCCTAGGGTTCCCTAGGGGAGGGGCGGCGGCCACAGGGGAAACCATAGATGGGTTTGGGCGCCCCCACCCCTGGGAAACTTGCCCCCCAAGCCGGGAGGGGTGGCTGCCCTAGGGGAGGCGCCCCCACCTCTCCACGTTATGTGAGAGGGGTTGGGAGGGGCGCACAGCCCCTTAGTGGGCTGGTGTGCCCCCTCCCCTTGGCCCATAAGGCCCCCCAACGCTTGCCGGGGCCTCCGAAACACCTTTCGGTCACGCTGGTCGTCACCCGGTACTCCCAGAACAATTCCGGACTCCAATACCCTTCGTCCAATATATCGATCTTCACCTCCGGACCATTCCGGAGTTCCTCGTCACATCCGGGATCTCATCCGGGACTCCGGACAACCTTCGGTAACCACATACTATTTCCCATAACAACTCTAGCGTCACCGAACCTTAAGTGTGTAGACCCTACGGGTTCGGGAACCATGCAGACATGACCGAGACACCTCTCCGGCCAATAACCAATAGCGGGATCTGGATACCCATATTGGCTCCCACATGTTCCACAATGATCTCATCGGATGAACCACGATGTCGAGGATTCAGTCAATCCCGTATACAATTCCCTTTGTCTATCGGTATGTTACTTGCCCGAGATTCGATCATCGGTATCCCTATACCTTGTTCAATCTCGTTACCGGCAAGTCTCTTTACTCGTTCCGTAACGCATGATCCCGTGGCTAACTCATTAGTCACATTGAGCTCATTATGATGATGCATTACCGAGTGGGCCTAGAGATACCTCTCCGTCATACGGAGTGACAAATCCCAGTCTCGATTCGTGCCAACTCAACAGATACTTTCGGAGCTACCTGTAGTGCACCTTTATAGTCACCCAGTTACGTTGTGAGGTTTGGTACACCCAAAGCATTCCTACGGTATCCGGGAGTTGCACAATCTCATGGTCTAAGGAAATGATACTTGACATTAGAAAAGCTCTTAGCAAACGAACTACACGATCTTGTGCTATGCTTAGGATTGGGTCTTGTCCATCACATCATTCTCCTAATGATGTGATCCCGTTATCAATGACATCCAATGTCCATGGTCAGGAAACCATAACCATCTATTGATCAACGAGCTAGTCAACTAGAGGCTTACTAGGGACATGTTGTGGTCTATGTATTCAGACATGTATTACGGTTTCCAGTTAATACAATTATAGCATGAACAATAGACAATTATCATGAACAAGGAAATACAATAATAACCATTTTATTATTGCCTCTAGGGCATATTTCCAACAGTGTCATGTAGTCGACGTTCACATAACACCACTAGAGGAGAGACAACATACATCTCATCAAAATATCGAACGAATACCAAATTCACATGACTACTAATAGCAAGACTTCTCCCACGTCCTCAGGAACAAACGTAACTACTCACAAATCATATTCATGTTCATAATCAGAGGAGTATTAATGCGCATAATGGATCTGAACATATGATCTTCCACCAAATAAACCAACTAGCATCAACTACAAGGAGTTATCAACACTACTAGCAACCTACAGGTACCAATCTCAGACTTAGAGACAAGAATTGGATACAAGAGATGAACTAGGGTTTGAGAGGAGATGGTGCTGGTGAAGATGTTGATGGAGATTGGCCCCCTCCCGATGAGAGGAGCGTTGGTGATGACGATGATTTCCCCCTCCCGGAGGGAAGTTTCCCCGGCATAACAGCTCTGCGGGAGCCCTAGATTGGTTCCGCCAAGGTTCCGCCTCGTGGCGGCGGAGTCTCGTCCCGAAAGCTTGCTTGTGATTTTTCTTCGGAATAAAGACTTCATATAGCAGAAGATGGGCATCGGAGGGCCACCAGGGGGCCCACGAGGCAGGGGGGCGCGCCCAGGGGGTAGGGCGCGCCCCCCACCCTCGTGCCTGGTGGGTGGCCCCCCTCTAGTATTTCTTCCTCTCAATATTTTTTATTATTTCCAAAAATAACTTCCGTGGAGTTTCAGGACTTTTGGAGTTGTGCAGAATAGGTCTCTAATATTTGCTCCTTTTCCAGCCCAAAATTCCAGCTGCCGGCATTCTCCCTCTTCATGTAAACCTAGTAAAATAAGAGAGAATAGGCATAAGTATTGTGACATAATGTGTAATAACAGCCCATAATGCAATAAATATCGATATAAAAGCATGATGAAAAATGGACGTATCAACTCCCCAAGCTTAGACCTCGCTTGTCCTCAAGCGGAAGCCGATAATGATAAATATGCCCACATGTTTAGAGGTAGAGGTGTCGATAAAATAAAATACAGACATGAGGGCATCATGATCATTCTTACAACATCAACATATATGGATATTGTCATATGATTTCTTATGCTCAAGTAATAATCTATTCACAATGTCAAGTATGAATCAGAAACTTCATTGAGAACCAACAAACTATAATCTCAGTCATTGGAGCAATTGCAATTTATCATAACATCAGCAAGAGTCTATGTCAGAGCTTTTCAGCAAGTCCACATACTCAACTATCATTTAGTCTTTCACAAGTGCTAACACTCACGCAGTACTTGTGGTTATGGAGTTTTAGTCGGACACAGAGAAAGATAGGGGCTTATAGTTTCGCATCCCAACCTTTTACCTCAAGGGTAATGTCAACAATAATAGTTCATGCTAACTTACATCCAATTAGATATATATATATATATATATATATATATATATATATATATCAGGATCTTTCCAACACACTATGCTTGCCAAAGGATAAAATGTAAAAAGGAAAGGTGAAAATCACCATGACTCTTGCATAAGGTAGAAGATAAAAGTAAAAGATAGGCCCTTCGCAGAGGGAAGCAGAGGTTGTCATGCGCTTTCAGGGTTGGATGCACAAAATCTTAATGCGAAAGAACGTCACTTTATATTGCCACTTGTGATATGGACCTTTATTATGCAGTCTGTCGCTTTTATTTCTTCCACATCACAAGATCGTATAAAGCTTATTTCCTCCACACTAATCAATCATACATATTTAGAGAGCAATTTTTATTGCTTGCACCGATGACAACTTACTTGAAGGATCTTACTCAATCCATAGGTAGATATGGTGGACTCTCATGGCAAAACTGGGTTTAAGGGTATTTGGAAGCACAAGTAGTATCTCTACTTGGTGCAAAGAATTTGGCTAGCATGAGGGGGAAAGGCAAGCTCAACATGTTGGATGATCCATGACAATATACTTTATTTTAGATATAAGAAAACATAACCCATTACGTTGTCTTCCTTGTCCAACATCAACTCTTTAGCATGTCATATTTTAATGAGTGCTCACAATCATAAAAAATGTCCAAGATAGTATATTTATATGTGAAACCTCTCTTTCTTTATTACTTCCTATTAATTGCAACGATGACCAAAACTATGTTTGTCAACTCTCAACAACTTTTAATCATCATACTCTTTTTATGTTAAGTCATTACTCTCCATAAGATCAATATGATCTCTTTATTTCTTTTTTATTCTTTCTTTTCTTTTATTCCCTCAAGATCATAGCAAAATAATCAAGCCCTTGACTCAACACTAATCTTTATTATATATAGCTCACGGACTCGATTACATAACGGGATCATAAAGCTAAAACTCACAACTAGATCATACCAAAAACTTTATTCTACTAGATCAAGATATTACTAAAAGGATCGAACTAAGAAAAACGGTAAAGATAGAGATGTGATGGTGATACGATACCGGGGCAGCTCCCCCAAGCTTGGCAATTGCCAAGGGGAGTGCCCATACCCATGTGATTATATTTCCTTCTTCGGAGGTGGTGGTGTGATATTCTTGGCGATGATACTCCTCAGGATACGATTCTCTTCCTCGAGCTTATTGAGTTGTTGCTTGAGATCCATTATCTCCTTATGGAGCTTACCCGTGACGGTTAAAGCTCCTTGTACCCATGGATGTTGCATAGCTGCGGGGGAACAAGTAACACTCTTTTTCATATTCTCGTAAGAAAGAAATCTAACATTGGAAGGGATAACCGAGTTTGGAATAGCCGAGCTCTGTAGTTCCCCCATCGTGAATCCAGCTTGGAAGCGAGAAGTGACTTCTTGATCCTCCTCCATGGCATCTATCCTCTTAAAATCAGCCTCCATCTCTTCCTTCGTTGCTGGCCAAAGTGGTCAGCATCGCTGTTTGTCCTTGATCTCGATGCCAGATGAGACACCCGGCTCTCCCCGACTGACTCTTAAGAAGACATCTTGCTCTGATCTGCAGCAGCAACAGCTCGAAACAAAAACAGAGGATAATTGTGTGATACGGTGGTCAAAACCTTCGGGAGATTATATAATGAATTTTTACCGACCAAAATACGTATCGTGCAAGAAAACGGAGTCCGGAGAGCACACGAGGTGCCCATGAGGCAGGGGGCGCACCCAGGGGGTAGGGCGCGCCCTCCACCCTCGCGGAGGCCTCGTGTCCTTCCCGGACGGCTTCTTATTTTTCTATTTTTCTAAATATTCCAAAACGGGGAAAAATTGCCATTAGAACTGTTTTGGAGTCGGTTTACTTACCATACCACATACCTATTCCTTTTCGGAGTCTGAAACGTTTTGGAAAGTGTCCCTTATGTATTCCTCTGGGGTTACGGTTTCAATAACATTAGTTTCAATATTTATAGGATTACCTGAGATATAGTGTTTGATTCTTTGACCATTCACCACCTTCGGATTTGTGCCTTCGAAGTTGTTGATTTTTATGGCACCAGAACGATAGACCTCCTCGATAACATAAGGGCCTTCCCATTTAGAGAGAAGTTTTCCTGCAAAAAATCTTAAACGAGAGTTGTATAGCAATACATAGTCACCTACATTAAACTCACGCTTTTGTATCCTTTTGTCATGCCATCTTTTAACTTTTTCTTTAAACAACTTGGCATTCTCATAGGCTTGGGTTCTCCATTCATCAAGTGAGCTAATGTCAAATAACCTATTCTCTCCAGCAAGTTTGAAATCATAGTTGAGCTCTTTAATAGCCCAATATGCCTTATGTTCTAGTTCGAGAGGTAAGTGACATGCTTTTCCATAAACCATTTTATACGGAGACATACCCATAGGATTTTTATATGCAGTTCTATAGGCCCATAATGCATCATCAAGTTTCTTGGACCAATTCTTTCTAGATCTATTAACAGTCTTTTGCAAAATTAGTTTAAGCTCTCTATTGCTCAATTCTACTTGACCACTAGACTGTGGGTGATAAGGAGATGCAATTCTATGATTAACATCATACTTAGCAAGCATTTTACGGAAAGCACCATGAATAAAATGTGAACCACCATCAGTCATTACATATCTAGGGACTCCAAACCTCGGAAAAATAACTTCTTTAAGCATCTTAATAGAGGTGTTATGATCAACACTACTAGTTGGAATAGCTTCTAGCCACTTAGTAATGTAATCAACAGCAACTAAAATATGTGTATATCCATTAGTGGCAGGAAACAGTCCCATATAATCAAAGCCCCAGACATCAAATGGTTCAATAACAAGTGAATAATTCATAGGCATTTCTTGACGGCTACTAATATTACCAATTCTTTGACATTCATCACAACATAAGACAAACTTACGGGCATCCTTGAAGAGAGTAGGCCAATAGAAACCGGATTGCAATACCTTATGTGCAGTGCTATCTCCATCGTGGTGTCCTCCATAAGCCTCGGAGTGACACTTGCGTAGGATCTGTTCCTGTTCATGCTCAGGTACACAATGTCTTATAACACCATCTACTCCTTCTTTATGAAGATGTGGGTCATCCCAGAAGTAATGTCTTAAATCATAGAAAAACTTTTTCTTTTGTTGGCATGTGAAACTAGGTGGTATAAATTTAGCAACAATGTAATTAGCATAATCAGCATACCATGGAGCAGTACGAGAAGCATTTATGACATTTAATTGTTCATCAGGAAAGCTATCATCAATAGGTAGTGGGTCATCAAGAACATTTTCTAACCTAGACAAGTTGTCTGCAACGGGGTTCTCAGCTCCCTTTCTATCAATAATATGCAAATCAAATTCTTGTAGCAAGAGAACCCATCTAATAAGTCTAGGTTTAGCATCTTTCTTTTCCATAAGATATTTAATAGCAGCATGATCAGTGTGAATAGTTACTTTAGAATCAACAATATAAGGTCTGAACTTATCACAAGCAAATACAACTGCTAAGAATTCCTTTTCAGTAGTAGCGTAATTTCTCTGGGCATTGTCTAGAGTTTTACTAGCATATTGAATAACATTTAATTTCTTATCAACTATTTGCCCTAGAACAGCACCTACAGCATAATCGCTAGCATCACACATAATTTCAAAGGGTAAATTCCAATCAGGTGGCTGAACAATAGGTGCAGAAATCAAGGCTTTCTTAAGTATTTCAAATGCTTCTACACAATCATCATTAAAAACGAAAGGTATATCTTTTTGTAATAGATTAGTCAGAGGCCGAGAAATTTTTGAGAAGTCCTTAATGAACCTCCTATAAAACCTGGCATGACCAAGAAAACTTCTTATACCTTTGATGTCCTTGGGACATGGCATCTTTTCAATAGCATCAACTTTAGCTTTATCAACTTCAATACCTCTTTCAGATATTTTATGCCCCAAGACAATACCTTCATTAACCATAAAGTGGCACTTCTCCCAATTCAAGACAAGGTTAGTTTCTTCACATCTCTGCAGAACTCGATCAAGGTTGCTTAAGCAATCATCAAAAGAGGAGCCATAAACGGAGAAATCGTCCATGAAAACCTCACATATCTTTTCACAAAAATCAGAGAATATAGCCATCATGCATCTTTGAAAGGTAGCAGGTGCATTACATAAACCAAAAGGCACACGTCTATAAGCAAAAGTACCGAAAGGGCAAGTAAAAGTGGTCTTTGATTGATCATCAGCTGACACAGGTATTTGAGAGAAACCAGAATAACCATCTAGAAAGCAAAAATGTGTATGTTTGGATAATATTTATAGAATTTGATGAATGAAAGGTAAGGGGTAATGATCTTTTTAGTAGCTTTATTTAATTTGCGGAAATCAATTACCATCCTATAACCTGTGATAGTTCTTTGCGGAATCAATTCATCTTTATCATTAGGAACGACAGTAATACCTCCCTTCTTAGGGACACAATGGACATGACTTACCCACTGACTATCAACAACAGGATAAATTATACCTACCTCAAGGAGCTTTAGTATTTCCTTTCTTACCACTTCTTTCATCTTAGGATTCAGCCGTCGTTGATGATCAATAACTGGTTTGGCGTCTTTCTCCAAATTTATTTTGTGTTGGCATAGAGTGGGACTAATGCCCTTAAGATCATCAAGAGTATATCCAATAGCAGCACGGTGCTTCTTCAGAGTTTTCAATAATTTTTCTTCCTCCTTCTCTGAAAGGTTAGCACTAATAATAACAGGATATATCTTCTTTTCATCAAGATAAGCATATTTAAGAGTATCAGGCAATGGTTTAAGCTCAAACACAGGATCACCCTTGGGTGGAGGAGGATCCCCTAGGATTTCAACAGGCAAGTTGTGTTTCAAAATAGGTCCCTGTTTAAAGAATACTTCATCTATTTCCCTTCTTTCATTCATAAACATATCATTTTCATGGTCTAGCAAATATTGTTCTAAAGGATCACTAGGAGGTACGGCAATAGAAGCAAGACCAATAATTTCATCTTTACTAGGCAATTCTTCTTCACGGTGTTGTCTACGAAATTTATAAAAATTAAATTCATGAGTCATATCACCTAAACCAATAGTACATCCTTTTCGCAGTCTATCCTAGCATTAACAGTGTTCAAGAAGGGTCTACCAAATATAATGGGACAAAAGCTATCTTGTGGGGAACGAAGAACAAGAATATCAGCTGGATATTTAGTTTTCCCACACAAGACTTCAACATATCTCACAATCCCAATTGGTGAAATAGTATCTCTATTGGCAAGCTTAATGGTAACATCAATCTCTTCTATTTCAATAGGTGCAATATCATGCATAATTTCTTTGTATAAGGAATGAGGTATTGCACTAGCACTAGCACCCACATCACACAAGCCATGATAACAATGATCTCCTATTTTAACAGAAATAACAGGCATGCCTACCATAGGTCTATGTTTATCCTTAGCACACGGTTTAGCAATTCTAGCAGTCTCATCACAGAAATAAATAACATGCCCATCAATATTATCAGCCAAAAGATCTTTAACAATAGCAATATTAGGTTCAACTTTGACTTGCTCAGGAGGTGTATAGGTTCTAATATTACTTTTACGAACCACAGTTGAAGCTTTAGCATGATCCTTTATTCTAACACCGAAAGGTGGTTTCTCAACATAAGCAGTAGGAACAATAGGATCATTATAAGTGATAGTTTTTTCTTCAACTTTAATAGGTGCAACTACTTTTACTTCTATGGGAGGATGATATTTAAACCACTTCTCCTTAGGGAGATCAACATGAGTAGCAAAAGATTCACAAAAAGAAGCTACTATCTCAGAGTCAAGTCCATATTTAGTGTTGAATTTACGGAAAACATCGGTCTCCATAAAAGATTTAACACAATGAAACTTAGGTGTTATACCTGACTCCTTACCTTCGTCGAGGTCCCAATCTTCAGAGTTGCGTTTAATTCTTTCCAATAAATCCCATTTGAATTCAATAGTCTTATAAAGGAACCAATACAAGAAGTATCGAGCATGGTGCGATTGTTGTCAGAAAGCCGAGCATAAATTTTTTGAATAATCATTTCTCTTGAGAGCTCATGATTGGGGCATGAATATAACATTGACTTAAGCCTCCACAAAGCTTGAGCGATGCTTTATCCTTCGCGAGGCCAAAAATTGTATATATAATTACGATCACGATGAACAAGATGCATAGGATAAAACTTCTGATGAAATTCCAATTTCAATCGCTTGTAGTTCCATGATCCCATATCATCACATAGCCTATACCATGTCAATGCATCTCCCTTCAAAGATAAAGGGAAGACCTTCTTCTTGATAACATCATCGGGCATACCTGCAAGCTTAAATAATCCACAAACTTCATCCACATAGATTAGTTGCTCATCAGGATGTAATGTTCCATCTCCTGCAAAAGGATTAGCTAGCAGTTTTTCTATCATACCCGAAGGAATTTCAAAGTAGACATTTTCATTTTCAGTAGGTTCAGTAGGTTGAGGAGCAACTCTTTGCTCTACTGATCGGGGTGAAGATACCCCGAACAAGCCCCTCAGAGGATTACTTTCCATAGTAAAGAGTGACAGTAAATTTCAGCACACTATATAAATTTTTCCTTACCAAATTCCACCTACCAAAGGCGCTTCACTCCCCGGCAACGGCGCCAGAGAAGAGTCTTGATGACCCACAAGTATAGGGGATCTATCGTAGTCCTTTCGATAAGTAAGAGTGTCGAACCCAATGAGGAGCGGAAGGAAATGATAAGCGGTTTTCAGCAAGGTATTCTCTGCAAGCACTGAAATTATAGGTAACAGATAGTTTTGTGATAGGATAATTTGTAACGAGCAACAAGTAACAAAAGTAAATAAAGTGCAGCAAGATGACCCAATCCTTTTTGTAGCAAAGAACAAGCCTGGACAAACTCTTATATGAAGGAAAACGCTCCCGAGGACACATGGGAATTATCGTCAAGCTAGTTTTCATCACGTTCATATGATTCGCGTTCGGTACTTTGATAATTTGATATGTGGGTGGACCGGTGCTTGGGTGCTGTCCTTACTTGGACAAGCCTCCCACTTATGATTAACCCCTATTGCAAGCATCCGCAACTACAAAAGAAGTATTAAGGTAAACCTAACCATAGCATGAAACATATGGATCCAAATCAGCCCCTTACGAAGCAACGCATAAACTAGGGTTTAAGCTTCTGTCACTCTAGCAACCCATCATCTACTTATTACTTCCCAATGCCTTCCTCTAGGCCCAAATAATGGTGAAGTGTCATGTAGTCGACGTTCACATAACACCACTAGAGGAGAGACAACATACATCTCATCAAAATATCGAACAAATACCAAATTCACATGACTACTAATAGCAAGACTTCTCCCATGTCCTCAGGAACAAACGTAACTACTCACAAAGCATATTCATGTTCATAATCAAGGAGTATTAATGTGCATAATGGATCTGAACATATGATCTTCCACCAAATAAACCAACTAGCATCAACTACAAGGAGTAATCAACACTACTAGGAACCTACAGGTACCAATCTCAGACTTAGAGACAAGAATTGGGTACAAGAGATGAACTAGGGTTTGAGAGGAGATGGTGCGGGTGAAGATGTTGATGAAGATTGGCCCCCTCCTGATGAGAGGAGCGTTGGTGATGACGATGGCAATGATTTCCCCCTCCCGGAGGGAAGTTTCCCCGGCAGAACAGCTCTGCCGGAGCCCTAGATTGGTTCCGCCAAGGTTCCGCCTCGTGGCGGCGGAGTCTCGTCCCGAAAGCTTGCTTGTGATTTTTCTTCGGACGAAAGACTTCATATAGCAGAAGATGGGCATCGGAGGGCCACATGGGGGCCCACGAGGCAGGGGGCGCGCCCAGGGGGGTAGGGCGCGCCCCCCACCCTCATGCCTGGTGGGTGGCCCCCCTCTGGTATTTCTTCTGCTCAATATTTTTTATTATTTCCAAAAATAACTTCCGTGGAGTTTCGGGACTTTTGGAGTTGTGCAGAATAGGTCTCTAATATTTGCTCCTTTTCCAGCCCAGAATTCCAGCTGCCGGCATTCTCCCTCTTCATGTAAACCTAGTAAAATAAGAGAGAATAGGCATAAGTATTGTGACATAATGTGTAATAACAGCCCATAATGCAATAAATAGCGATATAAAAGCATGATGCAAAATGGATGTATCATTCACCACAGAAATTTGTTCCTGTGACTCCTACACCAATTAGTGAGGAAGCTAATGATGATGATCATGTAACTTCAGACCAAGTTACTACCGAACCTCGTAGGTCAACTAGAGTAAGATCCGCACCAGAGTGGTACTGTAATCCTGTTCTGGAGGTCATGTTACTTGACCATGATGAACCTACGAACTATGAGGAAGCAGTGATAAGCCCAGATGCCGCAAAATGGCTTGAGGCCATGAAATCTGAGATGGGATCCATGTATGAGAACAAAGTGTGGACTTCGGTTGACTTGCCCGATGATCGGCAAGCCATCGAGAATAAATGGATCTTCAAGAAGAAGACAGACGCTGACGGTAATGTTACTATCTACAAAGCTCGACTTGTTGCGAAAGGTTTTCAACAAGTTCAAGGAGTTGACTGCGATGAGACTTTCTCACCCGTAGCGATGCTTAAGTCCGTCCGAATCATGTTAGCAATTGCCGCATTTTATGATTATGAAATTTCACAAATGGATGTAAAGACTGCATTCCTGAATGGATTTCTGGAAGAAGAGTTGTATATGATGCAACCTGAAGGTTTTATCGATCCAAAGGATGCTAACAAAGTGTGCAAGCTCCAGCGATCCATTTATGGACTGGTGCAAGCATCTCGGAGTTGAAATAAACGTTTTGATAGTGTGATCAAATCATATGGTTTTATACAGACTTTTGGAGAAGCCTGTATTTACAAGAAAGTGAGCGGGAGCTCTGTAGCATTTCTAATATTATATGTGGATGACATATTGTTGATTGGAAATGATATAGAATTTCTGGATAGCATAAAAGGATACTTGAATAAGAGTTTTTCAATGAAAGACCTCGGTGAAGCTGCTTATATATTAGGCATCAAGATCTATAGAGATAGATCAAGATGCTTAATTGGACTTTCACAAAGCACATACCTTGATAAAGTTTTGAAGAAGTTCAAAATGGATCAAGCAAAGAAAGGGTTCTTGCCTGTGTTACAAGGTGTGAAGTTGAGTCAGACTCAATGCCCGACCACTGCAGAAGATAGAGAGAAAATGAAAGATGTTCCCTATGCTTCAGCCATAGGCTATATCATGTATGCAATGCTGTGTACCAGACCTGATGTGTGCCTTGCTATTAGCTTAGCAGGGAGGTACCAAAGTAATCCAGGAGTGGATCACTGGACAACAGTCAAGAACATCCTGAAATACCTAAAAAGGACTAAGGATATGTTTCTCGTTTATGGAGGTGACAAAGAGCTCGTCGTAAATGGTTACATCGATGCAAGCTTTGACACTGATCCGGATGACTCTAAGTCACAAACCGGATACGTGTTTATATTGAACGGTGGAGCTGTCAGTTGGTGCAGTTCTAAGCAAAGCGTCGTGGCAGGATCTACATGTGAAGCGGGGTACATAGCTGCTTCAGAAGCAGCAAATGAAGGAGTCTGGATGAAGCAGTTCATATCCGATCTAGGTGTCATACCTAGTGCATTGGGTCCAATGAAAATCTTTTGTGACAATACTGGTGCAATTGCCTTGGCAAAGGAATCCAGATTTCACAAGAGAACCAAGCACATCATGAGACGCTTCAATTCCATCCGCGACCAAGTCAAGGAGGGAGACATAGAGATTTGCAAGATACATACGGATCTGAATGTTGCAGACCCGTTGACTAAGCCTCTCTCACGAACAAAACATGATCAGCACCAAGACTCTATGGGTGTTAGAATCATTACTGTGTAATCTAGATTATTGACTCTAGTGCAAGTGGGAGACTGAAGGAAATATGCCCTAGAGGCAATAATAAAGTTGTTATTTATATTTACTTATATCATGATAAATGTTTATTATTCATGCTAGAATTGTATTAACCGGAAACTTAGTACATGTGTGAATACATAGACAAACAGAGTGTCACTAGTATGCCTCTACTTGACTAGCTCGTTGAATCAAAGATGGTTAAGTTTCCTAGCCATAGACATGAGTTATCATTTGATTAACGGGATCACATCATTAGAGAATGATGTGATTGACTTGACCCATTCCGTTAGCTTAGCATTTGATCATTTAGTATATTGCTATTGCTTTCTTCATGACTTATACATGTTCCTATGACTATGAGATTATGCAACTCCCGAATACCGGATGTCGGGGGGATGAACCCCAGGCAGGCAACGGAACCCGGATCCTTTTCAAAAACAACGGGGCCAGCACTGCCCCTCGATCCGGCTCGCCCTTGGCCGGGTCGCTCGACCCGGCCAGGCCTCGCGACCCGGCGGGATCTGCAACCCGGCCGGACTCCTCGACTCGGCCCCAACAACCAAGCTCAAGATATCTCTAGCAAGCCAGCGCCGCCCCTGGCGAGCTCTCCAAACCCAGCCAAGGGTCAGCGCCCGCCCCATCCCGGCCGTACGATGGGACGAGTCTCCACCAACTGATGACCGAAGCCACAGTGCCCTGCCCATGCTTCTAGTCAGCCGGACGAGGCAACAGTGCCACCCACCTACCCGCTGACCAGGGCTGGCGTGGCAACAGTGCCCCAGACGTCACCCATGACGCCAGCAAGCGGTGACCAGACGGAGCACCACTGTGGATCGACTCGACTCGGCCACGCCCTGACGGTCGACAAGACGGTGCACAGTACCCCTAGGTGCATGGGGCCCGCGCCCGGAGAACCAGGTGAGGCCTGGTACCCGGCGGGTCCCAGCGCCGGGTTCCTTGGACACTGACGACCCGGCCCAACGGCCTTGTAACATTACCATTGTATCCCTGTGGGGTTGACCTATAAAACCCCCCAGGAGCCCTCATGCATACGGGCGACTCACTCATTCACACAGGCAACACCACACATCCAGCAAACAACACTCAAGGAGAGGGAGCAGCCTAAGCCTTGGCTCGACTGTCGGTGTCAAAATCGGCGGATCTCGGGTAGGGGGTCCCGAACTGTGCGTCTAAGGCGGATGGTAACAGGAGGCGGGGGACACAATGTTTACCCAGGTTCGGGCCCTCTCGATGGAGGTAATACCCTACTTCCTGCTTGATTGATCTTGATGATATGAGTATTACAAGAGTTGATCTACCACGAGATCGTAGACGCTAAACCCTAGAAGCTAGCCTATGGTATGATTGTTGTTGTCCTACGGACTAAACCCTCCGGTTTATATAGGCACCGGAGGGGGCTAGGGTTACACAGAGTCGGTTACAAGGGAGGAGATCTACATATCCGTATTGCCAAGCTTGCCTTCCACGCCAAGGAGAGTCCCATCCGGACACGGGTCGAAGTCTTCAATCTTGTATCTTCATAGTCCAACAGTCCAGCCAAAGGATATAGTCCGGCTGTCCGAGGACCCCCTAATCCAGGACTCCCTCAGTAGCCCTTGAACCAGGCTTCAATGACGATGAGTTCGGCGCGCAGATTATCTTCGGCATTGCAAGGCGGGTTCCTCCTCCGAATACTCCATAGAAGATTTTGAACACAAGGATAGTGTCCGGCTCTGCAAAACAAATTCCACATACCACCCAGAGAGAATAATATTTCCACAAATCCAATCTGCCGACAGCTTTTCATAATGTGACGTACTGCCGTGGTCTGGTCATGACGAACCGTTTTTCCGAGCCTCCCACTGCACGTGTTGCGAGGCGGTTTTTATTGGCACGTCCTGTCAAAGCAGAGATCGTGTCCCTTTTTTCACGGGATTCCCATCAATACGGGTATGGGTAACCCAATCGTGCCTATTGGTATGACTCCTCGATTTAGGTAAGTCCCAAACGGCCATGCGGAGGACGCTTGATATTCATCCTCTTTATAAAGATGCCTAGGCCTGTCCCATTCTTCTCGCGCTCAATCGAATCCTTCCCCCGCCTTGAGTTCCAACACCCAAGGCTCAGGCTAGGCGCTTCGGACCTACAATCATGTCTGGATCCAACCTTCAAGGTCGGTGGGTGCCCTCCTCCATCACAGAGGAGGACATCAAGAAGCTAAGAGAAACTAGGTATTTGACCGGCGAAATCTCGCACAGGCTGCCTGCTCGAGGGCAGGCTATTCCCACTCCCGAACCTGGCGAGAGTGTCGTATTCGTCTCCCACTTCCTCCGAGGGCTAGGTTTCAGTCTAGATCCCATTGTCAGAGGGCTCATGTTCTACTACGGGCTCGATTTCCATGATCTGGCTCCGGATTCCATCCTTCACATCTCGTCGTTCATCGTCGTGTGTGAAGCCTTCCTCCGCATTACCCCACATTTCGGCTTATGGCTCAAGACCTTCAATGTGAAGCCGAAGATGATTGTGGGGCGAGACGCAATGTGCAGAGGTGCCGTAATAAGCAAATGCGCCGATGTTCCATGGCCAAAGGGTTCATTCCCGGAGGTGTCCAGTTTATGGCAACGGGAGTGGTTTTCTATCACAGCTCCCCGGGGTACTAAGTGGGTAGCCGCCCCTGCCTCCCGCTCGGGCCAGTAAATGATGTGCCGACATTGCAGAGTCGCATCCGAGATCTCCACGAGAGAGATGTCAGCCTTGTTAAGGTAATGCAAGTTATGCTAGTTCGTCGAGCCCTGCCTTGCAAACGTCGACCTCTCCGTATGTGGGAGTTCAACACGGAAGGACCGCGAACTATTCAGCACTTCTTCGGCGTGACGCTCGAAGAGATGTACAGATCATTCTTCGGATCACAAATAGAGTGTCCGGACACCTCCGAGGATGCGGGTCTGAACTGCAATCGTCCAGACACTCAAGTAAGTAATTCCGTGGCTGAACACGTTGTCTTTTAATTTATCACAACATCATTCTGAAAAGTCGCCTTTTGACCAGGACTGGATAAAAAAGGCGAAGATGATCAAGTGTCCGGCCCCCCTTCCCGAGGGCTCACCGGATCCTGTACTAGCCAGGATGCTTGAGCTTGCGCCTTATCAAGCGCCATCAGGGGAAGGTAAAGGGAGGAACAAAGAAGCCGAGAGCGAGCCTCACTCACTATTCATCCAAACCGGGGGAATTAGTGCCTCCGCGAAGGAGGATAACCAGGGGGGAGAATCTAAAATTCCCTCTCCCCAGGGAAGGAAGAGGACCGCCTCTGAAGACTTGGAAGTAATGGTCTCCAAGTGAGGGAAGAATCCTTTGTCGGAGGGTCCTACCCCGGAGGGCATCCTTACCGCACAGTACCCGCAAGGGGACCAGCCCTCTACCGAGCTGTAAGTAAAGGAAAGTACTTTATAGTAAATATATCCTGCTTCGTTTCCGAGAATGATAACCGAGGCGTGCGTCTTGTAGTTCGGATCGTAGCCCTTCTCGACAGAGTTCGTCTTCGGGTGATCTTCTTCCGGAGATGATGGAGAGCGAAACACCTCCCCGTGCCTCCCCGCCTCGTGAAGCGGGCGACCCTGAGGTGTCGTCATGGAGGATTTCTCCTGATCCGCCAAGGCCAGAAGGTAAACCTTCGACCAACCGAAGTCCAGGGTATTCGGCTCCTAAGGAGAGCCACAGAAAGAGTCCGGAACCGTCCGGTGTGCGATCGGACGCACTGATAAATCTTCTGGAGCAAGCGGCTGTCTCGGAAACGCATCGTGCGCTAATGGGCACGGTGGTTGAGAGGATTTCATCCGCCGAAAGCGGGTTGCATGAAGCTTTTATGAGTCTGCTGAAAGGCTTTGAGGTACGTGAAGTAATATATATTTTTTGGATGATACCGCACACGCTAGGTGTGGCCTATGCAGATAGTAGCCCCTGAGACTCTGGTTGCTTTCGAAAAAGACGGCAAATAGAGGATCATAGTCCCAGGTAATAACCGTGCTGCTTTCATGTGCAGGTGGCTGCGGGTCCGGTAGCTGGCCGGACTAGTGAGTTTGCCGAACTGAAGCGGCAACTTGATGCGGCAGATGCCGATATCGTGCTTGTAAACAAGCGGCTTGACGAGGCACAGGGTATGTATTCTCCTAGGATCAATACATATTAAGAGGAGCATGATGCTAGTATCTGTAATATGTTGTGACTGCAGATGGAGCTGTCACCGTGGAGACCCTTCGGGCAGAACTTACCCGAGCCAAGGAACAAGCCAGGAAGAGTGATGCGGCCACCCTAAAGGCGGTCGAAGAGCTAAGAGCCGAACAGGCTGCCCATTGCCAGAGCAAAGAGAAAATAGCCAAGATGGCTATTGAGCTGAAAGATGCTGCCGAACGGTATGAGCTTCTTGAAAAGGAAAGCCAAGCGAAGGCGGCGGAACTGAAGGAGGCCATGGAAGCTGCCAAGGAAACCCACTCGCAAATCAGAGCGGTGAAGGAGGAACTCCGTCAAGCCGGAGATATTGCGGTTGGGAAGCCCTTTTTGTTGCGGACGAGGTTTGGAGACCCAAAGTATGCCCCTCTGGATAAATTATGGAGTTCTGCAGATGCGTACTTGGATTTAGCAGCGAGTGCCGCTGACGCAACCAAGTTTTTCAAAGATCAGAAGGATCATGTAGTGGAAAGGTTGTTCTGGTCACAGTTCCGCACTCCAACGCGTCCGCTGCTGTTAAATGAACAAATGGCCGGGTGGGCCGAGCTCCATAGGTTGTCCGGACTTGCTATGAGGTCCGTCGTGGATCACCTTTGGCCGGAGGGACCGAGGCCGAATAGTTATTTTGGCCTAGTGCAACAATTCCTTGGTGTTGTGCCGCATATCAACGCTGTGAAGAGGTCGGCGTGCATAGAGGGTGCGCGGATGGCTCTTGCCCGTGTCAAGACATACTGGGCAGAGATGGAATCCACCACTATTGCATCCCAGAATTCGGCGGTAGGCCGGGCATCAGCCAAGCACTATTTTGAGGAAGTCGTAGAAGGCACCCGTGTAATAGAGGCTCAATGCTCGAAGCATATCATGTTCTAGTGACATGTATCTCAATTGTAAGAACAATGCTTATTAAATTATAAAGGCTGTGTTTATACTTTCGCTTGAAAGTATTATGATGCCTCCTGTGCGGTCGTTTATGTATATATGTATATTACCTGAAAGTTTGCAGTCGTCGGCTTCAGTCCCCACGCATATAATGCGGGGGTGTTCGCAAAAAACGCGTATTCACACTTGATCCAACATCTTGGTCCATTAAGGAGGTGATAGCGCAACGAACGAGGCAATCGGACTATATTGCTTTAACACTTTCACTTAGCCATAGGAGTTTGACGGTGGGACTACTATATAGCCCCTGGTACCTCCGCGCTCATCCGAATACGGGGTGCGTACATACATGACCGGGAAATGGGCCTTCGTTAATGCGGAGGAATCCCGAAGATTCCGCTAAGTCATCGAGTGGTTGACCAGTCTCGCGCTTTATCATGACAGTCAGTTTTCGCCTTTCTCTACTGAGGTGCTCGTCCGGATGAACCAGGGCACAATCGCAGTAGTTCTCCCGGCGCCACCTTAGCCCATAGAGCGGAACGTAAGGTAGCAAAACATGGGATCCGGGCAAACCCCACATTTGACCAAAGACATGATTCGGAGCTGATGCATATAAGGCCAAACTCGCGACGCCGAACACTCCCTAAGGTATTCGGTCTTTACAACATATACCGGCTGAATAACGCCCTTGATGATGATCCCTGAGTGTCCAGGTACGTGCATCGTTCTGACGTGGTGAAATGCCAATAACGTCAGCATCGCTCTCGGTTATGCTGAGTATCCGGAGGATGTGAAGCAACAAGAGACAGTAAAAAAGGTTTACGCAGGGTCTTAATCTAAAAAGAAACCTTTGAGCGGGGCCCTGCTGCACGTCTGCGCCCGTGTCTCCGTTGTGCCATATCCTGGAAGGGTGTAGCACGATTACCATCTGTAAAAGACAAGAACTTAGGTGAAAGTTGTCGTGCGAAAAAATTGGTTATTCTCAATAAACCATTAGAAATCAAGATAAGTAAGGTCGAGCCGAACTTTAGTCCTTTTACATGCGGGAAGCCCCTGGTACCGCCTATGAGGTAAATCCATCGAACCAATCTTAGGTATATCTAAGCTGTTACAGCTAGTGATGTGCCGGACTCGTCTAACCGTGTCCGCGGTCTTGATGACCGATCATTTATTCTGGTTGGAGAGGCCGTTTAGTGTTCGGCTGCTAAAGCCGCCACACGTTCTTCCGTGCATAAGGAACGCTCGATATTTTAGCTAATTGTGATGATGCCACGTGGACCGGGCATCTTGAGCTTAAGAGAAGTGTAATGCGGCACTGCGTTAAAACTAGCAAACGCTGCTCTTCCGAGTAGTGCTTGATAGCCACTTCGGAATGGAGCGATGTCGAAGGTTAACTTTTCGCTTCGGAAGTTGTCGAGAGAACCGAATACAACCTCTAGTACTAGAGAGCCCGTGCAGCGGGCCTCTGGGCCTGGTATTACTCCCTTAAAGGTAGTATTACTGTGGCTAATTTTTGTCGGGTCTATCCCCATTTTGCGGACTGTGTCCTGATATATCAGATTAAGACTACTGCCGCCGTCCATAAGGACTCATGTGATATGGTATCCGTTTATTATTGGGTCTAACATCAAAGCAGCCAATCCTCCATGCCGGATACTTGTCAGGTGATCCCTGCGATCAAAAGTGATCGGGCAGGCCAACCAGGGGTTGAACTTAGGGGTGACGGGCTCTACATCGCGTGTGTCTCGGAGTGCATGTTTGCTTCTCCTCTTCGTCACGTGGATCATGTTCATTGTTTTGACCTCTGGTGGGATTTTTTTCTGTCCCCCAGTGCTTTGCTGGCGAGGCTCGTCCTCGTCTTCACTTGGTGTCTCCCTTCCCTTGTGTTCGGCATTTAGCTTACCGGCCTGCTTGAAGACCCAGCATTCTCTGTGGGGGTGATTTGCAGCTTTATCGGGGGTGCCATGAATCTGACATAATTTGTCTAGAATCTTGTTTAGGCTGGACGGTCCATCTTTGCTGCCTTTGAAAGGCTTTTTCCGCTGACCCGGTCGAGAGCCCCTGAATCCGGCATTTACCGCCGTGTTAACTGGGCTGTCTTCTTTATTTCGACGCTTGCTTTTACTGCGCCGTGGTTTTCCATTGCCATCCCTTACTTCGGATGTGCCTGGGTCGCTGGTGCTACTACGGGCTAGCCAGCTATCTTCGCCCGCGCAAAAGCGGGTCATGAGGCTTGTCAGGGCTGCCATTGTTCTCGGTTTTTCTTGGCCGAGGTGTCTGGCGAGCCATTCGTCTCGGACGCTGTGTTTGAAAGTTGCTAAGGCTTCGGCGTCCGGGAAGTCGACGATTTGGTTCTTCTTAGTGAGATATCTATTCCAAAGCTTTCGGGCTGACTCTCCGGGCTGTTGAATTATATGACTTAAATCGTCTGCATCCGGAGGTCGCACATAGGTCCCTTGAAAATTAGCCCTAAAAGCATCCCCGCGAGCCATATGGATATGGAGGATAAAGTCCTCAATCCAAACCCCAGGGTCTGTGGTTCCGTCGTACGCCTCTATGTTCACTGGTTTGAATCCTTCTGGAAATTCGTGGTCCAGCACCTCATCGGTGAAACATAGGGGGTGTGCGGCACCCCTGTATTTGTATGTGTCATGGCGTTCTGACGGTTGTAGTGTTCTGTTTTGGTTGTGCGCTGGAGCGCGTTTCCTTGATCCGTAGATGGATCTGGTCACGCCGGTCTTCTGATGCAAGTCCTCACGTGAATCATGTGCTGACTTATGTGCGGCCTTGTTAGCCGCTCTATCGTGGCCACGAGGTGGTTGATCCGACCGGTCGGCCGTTTTGTTTTTCGGCTGTGTGGGCTCTAAGGCCTCATCATCAAATTCAGGCAACAACTTGCGCTTTGGTAGCTCTTTGTGTGGTAACTACCACCATACTTTTCTTCATTGTCGAGCACTTTGTTCCATCTACTGTTGAGCGTATTCTGCGCGGCCTTAAGCCTTTGCTTCTGCTTCTTCAGACTCCTCGCGGTGGCAATAAGCCTTCTGCGGAGGTTCTCTTGTTCCAAGTGCCTTTCCGGGATGATGTGTGCATCCTCGCCCGGACTGTTTTCCTCTCCAGAGGGAGGTTGATGAGCTTTATCCTCGTCGTCGCCGTGTTCGGACAGCGGATCCGTACTATGTTCGCCATTTGCTGGTTCATCCTACTCTATCGCTGGGTCAATGTGGTCGTCGTTTCCTCTGGAGTGGACTGGGGTGTTATTTTCTCTTGTGCTGTTATCGCTGTTTTTGCCGAGGCGGGATTTGGAGCGGCACCTACGCCGACGCTTTGGTTGCTTCTCGAGGGAGCTATCCTTCGCTGCATCCTTCCGTTCCTCGTCATTGTTTTCTTTGGGTGTATCCACCATGTATATGTCATGTGATGAAGTGGCTGTCCAGCGCCCTGTGGGCGATGGTTCCTGTTCCTCTCCTGCATCGTCGTCCATGCCGTCGATGTCTTCGGAGTCGAAATCGAGCATGTCGGTTAAATCGTCAACAGTGGCTACTAAGTGGGTGGTGGGTGGGGAGCGAATTTCTTCGTCGTCCGCATCCCATTCTAGCCGGATATAGTTCGGCCAAGGTTCTCCTGACAAGGAGGGAGACCTTAATGAATTTAGCACATCGCCAAAAGGCGAGTACTAAAAGATATCCGCGGAGGTAAACTCCATGATCGGCGCCCAATCAGATTCGATAGGCGCGGACACGGGCGGCTCGGAGCCCATGGCCGGGGACGAATCCGATGGTTCGGCAGCATGGGTCTCGTAGGAGGTGAAGTCGATATTCGGTGCTATCGCCATTGAGTGTGTGGCCTCCGTGGCGGGGTCCATCCACCCGTCCACATATGGTGCAATTTGTTCCGGATTGAGGGCCGGAGTAGTTGCAGGTGTGATCTCCCGAACACTGTCCAACGGCAGAGCTAAATCATGCTCGTCGTGATTGTGCGGCGCACCTGACATGGGCTCGAATCCGCCGAAGATCAAGTCTCCGCGGATGTCGGCAGTGTAGTTCAAGTTTCCAAATCTGAGCTGATGGCCAGGGGCGTAGCTTTCGATCTGCTCCAGATGGCCAAGCGAATTGGCCCGCAGTACGAAGCCACGGAATACGAAGATTTGTCCGGGGAGGAAAACCTCACCCTGGAACTCTCAATGAAAGCACCAATGTCGGTGTCAAAACTGGCGGATCTCGGGTAGGGGGTCCCGAACTGTGCGTCTAAGGCGGATGGTAACAGGAGGCGGGGGACACAATGTTTACCCAGGTTCGGGCCCTCTCGATGGAGGTAATACCCTACTTCCTGCTTGATTGATCTTGATGATATGAGTATTACAAGAGTTGATCTACCACGAGATCATAGAGGCTAAACCCTAGAAGCTAGCCTATGGTATGATTGTTGTCGTCCTACGGACTAAACCCTCCGGTTTATCTAGGCACCGGAGGGGGCTAGGGTTACACAGAGTTGGTTACAAGGGAGGAGATCTACATATCCGTATTGCCAAGCTTGCCTTCCACGCGAAGGAGAGTCCCATCCGGACACGGGTCGAAGTCTTCAATCTTGTATCTTCATAGTCCAACAGTCCGGCCAAAGGATATAGTTCGGCTGTCCGAGGACCCCCAAATCCAGGACTCCCTCACCATCCTCCTTCTTCCTCCATACAGCTCTAGGAGCAACTCTGTACTGTTACGTATAAACCAAACTCGGCAGGACTAGGGGTGTTATCTCTCCGGAGAGCCCCGAACTTGGGTATGTCTTGCGTCCCGCGCTCGCTCATGCCAACCTCACCTCTGGAGCCCACTAGTGCCCTCGAGCCTCCGCCTATCTTCAGCCATCCCTTGGCATCTGCCGTGCGCCCACCACAACAGTTGGCGCCCACCGTGGGGCAGCTCGAGGTCCTGGCCGGGAGCATGCTTCAGACGAGGATCTTCTCCGACTCCGACGAGCCCGTCGCACCGGCGGACGACGTCATCGACACACTCGCCGCCTCCTTCACCACGCTGCGCATCTCCGACGCGCCTACGGACGACGAGTACCCCCGCGAGGTACTTAGCTTTTCCGACTCCCCGCTCTACATCAACGATGGCGCTCCTGCCGGAGCGATGGACCTCTGCGTGGAGGTTTTCGTCACCGACACCGGCGCCTCTTCTTCGTCGAGCGCGGCGAGGAAGGCCGCCGAAGCTAAGGCCGCGGCAGAACGGGCCAGCCCGTCCAACCCACTACGCGCCACGATGCAGAGCCTCTGAGTCCCCATCGGCACCGACGTCGATGCCTCCAACATCGCTGAGGCCCGCACTCGCCTCGACGAGGACCGGCAGCGCCTGCTGGACCTCACCGAGACGCTCGCTGCCATGCAGCGCTGCCTCGACTCCGCCCAGCTGGAGCGCGACGCCGCCTACGATTTCACGCCTGCCGCGCCTGAGCCCAGCCGGGTCGCCGACGTGCGAGCCCGGGTTGGCGCGATCAGACGCGCCTTCGGCGCCCTCCCTCCCGTCTACGAGACTCCCGTGAAGAACATGCGCGCTGCCCAGGCGGCCGCGGTCGGCCTGGATCAGCTCGCGGGCGAGGAGCTGCAGGATCGCCTCAAGAGGGTGAACGACCTCCTCGTCGCGGAAAACGCGCAGCAGGACCGCCTCAACCAGCTCGCCAAGCCGGCCGGATTCGGCTTCGTCCGAGTCGCCGGGCCTGGCGACAACCAGCATACGGCGTCTTCACCACCCGGCGAGGCGCACTCCGGCTGCACCCGGATCCGACGCTACATCGGCCCGACGGTTGCTGGCGGCTTGGCGGACGAGCCGGCCTCGGAGGCCCGGCGCCGCCTCGATCCCCTGCTCCAACCCGGCCGACGTCCGGCTACGGGCGACCCGGCCCCCCGCGGTGCAGTCACGGACCGACTGGGCCCGCGTGCCATCGACGACACCGACGCTCGCCACCGCCTCGACCGACTCGCCCTCTCCCTGGAGCTGGAGGAGACCGGCCCCGTCGGACCGGTGTGCTTCGGGCCACGCATCCGGGGCGAGCCCTTCACCAAAGGGTTCACGCTCCCCCGCGACACCCCCAAGTACAACGGAACCGTGAAGCCGGAGGACTGGCTCACCGACTAGACCACCGCCATCGGCATCACCGGCGGTAACCACCACCTCGCCGTACGTTACACGCCTCTCATGCTCCAGGGGTCAGCCCGCACCTGGTTGAACAGCCTGCCGGCCGGCAGCATCAACACGTGGGTCGACTTCGAGCAGGCCTTTGTGCGCAACTTCACCGGCACCTACAAGCGACCCGGCCGCCCCAGTCACCTCGCCATGTGCGTGCAGGGGCCGGCCGAAACCGGCCGCGAGTACCTCGCACGCTGGACCGAGCTCCGGAACAGCTGCGAGGGCGTCCACGAAGTCCAAGCAATCCAGTACTTCGTCAACGGGTGCCGAGACGGCACCCTCCTTAAGAACAAGCTCTTGCACTCCGAGCCGGCCACCATGGCCGCGCTCATGGTGACGGCGGACAAGTATGCCAACGCCGACTCCGCCATGAAGATCCAGGTGGCACTGGACGAAGCCGGCAAGGCCAAGCCGGTGTCGCCTCCGAAGCCGGCCGGTGAGGGAAGCCGGCAGCAGCACAACCAACAGAACAACAAGCGCAAGGCCGATCAACCAGCTCAGTGCTACGTCAACCGGCTCGTCGCGGCCGCCGAGTAGGCACCCGCGACCGAGCCGGCCGCCAAGCGCCGGAACACCGGCAAAATGGCATGGCAGCCCGCCATGAGCTTCGAGGAGATGCTCGACGCTCCCGGCAAGCACCACAGCGGCGCGAGGCCGTCCACGCACACGCTCCGACAATGCGCCATCACCAAGCGCATCGCCAGGGGCGACATTCCACCACCTCCGACTCCGGCTCTGGGAGCGGGGCAGCCACCTCCGCCGCCGCCTCCAGCCGGTGGCGCGATGTGCGATGACCCCTACCCGGCCCAGAACGCGACCTACGTCGTCTTCACCAGCCTCGGCGACGACAAGCGCAGCGAGCGCCTCCTCCGGCAGGAGGTTAACACCGTCTTCCCGGCCAAGACGGAGTACATGCATTGGTCAGAACGCCCGGTCACCTGGACCCGGGAGGACCACCCGGCCGTCATGCCGAACTCGGGTGGTTACGCCCTCATTCTCGACCCCACCTTCGTTGCACCCCGGCGCACGTGCAAATTCTCCCGGGTTCTCGTTGACGGTAGCAGCAGCATCGACATCCTCTACCGCGACACCATGACCAAGCTCGGCCTCGAGGCCAAGGACCTGGAGCCGACCTAGACGATCTTCCGCGGCATCATTCCCGGTCTCTCCTGCTCTCCAAACGGCCGGATCCGCCTCAACGTCCTATTCCGCGACAGTAGCCACTTCCGGCGCGAGCCAATCTGGTTCGAGGTGGTGGACCTGCCCAGCGCGTACCACGCACTGCTGGGCCAGCCCGCGCTCGCCAAGTTCATGGCAGTCCCCCACTACGCCTACCTGAAGATGAAGCTACCTGGTCCGAAGGGCCTCATCACCGTCACCGGCGACTATCGCAAGTCCCTGGACTGCGCCCGAGACGACGCCAAGCTGGCCGAGTCGCTGGTCGTAGCCAAGGAGGAGCGCCAGCTCGACCGGATCATTGCCCTGGCCCAAGAAGCATCGGCCGCCAAGATCCCGGCCGAGGAGTCGGCCGACGAGGCCGCATTCAAGCCCTCCAAGGAGACCAAGAAGGTGAAGCTGAACCCGGAAGACCCCAGCTGCAACAAGTACGTTGTCGTAGGCACCCGCCTCGACAGCAAATATGAAGGCGAGCTCATCGACTTCCTCCGTGAGAATCGGGATATCTTTGCATGAACCCCCAAGGACATGCCGGGTATCCCGAGGAAGTACGCCGAGCACAAACTCCACGTCCGCAAGGACGCCAAGCCTGTCCGCCAACCCCTACGACGTTTTTCCGAAGAAAAGAGAAGGGCCATCGGTGAAGAGGTCGCCAAGCTCTTGGCGGCCGACTTCATCATGGAAGTGTTTCACCCCGAGTGGCTGGCCAACCCAGTCCTCGTCCTGAAGAAGAACAAGACCTGGCGCATGTGCATCGACTACACCAGCCTGAATAAGGCCTGCCCCAAAGACCCGTTCGCCCTCCCGCGGATCGACCAAGTCACCGACTCCACGGCCGGGTGCGAGCTCCTATCCTTCCTGGATGCTTACTCCAGCTATCATCAGATCAAGCTGGACCCGGCCGACGCCCTGAAGACGTCCTTCATCACGCCCTTCGGGGCGTATTGCTACATCACCATGTCGTTCGGCTTGAAGAACGCCGGCGCCACTTTCCAGCACTGCATGCAGAAATGCTTGCGGCCGCAACTCGGCCGCAACATCCACGTCTACATGGACGACATCGTGGTGAAGACCAAGCAGCACATCACGCTCCTCGACGATTTAAAGGAAACCTTCGCCAACGTGCACGAGTACAAGGTCAAGCTCAACCCAGAGAAATGCGTTTTCGGCGTCCCGGCTGGAAAGCTACTCGGCTTCCTCATCTCGGAGTGCGGCATTGAGGCAAACCCGGAGAAGATCAAGGCCATCGAGCGCATGCGCAAGCCAGCTCGGCTGCGCGATGTCCATAAGTTCATTGGCTGCTTGGCCTCAGTCAGCCGGTTTCTTAGCCGGCTGGGCGAGAGGGCCTTGCCCCTGTATCAGCTGATGAAGAAGACGACGCCGTTTGAGTGGAGCGACCAGGCGGACGAAACTTTCCGGGATCTCAAGCGCATGCTCTCCACCGCACCAGTCCTGGCTGCACCGGCCGAGAAGGTGTCGTTGTTGCTCTATATCGCCGCAACCTCGTGGACGGTCAGCACGGTGATGGTGGTCGAGCGACCAGAGAAGGACAAGGTCCAAGCCGTCCAGCGTCCCATCTACTACCTGAGCGAGGTGCTCTCCGCCTCGAAGCAGAATTACCCGCACTACCAAAAAATGTGTTACGGCGTGTACTTCACCGCCAAGAAGCTGAAGCAGTACTTCCAAGAGCATGTCATCACCGTGGTCAGCACGGCTCCTCTCGGCGAGATCATCGGGTGCCGGGATGCCTCTGGCTAGATCATCAAGTGGGCGCTCGAGCTAGCCGGCCACACCATCCTCTACGAGCCTCGCACCACGATCAAGACTCAGGCCCTGGCCGACTTCCTCGTCGACTGGACCGACACCCAGTACCTGCCGCCGCCGGACTCGACGCACTGGCGCATGCACTTCGACGGCTCGAAGATGCGACTCGGCCTGGGGGTCGGCATCGTGTTGTCCTCCCCCAAGGGCGACCGGCTCAAATACGCGCTACAGATCCACTTCACCGCCTCCAACAACGTCGCCGAGTACGAAGCCCTTGTGCACGGCCTCCGGCTTGCCAAGGAACTCGGCATCCAGCGCATCCTATGCTACGGCGATTCGGACCTGGTGGTGCAGCAGAGCTCTGGCGAGTGGGACGCCCACGTTTCCAACATGGCGAGCTACCGCTTCCTCGTCCAGAAGCTGTCCGGATTCTTCGCGGGCTGCGAGTTCCTCCACGTCCCGCGTGCAGAGAACGAACCGGCCGACACACTCGCCAAAATCGCGTCGTCCCGGCAGTCCGTCCCGTCCGGCGTCTTCCTCGAGCATCTGCACAAGCCGTCCATCAAGCCATCCCCGGACTCTGAGTCCATCCACGTCCCAACCGACCCGGCCGCGCCTCAACCCGGCCCGGGGACTGCTCCAACCGACCCGGCCGCGCCTCAACCCGGCCCGGGGACTACTCGAACTGACCTGGCCGCGCCTCAACCCGACCCAGGGACTGCTCCAGCCAGCCCGACCACACCTCAACCCGCCCCTGGGGCTGCCACCCCGGAACCCGTCGTGATGGCCGTCCTCGCCGGGGTCGCGGCACCATCCTAGGCCCTGCCCATCTCGGAGTTCCTGTAAAACGGGGTCCTTCCCATGGACGAGACCGAAGCCCGGCAAGTGCAGCGCCGGGCATCCTCCTACAGCATCATCAACAACGAGCTCGTCAAACGCAGCTCTACCGGCGTATTCCAATGCTGCGTCGAGCAGGACAAGGGCATTGAGATCCTCCTCGACATACACCAGGGCGAGTGCGGACACCACGCCGCCTCGCGGTCCCTGGTGGACAAGGCTTTCGGCCATGGTTTCTACTAGCCCACGGCCCTTGAAGACGCAAAGTCGCTCGTCCTTAAGTGTGAAGGATGCCAACGCTTCAGCAAGCGCAGTCACCAGCCGGCGTCGGCACTCCGGACCATCCCGATCGCCTGGCCCTTCGCGGTCTGGGGACTCGACATGGTGGGGCCTTTCAAGACCGCTCGAGGCGGCATGACGCATCTGCTGGTGGCAGTGGACAAGTTCACCAAGTGGATCGAGGCAAGGCCAATCAAGAAGCTGGACGGCCCGACGGCCGTCCGATTTATCAAGGACATCGCGATGCGCTATGGCATGCCAAACAGTATCATCACGTACAATGACACCAACTTCGCCAAGGGCGCGCTCACGCAGTACTGCTCCGTCTCCGGCATCCGCCTCGACCTGGCTTCTGTGGCACACCCGCAGTCCAATGGCCAGGTCGAGCGAGCCAACGGTCTCATCCTGTCCGGCATCAAGCCGCGACTCGTCGAGCCACTTGTCCGGTCACCCGGCAGCTGACTTGACGAGTTGCCGGCCATCCTCTGGAGTCTCCGCACCACGCCAAACAGGTCGACCGGGTTCACCCCGTTCTTCCTCGTCTATGGAGCAGAAGCCGTCATCCCAACCGACGTCGAGTTTGAGTCGCCGCGCGTCACGACGTACACAGAAGTCGAAGCAAAAGAAGCCGACGGCGTCGACCTGCTCAAAGAAGCACGTCTCCTAGCGCTCAGTCGCTCAGCCATCTACCAGCAAGGCCTGAGGCATTACCACAACAAGAAGACAAGCCCCTCGCTTTCCGAGAGGGAGACCTCATCCTCTGACTCGTCCAAGAGCAGACTGGCCAACACAAGTTGTCCTCCCCATGGGAAGGCCCCTTCATCATCAGCAAGGCCTTATGCGACCGCAACGCGTACTACCTCATCGGCGCCCGCAAGACAAACAAGCGCAAGAGGGATACCGTCGGCGAAGAAACAACCCGGCCATGGAACGCGGAGCTCCTCCGTCCGTTTTACAGTTAGCCAAGTGCACGTATGTATCACTGCCTTTTTTAACTATCTGAAACTATGGGGTCCCCGAACGACGCTCGGGGGCTGCCCTTTCTGCGACCAAGCTATTGTGTCTCCTACATTTGTGCACCGCTTTACTATTAAGCCAAACCCGGCCACCGGGTCGACTCGCTCAAACCGGGGGCTCGGGGGCTGGCCGGCTTGGCCACCCGTCGTTTTTCCTTAGCAGTTCTCAAACGCGTTGGATCGCCATAAACCTCTCGCTTCGCCCTAAGCCACAGATCCGGCTCCGGCTGTCGGCTGGCAAGCACATAAGTCCAACGCACCAGCGCGCCACGGGCGCTAAGTCAAAAACCACTAGGTCGCCCAACCCGGCCCCGCCACTATAAGTTGCTGCACGACCGGCCGCTCGCCAACCCGGCCCTGCCGGATTGCCGCCAGCCGGCCCAGTGGGTGTTTCGCTCGCGCTCAACATTTTGAAAGACTAAGTATTGAACGCTCCTCTCAAAGGCCGAGCCCCTTGTCACGGACCAGAGCCTTGGCCGTCAGACTCGCGGGGGGGGGAACCCGAAGGGGGGGAGGTTGCAGGAAAACAGCTCCAAAAACCAAAAGCAAAGGCGAAGACATTCACGCAGCTCATGCATCATAAATTTAAAACAGGCCCAGGGCCAGAGTTCATTACACCCAGTCAACCCTAGTGGGTGGGTGGACCTGCTACCTAACAGAAATCTGTGATAGGTTAAAAATTCAGGCATCCCCATCGCCGAATCGCGCAGCTCCCGGGTCCGCTGAGGTGCCGATATCTTCCTTCCCAGGGTCCGCGTCGTGGTAGAAGCCCGTCTCCTCAGAACTGCCCTCCGGGTCGTCCAGAAGCAGGCCGTAGTCGTCAGCAGGCACGACTCCGCCGTCTTCCGCCCGCTCCGGCCGAAACTCATCGTGGAAGGCGAACCCGGCGATATAGCTGGCCCGAGCAGCGATCCGGCCAGCTTCCACCTGCAGCTGGTTCTCCGAGCCGGCTCGCTGGCCCATCAGCGCGTCCAGCGACAAGTCTGAATGCCAAGACATCGTGAACCGGAGCGCCATCTCGGCGCCAGCACGGGCGGCGGAGACTCGCCAGTCATGGAGCCGCTCCGGACCCGGCTCCAGCCAGCGCGCCAGCCGCGTGAAGCTACTCCGCGCAACGGAACCCGGCCAAAGGGCCGCCGTCATCGTTGCGCCGGCCTCAGAAAGCCGCCCCATCTGTTCGCTCAGAACTCGCAGATGGGCCTCGCCAGCTGCGACGATCTCCGGGAAGGTCCAGGCCACCCACAGGTCCGTCCCAGAGCCGACGATCCCTTGCGGGTCACGCTGAAAGCGGACCGCCTCCTCCGCCAGCTGGCGCGTCTCCGGGAAGGCCCCTGCCAAGAAGAAAAGCAAGTCAGAAGATAGTTACTAAGGAAGAAGAGCCGGAGTCCCAACCCGGCAACGACAAAATTCAAGAAAAGCACTTACTGGAGAAGGACTCTTCCAGGTGATGCGCTTCAAGCAACGTACCGCACCGCTCCCGGGCAATAGTGCGATCACGCTCCTCCAGCGCCTTCTCCAGGTCGGCGACCTTAGCAAGGGCTGCCTTCAGCTCGGCGTCCTTGTCCTCGGCCGCCTTCACGGCCTCTTCACGGAGCCGGGTCTCCCCCTGCCGGGTCTCCTCCGTCGTGGCCACCAGCGCCTTCAAGCGCTCCACCTCGGTCTGGAGCTGCCCCTTGTCGTCGGCCAGCTTGCCGCGTTGCTGGTCCGCCTCGGCAAGGGCCCGCTGCGCCTCCACGACCTTGGCGGCCTCCGCCTTAAGACGCTCCACCTAGGCCTCGAGGCGGCTCTTGTCGCCCGCCAGCTGCTCCTGCAGCCGGCCGGCTTCGTCGAGCGCCCGCCGGGCTCCCGCCGCCTCCGCCTTCGCCTTCTCCACCTCGGCCCCGAGCCGGCCGACGTCTGCGACAAGCCGGTCATAGTGAAAACCGGCTCGGATCAGCCGGGTCCTCCAAGACAGCACCTCAGCTGCAAAAGAAAAACTCAGCAATAAAGTATTGTTTTTAGATTCGACCCAACTGCTACGCAGTTGGCCCGAATCTTGGGGGCTACACCCAGTGGGTGCGCTAGTGCGCCCCCACTAGAAAAGAGCATCAAGAAGAAGTACTTGCCGCAACGCGGAGCTCCTCCTCCTTGGTGGCAAGCTTCTCCTTGAGACGCCGGTGCGTCTCGAGGAGCCGGTTGAAGACGGTGACTCGGTAGGAGTCCAGTTGCTGCGAGAAACGACGATCAGCGCAAGACAGCAAGATAAGATTCGACCCAACTACTACGCAGTTTGCCCGAATCTCGGGGGCTACACCCAGTGGGTGCGCTGGCGCGCCCCCACGAAGGAGAAAACAATGAAAAAGAAAAGCGGAAAGGAAATGAAAACTTATGAAGACAGCGCGCTCCAACTATTGCGTCGCCTCGACCTCGGCCTGGGCGAAGGCCTGGATCCGGTCCGATCGTCCCCACAGGCGGCGGGTCACGGCGCCCATCGCCGCCTCCTCCTGGGTCGGAGGGCCGAAGGGGACCTCGCTGGTCCCACTCTGCGACGACCACGGCTCAGCGACCCGGCGTCCTCCGGACCTGAGCGCCAGGGCATGCTCCCCCCGGGCGCCTCCCCTGAAGACGGTGCCCTCTCCGGCGCCGACGCCGGCTCGGTGGGCGGAGCGGCTTGAGGCTCCACCACCAGCGGTGCCTCGCTGGCTGGCGTCCGGGACGCCCCCTCCAGCACCCTCCACGCCGCCTCCTCCAAGACGGCGTCTCCACCGCCTCCATCGGCCCCCTCCCGCTCGACCATGTCGGTCCGCGGTGGGGTGCCGTCCTCGACGACCACGACCTCCCGGTCGAGGTCCATCACGCGCAAACGGCCGCCTTGGCCGTGGTCCCCCTCCGACGCCGGCACGAAGACCGTCGTCGCCGCCAGCGTCCCCGCCGGCATCTCCGGCCACGCCGCCTCCTCGCCGGCTCGCGCCCACGCCGTCGCGGCGCTGACCCAATCCCGGGTCGACGCCGCCTCCAGCTCCGCCTTGGCCCGGTTCCGATCCCGCCAGGCCAGGCCCTCGGCGTCAGACGGGTCTAGACCGATATCCGGGTCCGCCGGCGCCTCCTCCCCGTCCCGGTCGACGGTACCGGACCGGCTTCTCTGGAACGCGGCACCCTCAGCGGACGCGGCATCCGCCGCCGCTAGCGCCAACAAGATCGGCGACCTGAAGCACAAGACAGAAACGCAATTATGCCAAATCGAGCGGAGCAGCTCCGCAACTCGGCTCGGTCGAACGGTGCTTACCCCAGCACCACTGCAACGGCGGGCCTTTCCGCCCTCTCCCGCGGAGCGCCGCACCTCCTCTTGGCGGGCGGCTTCGCACCCCCAGCCGGGTCCGCCGCGCGCTTCGCGGCTGGGGCCCGCGATGGGACGCTGTCCTTCCCGTGCGGGCGCCGCGCTGTCGCCACCCCCCGAGATGACCCGGCTCCGGCCGCGCCGCCGCCTCCTCCACCCGGCGCCGCTGCATCAATGGTTCGCGTTAGCATCCCCAAAACCGTCCCACAACCGGCGAGTCAAGGGATATAAACAAGACTCACCTACTCGGCGCCCTGCGCCCGTGTCGGCAGCCGCCGCCTCCCCTCCGCCGTGGGCCTCGGGCTCCTCCGAGGCGACCCGCACCACCTGCGCCCGCTCCCGGTCATAAGGATGACGCATGGCGTTCAGAAGCAGCTCTCGCGTCGCGCCGGGGCGGATAAGAAGAAAAGCAGCAGCGAAGTACGATGACCAGGGACTCACCAGCGATGCCGGGTCCGAACGGTTGTACGGGGCCTTCCCGAACTCCCAGTTCACCCCCAAGTTGGCTTTGGAGATATCGTTGACTCGGCGCGCAACTTGGTCCGCCGCCAGCCGCGTGTTCGCCATGCGGTTGGGATCATAGAGGCCGGTCATCTGACCGATGAGATGGTTGCGCTGCTGCTGCGGCAGCACCCGCCGGGAGATAAAGGCGGCGACGAGGTCAGTGCCGGTGAGCCTCTCCCGCTCCTTCATCACCGACACCCGCTCGCATAGGTTGAGCACCTCCTGCGACGGGCGCTTGGGGTAGTACCCCCTGTCGGTGTCAAAACCGGCGGATCTCGGGTAGGGGGTCTCAAACTGTGCGTCTAAGGCGGATGGTAACAGGAGGCGGGGGACACAATGTTTACCCAGGTTCGGGCCCTCTCGATGGAGGTAATACCCTACTTCCTGCTTGATTGATCTTGATGATATGAGTATTACAAGAGTTGATCTACCACGAGATCGTAGAGGCTAAACCCTAGAAGCTAGCCTATGGTATGATTGTTGTCGTCCTACGGACTAAACCCTCCGGTTTATATAGGCACCGGAGGGGGCTAGGGTTACACAGAGTCGGTTACAAGGGAGGAGATCTACATATCCGTATTTCCAAGCTTGCCTTCCATGCCAAGGAGAGTCCCATCCGGACACGGGTCGAAGTCTTCAATCTTGTATCTTCATAGTCCAACAGTCCGGCGAAAGGATATAGTCCGGCGAAAGGATATAGTCCGGCTGTCCGAGGACCCCCTAATCCAGGACTCCCTCAGTAGCCCCTCAACCAGGCTTCAATGACGATGAGTTCGGCGCGCAGATTATCTTCGGCATTGCAAGGCGGGTTCCTCCTCCGAATACTCTATAGAAGATTTTGAACACAAGGATAGTGTCCGGCTCTGCAAAACAAATTCCACATACCACCGTAGAGAGAATAATATTTCCACAAATCCAATCTACCGACAACTTTTCATAATGTGACGTACTGCCGTGGTCTGGTCATGACGAACCATTTTTCCGAGCCTGCCACTGCACGTGTTGCGGGGCGGTTTTTATTGGCACGTCCTGTCGAAGCAGAGATCGTGTCCCTTTTTTCACGGGATTCTCATCAATACGGGTATGGGTAACCCAATCGTGCCTGTTGGTATGACTCCTCGATTTAGGTAAGTCCCAAACGGCCACGCGGAGGACGCTTGATATTCATCCTCTTTATAAAGAGGCCTAGGCATGTCCCCTTCTTCACGCGCTCAATCGAATCCTTCCCCCACCTCGAGTTCCAACACCCAAGGCTCAGGCTAGGCGCTTCGGACCTACAATCATGTCTGGATCCAACCTTCAAGGTCGGTGGGTGCCCTCCTCCGTCACAGAGGAGGACATCAAGAAGCTAAGAGAAGCTAGGTATTTGACCGGCAAAATCTCGCACAGGCTGCCTGCTCGAGGGCAGGCCATTCCCACTCCCGAACCTGGCGAGAGTGTCATATTCGTCTCCCACTTCCTCCGAGGGCTAGGTTTCAGTCTAGATCCCTTTGTCAGAGGGCTCATGTTCTACTACGGGCTCGATTTCCATGATCTGGCTCCGGATTCCATCCTTCACATCTCGTCGTTCATCGTCGTGTGTGAAGCCTTCCTCCGCATTACCCCACATTTCGGCTTATGGCTCAAGACCTTCAATGTGAAGTCGAAGATGATTGAGGGGCGACACGCAGAGTGCGGAGGTGCCATAATAAGCAAAGGCGCCGATGTTCCATGGCCAAAGGGTTCATTCCCGGAGGTGTCGAGTTTATGGCAACGGGAGTGGTTTTATATCACAGCTCCCCGGGGTACTAAGTGGGTAGCTGCCCCTGCCTTCCGCTCGGGCCCCCCGCCACAACTAGCGTCATGGATCAACAAGGGGCTGGACTGGGGGCCAGTAAATGATGTGCCAACATTGCAGAGTCGCATCCGAGATCTCCACGAGAGAGATGTCAGCCTTGTTAAGGTAATGCAAGTTATGCTAGTTCGTCGAGCCCTGCCTTGCAAACGTCGACCTCTCCGTATGTGGGAGTTCAACCCGGAAGGATCGCGAACTATTCAGCACTTCTTCGGCGTGACGCTCAAAGAGATGTACAGATCGTTCTTCGGATCACAAATAGAGTCTCCGGACACCTCCGAGGATGCGGGTCTGAACTGCAATTGTCCAGACACTCAAGTAAGTAATTCCATGGCCGAACACGTTGTCTTTTAATTTATCACAACATCATTCTGAAAAGTCGCCTTTTGACCAGGACTGGATAAAAAAGGCGAAGATGATCAGGTGTCCGCCCCCCCCCCCTTCCCGAGGGCTCACCGGATCCTGTACTAGCCAGGATGCTTGAGCTTGCGCCTTATCAAGCGCCATCAGGGGAAGGTAAAGGGAGGAACAAAGAAGCCGAGAGCGAGCCTCACTCACTATTCATCCAAACCGGGGGAATTAGTGCCTCCGCGAAGGAGGATAACCGGGGGGAAGAATCTAAAATTCCCTCTCCCCAGGGAAGGAAGAGGACCGCCTCTGAAGACTTGGAAGTAATGGTCTCCAAGCGAGGGAAGAATCCTTTGTCGGAGGGTCCTACCCCGGAGGGCATCCTTACCGCACAGTACCTGCAAGGGGACCAGCCCTCTACCGAGCTATAAGTAAACGAAAGTAATTTATAGTAAATATATCCTGCTTCGTTTCCGAGAATGATAACCGAGGCGTGCGTCTTGTAGTTCGGATCGTAGCCCTTCTCAACAAAGTTCGTCTTCAGGGGATCTTCTTCCGGAGATGATGGAGAGTGAAACACCTCCCCGTGCCTCCCCGCCTCGTGAAGCGGGCGACCCTGAGGTGTCGTCACGGAGGATTTCTCCTGATCCGCCAAGGCCAGAAGGTAAACCTTCGGCCAACCGAAGTCCAGGGTATTCGGCTCCTAAGGAGAGCCACAAAAAGTGTCCGGAACCGTCCGGTGTGCGATCGGACGCACTGATAAATCTTCTGGAGCAAGCGGCTGTCTGGGAAACGCATCGTGCGCTAATGGGAATGGTGGTTGAGAGGATTTCATCTGCCGAAAGCGGGTTGCATGGAGCTTTTATGAGTCTGCTGAAAGGCTTTGAGGTACATGAAGTAATATATTTTTTTTGGACGATACCGCACACGCTAGGTGTGGCCTATGCAGATAGTAGCCCCTGAGACTCTGGTTGCTGTCGAAAAAGACGGCAAATAGAGGATCATAGTCCCAGGTAATAACCGTGGTGCTTTCATGTGCAGGTGGCTGCGGGTCCGGTACCTGGCCGGACTGGTGATTTTGCCGAACTGAAGCGGCAACTTGATGCGGCAGATGCCGACATCGTGCTTGTAAACAAGCGGCTTGACGAGGCACAGGGTATGTGTTCTCCTAGGATCAATACATATTAAGAGGATCATGATGCTAGTATCTGTAATATGCTGTGACTGCAGATGGAGTTGTCGCCGTGGAGACCCTTCGGGCAGAACTTGCCCGAGCCAAGGAACAAGCCAGGAAGAGTGATGCGGCCGCCCTAAAGGCGGTCGAAGAGCTAAGAGCCGAACAGCTGCCCATTGCCAGAGCAAAGAGAAAATAGCCAAGATGGCTATTGAGCTGAAAGATGCCGTCGGCCGGTATGAGCTTCTTGAAAAGGAAAGCCAAGCGAAGGCGGCGGAACTGAAGGAGGCCATGGAAACGGCCAAGGAAACCCGCTCACAAATCAGAGCGGTGAAGGAGGAACTCCATCAAGCCGGAGATATTGCGGTTGGGAAGCCCTTTTTGTTGTGGACAAGGTTTGGAGACCCGAAGTATGCCCCTCTGGATAAATTATGGCGTTCTGCAGACGCGTACTTGGATTTAGCAGCGAGTGCCGCTGATGCGACCAAGTTTTTCAAAGATCAGAAGGATCATGTAGTGGAAAGGTTGTTCTGGTCACAGTTCCGCACTCCAACGCGTCCGCTGCTGTTAAATGAACAAATGGCCGGGTGGGCCGAGCTCCATAGGTTGTCCGGACTTGCTATGAGGTCCGTCGTGGATCACCTTTGGCCGGAGGGACCGAGGCCGAATAGTTATTTTGGCCTAGTGCAACAATTCATTGGTGTTGTGCCGCATATCGACGCTGTGAAGAGGTCGGCGTGCATAGAGGGTGCGCGGATGGCTCTTGCCCGTGTCAAGACATACTGGGCAGAGATGGAAGCCACCACTATTGCATCCCAGAGTTCGGCGGTAGGCCGGGTATCGGGCGAGCACTATTTTGAGGAAGTCTTAGAAGGCGCTCGTGTAATAGAGGCTCGGTGCTCGAAGCATATCATGTTCTAGTGACATGTATCTCAATTGTAAGAACAATGCTTATTAAATTATAAAGGCTGTGTTTACACTTTTGCCTGAAAGTATTATGATGCCTCCTGTGCGGCCGTTTATGTATATATGTATATTACCTGAAAGTTTGCAGTCGTCAGCTTCAGCCCCCACGCATATAATGCGGGGGTGTTCGCAAAAAACGCGTATTCACACTTGATCCAACGTCTTGGTCCATTAAGGAGGTGATAGCGCAGCGAACGAGGCAATCGGACTATATTGCTTTAACACTTTCACTTAGCCATAGGAGTTTGACGGTGGGACTACTATATAGCCCCTGGTACCTCCGCGCTCGTCCGAATACGGGGCGCGTACATACATGACCGGGAAACGGCCCTTCGTTAATGCGGAGGAATCCCGAAGATTCCGCTAAGTCATCGAGTGGTTGACCAGTCTCGCGCTTTATCATGACAGTCAGTTTTCGGCTTTCTCTACTGAGGTGCTCGTCCGGATGAACCAGGGCACAATCGCAGTAGTTCTCCCGGCTCCACCTTAGCCGATAGAGCAGAACGTAAGGTAGCAAAACACGGGAGCCGGGCAAACCCAACATTTGACCAAAGACATGATTTGGAGCTGATGCATATAAGGCCAAACTCGCGACGCCGAACACTCCCTAAGGTATTCGGTCTTTACAACATATACCGGGCTGAATAACGCCCTTGATGATGATCCCTGAGTGTCCAGGTACATGCATCGTTCTGACGTGGCGAAATGCCAATAACGTCAGCATCGCTCTCGGTTATGCTGAGTATCCGGAGGATGTGAAGCAACAAGAGGCAGTAAAAAAGGTTTACGCAGGGTCTTAATCTAAAAAGAAACCTTTGAGCGGGGCCCTGCTGCACGTTTGCGCCTGTGTCTCCGTTGCGCCATATCCTGGAAGGGTGTAGCACGATTACCATCTGTAAAAGACAAGAACTTAGGTGAAAGTTGTCGTGCGAAACAATTGGTTATTCTCAATAAACCATTAGAAATCAAGATAAGTAAGGTCAAGCCGAACTGTAGTCCTTTTACATGTGGGAAGCCCCTGGTACCGCCTATGAGGGTAAATCCATCGAACCAATCTTAGGTATATCTAAGCTGTTACAGCTAGTGATGTGCCGGACTCGTCTAACCGTGTCCGCGGTCTTGACGACCGATCATTTATTCTGGTTGGAGAGGCCGTTTAGTGTTCGGCTGGTAAAGCCGCCACACGTTCTTCCGTGCATAAGGAACGCTCGATATTTCCACTAATTGTGATGATGCCACGTGGACCGGGCATCTTGAGCTTAAGAGAAGCGTAATGCGGCACTGCATTAAAACGAGCAAACGCTGCTCTTCCGAGTAGTGCTTGATAGCCACTTCGGAATGGAGCGATGTCGAAGGCTAACTTTTCGCTTCGGAAGTTGTCGGGAGAACTGAATACAACCTCCGGTACTAGAGAGCCCGTGCAGCGGGCCTCTGGGCCTGGTATTACTCCCTTAAAGGTAGTATTACTGTGGCTGATTTTGTTGGGTCTATCCCCATTTTGCGGACTGTGTCCTGATATATCAGATTAAGACTACTGCCGCCGTCCATAAGGACTCGTGTGACATGGTATCCGTTTATTGTTGGGTCTAACATCAAGGCAGCCAATCCTCCGTGCCGGATACTTGTCAGGTGATCCCTGCGATCAAAAGTGATCGGGCAGGCCAACCAGGGGTTGAACTTATAGGTGACGGGCTCTACGGCGCGTGTGTCTCGGAGTGCATGTTTGCTTCTCCTCTTCGTCACGTGGATCATGTTCACTGTTTTGACCTCTGGTGGGAATTTTTTCTCTCCCCAAGTGCTTTGCTGGCGAGGCTCGTCCTTGTCTTCACTTGGTGTCTCCCTCCCCTTGTGTTCGGCGTTTAGCTTACCGGCCTGCTTGAAGACCCAGCATTCTCTATGGGTGTGATTTGCAGGTTTATCGGGGTGCCATGAATCTGACATAATTTGTCTAGAATCTTGTTTAGGCTGGACGGTCCATCTCTGCTGCCTTTGAAAGGCTATTTCCGCTGACCCGGTCGAGAGCCCCTGAATCTGGCATTTACCGTCGTGTTATCTGGGATGTCTTCTTTATTTCGACGCTTGCTTTTACTGCGTCGTGGTTTTCCATTGCCATCCCTTACTTCAGATGTGCCTGGGTTGCTGGTGCTACTACGGGCTAGCCAGCTATCTTCGCCCGCGCAAAAGCGGGTCATGAGGCTTGTCAGGGCTGCCATTGTTCTCGGTTTTTCTTGGCCGAGGTGTCTAGCGAGCCATTCGTCTCGGACGCTGTCTTTGAAAGCTGCTAAGGCTTCGGCGTCCGGGCAATCGACGATTTGGTTCTTCTTAGTGAGAAATCTGTTCCAAAGCTTTCGGGCTGACTCTCCGGGCTGTTGAATTATATGACTTAAATCGTGTGCATCCGGAGGTCGGACATAGGTCCCTTGAAAATTAGCCCTAAAAGCATCCTCAAACTCCTCCCAACTTCCAATTGAGTTTTCGGGGAGGCTCTTCAGCCAGTACCGAGCTGGTCCTTTCAGCTTGAGGGGCAAGTACTTGATGGCGTGGAGATCGTCTCCGCGAGCCATATGGATACGGAGGATAAAGTCATCAATCCAGACCCCAGGGTCTGTGGTTCCGTCGTACGCCTCTATGTTCACTGGTTTGAATCCTTCTGGAAATTCGTGGTCGAGCACCTCATTGGTGAAACATAGGGGGTGTGCGGCACCCCTGTATTTGGATGTGTCATGGCGTTCTGACGGTTGTAGTGTTCTGTTTTGGTTGTGCGCTGGAGCATGTTTCCTTGATCTGTAGACGGATCTGGTCACGCCGGTCTTCTGATGCAAGTCCTCACGTGAATCGTGTCTTGACTTACGTGCGGCCTAGTTAGCCGCTCTATCGCGGCCACGAGGTGGTTGATCCGACCGGTCGGTCGTTTTGTTTTTCGGCTGTGTGGGCTCTAAGGCCTCATCATCAAATTCAGGCAACAGCTTGCGCTTTGGATAGCTCTTTGTGTTGTAACTACCACCATACTTTTCTTCATTGTCGAGCACTTTGTTCCATCTACTGTTGAGCGTATTCTGCGTGGCCTTAAGCCTTTGCTTCTGCTTCTTCAGACTCCTCGCGGTGGCAATAAGCCTTCTGCGGAGGTTCTCTTGTTCCAAGTGCCTTTCTGGGATGATGTGTGCATCCTTGTCCGGACTGTTTTCCTCTCCAGAGGGAGGTTGATGAGCTTTATCCTCGGCGTCGCCGTGTTCGGACAGAGGATCCGTACTATGTTCGCCGTTTGCTGGTTCATCCTGCTCTATCGCTGGGTCAATGTGGTCGTCGTTTCCTCTGGAGTCGACTGGGGTGTTATTTTCTCTTGCGCTGTTATCACTGTTTTTGCCGAGGTGGGATTTGGAGCGGCTCCTACGCCGACGCTTTGGTTGCTTCTTGAGGGAGCTATCCTTCGCTGCATCCTTCCGTTCCTCGTCATTGTTTTCTTTGGGTGTATCCACCATGTATATGTCATGTGATGAAGTGGCTGTCCAGCGCCCTCTGGGCGATGGTTCCTGTTCCTCTCCTGCATCGTCGTCCATGCCGTCGATGTCTTCGGAGTCAAAATCGAGCATGTCGGTTAAATCGTCGACAGTGGCTACTAAGTGAGTGGTGGGTGGGGAGCGAATTTCTTCGTCATCCGCATCCCATTCTAGCCGGATATAGTTCGGCCGATGTTCTCCTGACAAGGAGAGAGACCTTAATGAATTTAGCACATCGCCAAAAGGCGAGTACTGAAAGATATCCGTGGAGGTAAACTCCATGATCGGCGCCCAATCAGATTCGATAGGCGCGGACGCGGGCGGCTCGAAGCCCATGGCCGGGGACGAATCCAATGGTTCGGCAGCACGGGTCTCGTAGGAGTTGAAGTCGGTATTCGGTGCTATCGCCACTGAGTGTGTGGCCTCCGTGGCGGGGTCCATCCACCCGTCCACAGATGGCGCAATTTGTTCCGGATTGAGGGCCGGAGTAGTTGCAGGTGTGATCTCCCGAGCACTGTCCGATGGCAGAGCTAAACCATCCTCGTCGTGATTGTGCGGCGCACCTGACATGGGCTCGAATCCGCCGAAGATCAAGTCTCCGCGGATGTCGGCAGTGTAGTTCAAGTTTCCAAATCTAACCTGATGGCCAGGGGCGTAGCTTTCGATTTTCTCCAGATGGCCAAGCGAATTGGCCCGCAGTACGAAGCCGCTGAATACAAAGATCTGTCCGGGGAGGAAAACCTCACCCTGGATTGCATCATTGCCGATGATTGAAGGAGCCATCAAGCCTTATGGTGACGGCACAGTGGAACTCTCAATGAAAGCACCAATGTCGGTGTCAAAACCGGCGGATCTCGGGTAGGGGGTCCCGAACTGTGGGTCGAAGGCGGGTGGTAACAGGAGGCGGGGGACACAATGTTTACCCAGGTTCGGGCCCTCTTGATGGAAGTAATACCCTACTTCCTGCTTGATTGATCTTGATGATATGAGTATTACAAGAGTTGATCTACCACGAGATCGTAGAGGCTAAACCCTAGAAGCTAGCCTATGGTATGATTGTTGTCGTCCTACGTACTAAACCCTCCGGTTTATATAGGCACCGGAGGGGGCTAGGGTTACACAGAGTCGGTTACAAGGGAGGAGATCTACATATCTGTATTGCCAAGCTTGCCTTCCACGCCAAGGAGAGTCCTATCCGGACACGGGTCGAAGTCTTCAATCTTGTATCTTCATAGTCCAACAGTCCGACCAAAGGATATAGTCCGGCTGTCCGAGGACCCCCTAATCCAGGACTCCCTCATCCCCAGTTCTGCTTCCCCCACGGCGGCGAGTTGATGAACGGCGGGAGGTTGGTGCGGTCCTCGCCGAGGTTGCGGACGTAAAAGAAAGAATTCTGCCATTTCTTGGCAGAATCCTCCAGCGGCACCTTCGGGCAGTTGGCGCATGACGGCCGCCCCGCACTCGGACATCTCCCCGACCTTCGGCCCCTGCTGCTTCAAGGAGAAGAAGCGCACCTAGAGGTCGATCGAAGGTTCGACCCCCAGGTACCCCTCGCAGAGGGTAACGAAGCCGAACAGCTGCACGATGGCGCCGGCGCCAAGATGGTGGGGCTGGAGCCCGAAGAACTCCAGAAAGTCACGGAAGAAGCCGCTCGCGGGAAGCCCAAACCCGCGCTTGAAGTGCGTCAGGAAGACCACCCGCTCCGAGCCCTCGGGCCGCGGCTCCCACTCGCCCTGTGGGAGGCGCACCTCAACCTCCTCCGCCCTCGGCAGGCGCCTAGTGTCGCGGAGGTAGGCGATGTCGTCGGGGGTGACGGTGGAACCCATCCATGATCCTGACGGCAGAGCCATCGACCAGAGCGCAGAAGAAGAAGGAGGAGAAAAAGGAAGATGGCAAGAAAGCTCTGCTCAAGACTGCGGGCGTCGCGGCTAGTGGCGGTCGTCGGGAGCAGAGGGAGGATGAAGAGGCAGGGGCGCGAGCGTGAATGATCTCTGCCGCCCCTTTCGCCCCCAATTTATAAGCCACGGTTTGAAACATGGGGAAGTGGGATCGTTTGCGCTCGCCCCTCCCACTTCCCCGCAATAAGTGCACACGTACGCGCGCAGTAACTGCTTGGGGAATAGCAATCGACCCTCGGACGCCGCAATAAATCTGCGCGCATAGGCCGAGGATGTGCGGTGGCGGGCCCCAGGCCGTCGCCCCGTCCCGTCGCGCGCGTGGCCTGTCAGGCCCCTCCGGCTCCCAGGCGTCACGTGGCGACTGCGCGAAGCCCGAAAGATTGCCCAAGATTCGTTGAACTCCTCGGTTCCCGCCACGGGCGGGATGCCGTGATCCGGCTTCCGGAAGCCGGCACACAGTGGGTGTTGCCGGACCCGGCGCTCACCAAAACCCGCAGGGGGGAAACTGCGAAGGCCCTCCCATCTGAAGACGGCGGACCTTCACAGCTTCGGGGACTACTGGCGGGGGGATGAACCCCAGGCAGGCAACGGAACCCGGATCCTTTTCAAAAACAATGGGGCCAGCACCGCCCCTCCATCCGGCTCGCCCTTGGCCGGGTCGCTCGACCCGGCGGGATCTGCAACCCGGCTGGACTCCTCGACTCGGCCCCAACAACCAAGCTCAAGACTTTTCCAGCAAGCCAGCACCGCCCCTGGCGTGCTCTCCAAACCCGGCCAAGGGTCGGCGCCCGTCCCATCCCGGCCGTACGATGGGACGAGTCTCCACAAACTGATGACCGAAGTCACAGTGCCCCGCCCATGCCTCTGGTCAGCCGGACGAGGCAACAGTGCCACCCACCTACCCGCTGACCAGGGCTGGCATGGCAACAGTCCCCAGACGTCACCCATGACGCCAGCAAGCGGTGACCTGATGGAGCACCACTGTGGATCGACTCGACTCGGCCACGCCCTGACGGTCGACAAGACGGCGCATAGTACCCCTAGGCGCATGGGGCCCACGCCCGGAGAACCCGGCGGGTCCCAGCGCCGGGTTCCCTGGACACTGACGACCCGGCCCTACGGCCTTGTAACATTACCATTGTACCCCTGGGGGGTTGACCTATAAAACCCCCCAGGAGCCTCATGCATACGGGCGACTCACTCATTCACACAGGCAACACCACACACCCAGCAAGCAACACCCGAGGAGAGGGAGCAGCCTAAGCCTTGGCCCGACCTCCTTCTTCCTCCATACAGCTCTAGGAGCAACTCTGTACTGTTATGTATAAACCACACTCGGCAGGACTAGGGGTGTTATCTCTCCGGAGAGCCCCGAACCTGGGTATGTTCTGCGTCCTGCGCTCGCTCATGCCAACCTCGCCTCTGGAGCCCACCAGTGCCCTCGAGCCTCCTCCTATCTTCAGCCATCCCTTGTCATCTGCCGTGCGCCCACCACGACACCGGAGGAACACTTTGTGTGCTACCAAACGTCACAACATAACTGGGTGATTATAAAGGTGCTCTACAGGTGTCTCCGAAGGTACTTGTTGGGTTGGCATAGATCGAGATTAGGATTTGTCACTCCGATTGTCGGAGAGGTATCTCTGGGCCCTCTCGGTAATGCACATCACTATAAGCCTTGCAAGCAAAGCAACTAATGAGTTAGTTGCGGGATGATGTATTACGGAACGAGTAAAGAGACTTGCCGGTAACGAGATTGAACTAGGTATTGGGTTACCGACGATCGAATCTCGGGCAAGTAACATACTGATGACAAAGGGAACAACGTATGTTATTATGCGGTTTGACCGATAAAGATCTTCGTAGAATATGTAGGAGCCAATATGAGCATCCAGGTTCCGCTATTGGTTATTGACCGGAGACGTGTCTCGGTCATGTCTACATAGTTCTCGAACTCGTAGGGTCTGCATGCTTAACGTTCGGTGACGATCGGTAATATGAGTTTACGTGTTTTGATGAACCGAACGTAGTTCGGAGTCCCGGATATGATCACGTACATGACGAGGAGTCTCGAAATGGATGAGACATAAATATCGATATATCGGATGACCATGTTTGGACTTCGGAAGGGTTCCGGGCAAGTTCGGACAAATACCGGAGTATCGTGGGGTTACCGGAACTCCCCGGGGAGTGTAATGGGCCTATTGGGCCTTAGTGGAGAAGAGGAGGGGCGGCCAGGGCAGGCCGCGCGCCCCCTCCCCCTCACTCCTCCTTCCCTCTCTCCTACTCCTACTCTTGGAAGGGTTAGAGTCCTGCTCCCGGTGGGAGTAGGACTCCCCTTGGGGCGTGCCTAGGAGGGCCGGCCCCTCCCCCTCCTCCACTCCTTTATATACGGGGGAGGGGGCACCCCATAGACACACAAGTTGATCAGTTGATCTTTTAGCCGTGTGCGGTGCCCCCCTCCACCATAATCCACCTCGGTCATATCGTAGCGGTGCTTAGGCGAAGCCCTGCGTCGGTAGCATCATCATCACTGTCATCACGCCATTGTGCTGACGGGACTCTCCCTCGAAGCTCTGCTGGATCGGAGTTCGTGGGACATCACCGAGCTGAACGTGTGCTGAACTCGGAGGTGCTGTGTGTTCGGTACTTGGATCGGTCGGATCGTGAAGACGTACGACTACATCAACCGTGTTCTCATAACGCTTCCGCTTACGGTCTACGAGGGTACATGGACAACACTCTCCCCTTTCGTTGCTATGCATCACCATGATCTTGCGTGTATGTAGATTTTTTTTTTGATATTACTACGTTCCCCAACAGTGGTATCAGAGCCAGGTTTATGCGTAGATGTTATATGCACGAGTAGAACACAAGTGAGTTGTGGGCGATACTAGTCATACTGCTTACCAGCATGTCATACTTTGATTCGGCGGTATTGTTGGATGAAGCGGCCCGGACCGACATTACGCGTACGCTTACGCGAGACTGGTTCTACCGACGTGCTTCGCACACAGGTGGCTGGCGGGTGTCAGTTTCTCCAACTTTAGTTGAATCGAGTTTGGCTACGCCCGGTCCTTGTGAAGGTTAAAACAACACATACTTGACGAAATATCACTGTGGTTTTGATGCGTAGGTAAGAACGGTTCATGCTCAGCCCGTAGTAGCCACGTAAAACTTGCAACAACAAAGTAGATGACGTCTAACTTATTTTTGCAGGGCATGTTGTGATGTGATATGGTCAAGACATGTTGCTAAATTTTATTGTATGAGATGATCATGTTTTGTAACAGAGTTATCGGCAACTGGCAGGAGCCATATGGTTGTCGCTTTATTGTATGAAATGCAATCGCCATGTAATTGCTTTACTTTATCACTAAGCGGTAGCAATAGTCGTAGAAGCAATAGTTGGCGAGACGGCAACGATGCTACGATGGAGATCAAGGTGTCGCGCCGGTGACGATGGTGATCACGACGGTGCTTTGGAGATGGAGATCAAAGGCACAAGATGATGATGGCCATATCATATCACTTATATTGATTGCATGTGATGTTTATCTTTTATGCATCTTATTTTGCTTAGATCGACGGTAGCATTAGAAGATGATCTCTCACTAAATTTCAAGGTATAAGTGTTCTCCCTGAGTATGCACCGTTGCGAAAGTTCGTCGTGCCGAGACACCACGTGATGATCGGGTGTGATAAGCTCTACGTTCACATACAACGGGTGCAAGCTAGTTTTGCACACGCAGAATACTCGGGTTAAACTTGACGAGCCTAGCATATGCAGATATGGCCTCGAAACACTGAGACCGAAAGGTCGAGCATGAATCATATAGTAGATATGATCAACATAGTGATGTTCACCATTGAAAACTACTCCATCTCACGTGATGATCGGACATGGTTTAGTTGATATGGATCACGTGATCACTTAGATGATTAGAGGGATGTCTATCTAAGTGGGAGTTCTTAAGTAATTTGATGAGTTGAACTTTAATTTATCATAAACTTAGTACCTGATAGTATTTTGCATGTCTATGTTGTTGTAGATAGATGGCCCGTGCTGTTGTTCCGTTGAATTTTAATGCGTTCCTTGAGAAAGCAAAGTTGAAAGATGATGGTAGCCATTACACGGACTGGGTCCGTAACTTGAGGATTATCCTCATTGCTGCACAGAATAATTATGTCCTGGAAGCACCGCTAGGTGCCAAACCCACTGCAGGATCAACGCCAGATATTATGAACGTCTGGCAGAGCAAAGCTGATGACTACTCGATAGTTCAGTGTGCCATGCTTTATGGCTTAGAACCGGGACTTCAACGACGTTTTGAACGTCATGGAGCATATGAGATGTTCCAGGAGTTGAAGTTAATATTTCAAGCAAATGCCCGGATTGAGAGATATGAAGTCTCCAATAAGTTCTACAGCTGCAAGATGGAGGAGAATAGTTCTGTCAGTGAGCATATACTCAAAATGTCTGGGTATAACAATCACTTGATTCAACTGGGAGTTAATCTTCCAGATGATAGTGTCATTGACAAAATTCTTCAATCACTGCCACCAAGCTACAAGAGCTTCGTGATGAACTATAATATGCAAGGGATGGATAAGACAATTCCCGAGCTCTTCGCGATGCTAAAGGCTGCGGAGGTAGAAATCAAGAAGGAGCATCAAGTGTATACCTCCGCGGTACCGGGAGTACCGGGGTACCGGGGGGGTTACCGGAACCCCCCGGGGAGTGTAATGGGCCTATTGGGCCTTAGTGAAGAAGAGGAGGGGCGACCAGGGCAGGCCGCGTGCCCCCTCCCCCTCTAGTCCGAATTGGACAAGGAGGGGGGCGGCGCCCCCCTTTCCTTCCTCCTCTCTCCTCCTTCCCTCTCTCCTACTCCTACTCTTGGAAGGGTTGGAGTCCTACTCCCGGTGGGAGTAGGACTCCCCTTGGGGGGCGCCTAGGAGGGCCGGCCCCTCCCCCTCCTCCACCCCTTTATATACAGGGGAGGGGGGCACCCCATAGACACACAAGTTGATCAGTTGATCTTTTAGCCGTGTGCGGTGCCCCCCTCCACCATAATCCACCTCAGTCATATCGTAGCGGTGCTTAGGCGAAGCCCTGCTTCGGTAGCATCATCATCACCGTCATCACGCCGTCGTGCTGACGGAACTCTCCCTCAAAGCTCTGCTGGATCGGAGTTTGTGGGACGTCACCGAGCTGAACGTGTGCTGAACTCGGAGGTGCCGTGCGTTCGGTACTTGGATCGGTCGGATCGTGAAGACGTACGACTACATCAACCGCGTTCTCATAACGCTTCCGCTTACGGTCTACGAGGGTACGTGGACAACACTCTCCCCTCTCGTTGCTATGCATCACCATGATCTTGTGTGTGCGTAGGAAATTTTTTGATATTACTACGTTCCCCAACATATATATAGGCCCATTTTAGGATATGGTCGTCTATAATTTTGGATTCCATACCGGAAGAACCATGAATCAAAGCAACGGGCATATCCTAAAGAAACACGAGAGACAATGAAATTCTTCAACTCGGTGACATTAGTTTCCGAAGGTGGATTCCATACAATCTCGCCAGAATTGATGAATTTCTCTGAAGTCATATCCAGTACCAAATCTTGCTAGTGCGGACCCATGACTTGGTGCAACTCATATTTGAACGAACTACGTACACATCAAAGAATGCACAAGCTAAGATAAGAATCTCAGAATGAATGAAATCAAAACTAGAAGAGCCAATATCAATACAGGATATGACTTGAAGTCACGAGTCCGGATGAGATTCTCAAGACGACTTGAAATGAAATTGGAAGAACCAGATTGATACAACATGGCTTCCAAATTGGTCATGCTGGATTCATAAGTCAAGCACTTAGGGCAACCCCCAGAGGCCGGGCTCTCTAACTCCGATACATAGGCCATCTTGAGCAACACCGGGATGGAAACTCGGCGTAATGACAGTGAAGCTCTTCGAGACCATGGACGGCTAAGTTTTCAGCCCTTGCAACACAGGCTAATCTCAGTATTGTCGGTCTCAAAACCGGTATCACTGTCTATGTCTGAAAGGAGATTTTCAAAGGAAGTCTTCTAAGGTGTGATTGAGCAATCATCAAGTTTCTTCCAGAAACATCAAAGGAGTTTCCCAAAGGAATTCTTCTAAGCTGTGATTGAGCAATCATCAAGATTCTTCTAGAAACATAGTTATCATACCCATCATTATAATATGGCTTGTCATATGCACAAATTGATTCATTAAACCACAAAAGGAAAGAAATCTCCTTTGATCTTCTAGGTCCCAGCCTTTCTTCAACTTCAAACAATTAGGGTCGACAACCGGTTTGTCAAAACAATTTCTTTGGGACTATGTATCCATGTATACTCCTTAAAGTCATTAGTTCCTTAATCATTTGTCATTAATCATCAAAACATAGTAAGGGGCACTAGATGCACTTTTAGAAGTCTTATAAATAGGGCTATATGTTAGAGCCGAAATTTTGGTTAAGGTTAGCAATACCATCGTTAAACTGGGCAAACATATGGGTCGTCAAATCATATATTTTGAGTCATGTACTCATGTTGCCATAAACAAGCAAAAAAAAAAAGAATGCAACAATGAGACAAAAAAATCCATAAGTTCATTATTATAATCGGAGTATTTATCATCGTTCTTCCCATATATAGTTGATGATCTGTATTTGGGGGGTGTGCCTTTCAGTTATTTTGCTCCACTTTTTATGATGCGAAATATGATTAAAAAAAAGGTGGAAAGAGGTAAAAGATAAAAGAAGAACTTGGCAGATAATAATACACTGAACTCTTGCTAATGCGACAAAATGACGGATACAAGCTTATCTTTTCAGACTCTGTCCTTTTCATTGTGTAAAGGCAGCTTCTCTATTCATGCATGAACAAGGACGTGGGAATTGTTAATTGGTGACAATAAAACATATTTTTTTTTCTCAAATGTACACTTGGCATTACAACTGGTCTGTTTAACGAACACTGAAGTCTATACCCAGAGTACAACAGATTAAGACTACAGCCCCTAAAAACTCCAGATCCCACAGGCCACATGAATGTTCATCTCCATGTAGCCTTTAACTGGGACTGCCGAACTGATGCCCCCAAAGTTTCCCACACAGGAATATACTATAAACTGAATCTATACGCAAAGGATCTAGACCTCTAGATTTGTCCCAGTATCTACTTCCTGCTTTGCTATCTCCACACGCAGCCCTTGTTCATCTTCCGGATGTGGCGGCACGCCATGCAACAACCGTCCGCTGTTACTGTCGGTTTCATTCGAGTTATCAGCGAGGCGCGTAGTTTAAATTGTAATATATTGTCTGATGATATTTCATTCTTTCTCGGCTATAGCAACAAAAACATCCTTGGGTGACCACCTTCTCCTTGAAACTTTGTCCGGTGGATTGATTATGGCACGCTCGGCGTCCTCGAGACGGTACCCGATGACAACCTCTTTCCTCTGCCTAGCTCGTAGCATGACCTCGAAGAAGTTTAGCTCCTCGTCTTCTCGAAGGTACAGGTCGGATTGTCGTATTTGCAGTTCATTCCCCTGCCGAAGAGTACAAATGCAGGGCAAAAGATTAGCGATGCTGATGCAAAAACCTGACAAGAGTGCTTACTGCAGACTTTTTGAAACAGAGGAAAACATGTATGTGTACAGTGGCAAAATTGTCAGGTATTCTTACAAAATTCTCTTTTCTGGAGGTAATGATCTATAGGTAAACTTAACCTGGTACTCTATATAGTAACATCAGGTTCAAAACTCCAAGACTTCGTAAAAAGACAGCTATACGTACGTATCATTTAGCATATACAGTATGTTGAGAAGAAACATGTGATGTGACGGCTGTAAAAGCTTAATGTCCATTGAGGGGCAGAAATTCTGAGAATAATACCTGTTCAGCAAAGAGCTCCTCCAAGACGTAATTTATTTGGCGATCCTCTGCAACCATTGCCAATGCCATGCTCACGAGTTCATTTGAAAGAACATAGTCACTTATTTTTGACATGTATAATAAATTCTTAGTCCTAGGATCCAATATCTCACTGATAATAACAGATTTATCAGATGCTTGTTGCATCTCTCCCATCCAAGAACCTTCCGATAAGCTTCTTCGGAAACCATCTGAACCAATCGCTTCCTTGTATGGAAGCCGTTTTGCCTGCAGTAGTTAGAAGTTCAATAATAATAATAAGTTTACGTAAAGATCTCAGTATTGGTTTATAGCATCAGTAAAGATAATCGAAAACCAAAATAGCACATAACCAAAGATAATCACTATCATAAAACGACATGATCTGCAGTTATAATGACAAGTCAAAAGAAAAGTCCAAATGGTTTTGCATTTATAGAAGAACCTGAATATCTCTGATCAGCAGTAGCGTTGCAAGAGACCTCGAATCAGCTTGGATTGCTGAATCTTCTACAGATTCATCTGCCAAAATCAATATCTACAATCAAAATCATAGGAAATTCAGTCAGATGGAAGAAACAAGAAATCAAACTCATAGGCTTCCTTTTATCCAGGAAAACAATCTTATTTTTGCAGAACTTACAGAATCAAACGACTCTAAAGGGAGGCTCTCCAAGTGACGGCGAATAACAGCATTTCCATCTCGATGAACCAACGTAATATTTTCTAGACGACTAAAGTCCAGACCTCCCTCAATTAGCTTTCTTTCTCTATCTATCTCAGGGACATCATTGAACATCCACAACTCTGACCCTGGAGCTAGGAAAGCATCCAGTACCTGAATATCTAAAACCAAGTTACAATATGCTGTTGACTTGCAGTGCACTAAAAGTAAATGTACTATGGGAGGAATTGAGACAAACAAAAGGTTCTGTGTTGCATATCTCCATACTGTCTGATAATGGCATCATATGCTGATGTATAAATAAAAAAATCGAGAAAATTCAGAAGTTTGTGTCTCGATGCATTAATAAAAAGAAGAGTTTATGGTAAAGGCTACAAGCCTAAGACAGATCAAGACCCAGCAAACAAAAAGGGGAGAAAAATAGTTTGGATCGATTACAGCTGTATAAACAATTCTTACAGTACTTACAACTTTGAGCTACAGTCAGTACAACATATTATATTAGTATGACAAAGTTATAAATTTAGCAGATTTTATCTTCTTTGTGTACAATTTTGTTCAACCAACACTGAAAAGTACGAAGTGTTTGCTAAATGCACGAGTTTGTTGCCACACATGCATCAACGTAGTCATACCGTATAAAACTACAAGTCAAGCCTAAATGAACAACTAATGTGAGGCTCCAAGCACACCATCAGCAAGAATTTATGCCTATGTTTTTTTAAACTGAATTTTTGCCGATGTTACGCTAGCCCATATCTGCATATATGTCAAATTAGAGTGTATCTCATATAAGAGTCATGCAGAAGACACAGGAATTTCTCAACTAGAGTTAGCCATGTACATCAAAAGTTGGAGACAGTATGATGTAAGAAACATTGGATTCAAAAGATATGTTAAGACAACATATTTAAGGAGCACCATAAGACCTCAAAGGATCATTGCCTCACTCCACCACTATGCGGCCATAGCATTAATTAGATGTAAGGAAGGTATAGAGCAGGGGGAAATAATATATTTTTCATAGTTTCAAGATGTTCAGGACAGTCAAATTTTGCTTCAAAATGCTCCAAATGACCGCATCATATCTACATGAACATTCCAGAAGAGGGTGAGGATGCCAATTTGTATCCATAATCAATTTACCATTATCATATCTTCCATATCACGTCGCCAACCACAAAATAATATTCTTTCTGGAGACTTTGGACCAACAAAATCTTTAGGCGGGTAGCCTCTCCTAACCTGCACAAGTTTACAGAGAAAAGGTAATTAGGGGCTTGAAGAAAGGGCTTACCACAATCATATCATCTATATCCCGTCGCATTCCACAAAGAAGAATCTTCTGGGAGTTTCTTTCATGGCGAACAATGTCTATGTAAACAGCTTCTTTAACCTGAATAATAAAATTGACTTTGCTTTTGTAAACTTCATTACAGGATGTTCTATGTATATATGTGCAGTGTCAATACTACACTTTCTTAGGAAGCTAACAAAAGTAGTTTTTATAGTTCAAGAAAGTGAAGACACCTCATAGATGACATTAACGCAAATAGTATCATGCAGTTGCACGTTTGGTGCTCACTGAACAAAAGGGGAAGGTATACTTCTCAAATCTTAATGCAAAAGCACTCAAGTTATGTTTAACTTCATGTATCCTGATAAAAAAAAACTTTTCTAAGGGAAGCATTTCCAGAAGGTTCTTAGGAAGATTTTATGTGAAATATTAGAGGACACTAGTTAATGGCCCACATTCACACAAAATCGGATTTTTGAGATTAATCATTAGGTTCAATACAGTAGAGGCACAATATGATATTTGATGGCCCACATTCAGAAAAAAGCCAATTTTCAAGATTAGTCTAAAAGGTTCAATACAGTAGGCACAATATGATGTTAAATGGCACGGATCGCACCGTGGACTATTACAGCTACTGATAAGCGTAAGCTAAAAAGGAACATTTGAAACTAGCTCTGTATGGGCAAAATTCAGTTGATGCACTTGGTTATAAAGATAAATACCTTGGGTAACGGTGATGGGGTATATGTATCATCATCCTCTGCAATTACTATCACCTCATCACCCTCTTGCAAGACATAACAATCATCAGGATTTAAAATAATCTTGCCCCCGTAAGATGCCATCTTTATTCCACATGGAACAGCATCAGGAAAACTAATCAGCACATCTTCAAATTGCATTCCGACCAACTGAGGCCATCTTTTAATGTAGAACTCGCAGTTCTCAAAGCCAAGGATATCTTCCCATATCTGTGAATGCTTACTCAATTAGTCTTTGAAGGTACAGTTACAAATTAGAAAGACTGCATGTAGTCACTGAAGTGTGAAGTCTATCTAATACTCAACCAGCAAGGAAATTATAATCAGCATTATGTAGGTAAGTGTGTCAGTGTGTGCAGGTTGCAAATGTAGAACAAGCACCCACGTTAGTTTCATAAAATCTGCAGCCTCAAGCTAAAAAATGCAGTATAGAAGTAAAATGAAATACATAAGCGAGTAATTGGCAGGGCGGAGAACAACACAAGTGGAATTAAACAGAGCCAATAGCTAATATACATCTGAAAAATCGAGCGAAGATCATAAGTTTAGTGGAAGAAACTTTCTGAAGAAAACAGGCTGTACTAGAAAGGTCTCTGATATGCAATTCCACAATGCAACAATAAATAGAACCAAACAGAATGCTCAAGAGGAGTTTGTTTTCAAGGAGCGAAATATATTCAGAATTGTTGGTTAGAAAATACCTGAGCAAGGCCCGGCTGACGCGCGCATTGTATCATCAACCGACCTATCACATCATGTGCAACAACAGTTTCCACAAGGTCTCCACCAACAAGTTTGACTAGCACTTCATTGTCAAGATCACTAAGCTCAACTACAATGTGACCTCTTAGCCCTTCTTTAACTCCAGTTAAACTCAAGACTATTCGCAGTGCTCGGGCATCACTCTGGAGAAGGGACAGCTAATGTAAGCACTGATTTCATATTAAACGGTGCAATTTGATCAGCAGAACAAACCTGGTCAGCATTTCCTTCTTCAGCTAAAACCACAATTGCACGCGCCTTAGAAACTGAGACCTTGAGCATTATGGTAGATTTAGTCCAAAAATAGGAGAAAAGAGACATAATAAATTGATTAACATCACAGTAATCGACCTATCTAAAGATACCACGGTGGCATATTAACATTAACAAATGTAGCAAACAGAAGAAAATCAAAATATGTCTCTGAATCAGTAATCATAATTTTTACCTTTTTCAAGTCAGCCAGAATCAAAGGGCTTCCACTTCTACATATTACAGCCGTTCCTTTCATATCAAACTCCATTTTAGCAATATCTGCTTCCATTTCCTCTTTGTCTCTCTCGGCCATCACTACGATAGTCCCTCCTCCCAAACTTTCGTTAGCAATACATATTTGGTTCAGTAAAGATCCCTATTACCATAAAGGGAAATATGTTAGTCTGGAGAAACGCAACAAACAGCTATAAAACCATATGCATAATACAACTAACTACTATCAGTACACAGTACTGCTCATAGGAGCTGACAACAGAAAACACAATGTGAGAGGAAATATTACTCCCTCCGGTCCTTTTTACTCTGCATATAAGAATTGCCTGAAGTCAAACTTTGTAAAGTTTGACCACATTTATATGAAAAAATATCAACATCTACAATGCTAGAGTTATACAATATGAAAATCTAAGTCACGACGCATCTAATGATAATGATTTCACATTGTGAGTGTTCACATTTTTATCTATAAAGTTGGTCAAACTTTACGAGGTTTGACTTCAGACAAATCTTATATGCGAACTAAAAAGGACCGGCGGGAGTACATCTGTGTTCCACTCTTCATTTTAAAACATCGTGACCAACTCATCTGTCTGTACCGCCTCTGATGCAACGGTCGTCTTTACCATCCGTCTCTCGCGGGTTGGTCTATATAAACACACTGGGCCGCACCTGTATGCATGAGCTGTTTATTGAATATGAGCGAGTCACTGCTTGGGAAGCCCAGTTTTCTTCCAACAAATTGGAGGCGAATTATCATGTATTATCAGCCGCCGTCTGCACTGGATGGTTCAATGGGCAGGGCACCCCAAAGAGGGACAAGTAACAAGAAGCAATCTCTAGGGCTAGACACCGAGAGCCGGTTCCCGGCGACTCTCCCGTGATCATAATGAGACCTAGCCTCAAACAGCATGTAGGGTTATTACCGGATGATGTTTCCCGGGGCCCGAAGCTGTCTAAATCCTTGTCTTGTGTTGCGTCTCTCGATTCCGCCCAACCCCTCTCAAGCTACCGCATAGATGCGTTGGCCTCGCGACTAAGTCCTCATACTAGGACATCTGCCGTGACAATTCCACGACAGGTCCCGTTTGTATCCATAACTAGTTTGCCTATTTTAAGCCCACACACCAAAATGACAACAAATCAGCTGGCAGAAAATAAAATAAAAAAGACCACACTTCATGTGATATTCACACTGTAAGCTGGAGATCTGACCATCTTTCTATAACATGCCTCTACACTTGAAGCTTCAGGAAGTAGTTAAAGAGTGTCCTTATGCAATAAGAAGCACTCATATACCTAGTTGGCGTTATTCATGTTAGGATATTAGCTATTGATATAGCACTCTTATCTGAATAATAAGAAAAATAACAGAAAATGTTGCATGAAAGAAATCAGCAAAGGTTGATTCCAAGATTACCAACTTGTCGCTCCACCCGAGGATCAGAGTGTGACTCTGCTCTATGACCTCGCTCCTTCCTTTCCTCAAAGAATCAAACTTCTCTGAGATTGAATCAGTCACAAGACCAAGCATCATGGCGAAAACCAACATCCCACCAATACTGATTGAAACTGAAACCAACTTAGGACCAAAGCCCACGGCATTTGCATGATTCCCCGCATCAGCGACAAAGGTCCACGATAACCAGAGGCAATCCGACAAGCTATCATCAGTAACCCCATAAAGAGCGAGCCCACCAAGACCGATAAGCAACATTGTACCGACAAGAAGAACCAAGGGTTTAGCGTACGGATGGAGTGACAAAAATATATCTACTCTGTACGCCAACCGCTTGTTGAAGGCAACCTCGGAGCCTCCCGATCTCCTCAGCCTGGACAAAAGGTCTATGTACTTGAGAATAATTATCGGCGCATACAGCGCGGACAGCGAGAGCAGCAGGGAGAAATTCTTCAGGCTTCTGCTGGGCACAAACTCGTCGTTGCTCTGGTACGAAAACACACTGCTCATGTCCAGAGACGAGTCCATGACGACGATACATGACTGCAACTTCGCGGTGGCCGCGCCAAGCTGTCCCTGGCAGAATCGAAACGAGCGGAGCGGCGGTAAGGCTGCCGCCCTCTTGCGTAATGTGCGCGCAGAGTGAAATGGGTCAGGATTTTACCCGCAAATGGTGGACCTGGTCGTGCAGGGAGAAGTTCCTGTGGAGGAGGGAGGCGAAGCAGAGCAGAATGGCCTGGAATGGAAGCATCAACACATTCAGCTATGATCAGACAACTGTAGGCAGTCAACAAAAGTCAAACCCCGCGAGTTCACCGTGACTCACCGCTGCGGAGAGCATCCCGGACCACCGGAGGGTGAGCGCCGACGCCGGGGGCGACTTCCTCTCGGGCACCGCCTGCGGGGCGGCCGGCGGCGCGGCTGCAGCTGCGGGCGCCTGCGCATCGCCGCGGCGGACGCCCGCGTACCGGGGGTCCCACCCGCGGAGGCGCGGCGCGGAGGGGGGCTGCGGCGACTGCTGCTCCGGCGAGGGGTGCGGGGAGCGGGAGCGGGAGCGGGGGGCCGGGAGCGGGCGGCGGTCGGCGGGCGAGTAGGGCTTGTAGGAGCGGGAGGTGGAGGGGAAGGGGGCCCTGGGGGCGAGGGACCTGGAGGAGGAGGGGAGGAAGGGCGGCGCCGGCGGGAAGAACCAGTCGCGGTGCGGCGGCTGCGGCGGCGGCGACGGGGAGTGGTCGGGGTCCAGGGGCATTCTCGGTATGCCGGCGCTGAGGAGTGGGGGCGAGGCAAGGGATGTCGTTATTTTTTTTTTCTTTTTTTTTGATGATGATGGAAGGGATGTCGTTGGGTTCGTTGGGGTTTGTTGGGTTGCCGCATGTTCGGTTGGGTGGAATAATTCCTCCCTTGTCGTTGACTTGCAGGCCCGGCGATTAAAATTTAGATTTTTGTTTTGGTTTCTTAATTTTCTATTAACTGGAACTCAGTGTCTACGATGTGCTTAAACTTTCCATTTTTTAAAACTTGTTTAAACATTACATTTATCTTTATTTAAACGATGTGACCATCTCGGAAACCCTATATTATCTGGCGCATCTTTTCATCTCTCCACTCGTAGCTATAAAACTTGGAAATTTTGGGTTCTATAGAAAATTGGAATTATTCAAATAAATCAAAAAATAATTCAATGGTGAAATTGCTAGAACTTTAGCTAAATTTGGCATGTCGTTTCCGAGAAACATATATTTTTAATTTTAGTTTAATTTTTGGGTTGTAATTCATATCACATTCTTATGAAACAATTATGGTAAATCAGGAATAACTTCACTCGCCAATGTGGCCATATTTCAACTAAAATTAACATACAATTCTAGACAAACTTGGTATTTTAGTTCTAAGTTCAGTTTTGGGTTCAAAATTCAAATTGCACAAAAAATAGTCTAGTAAATCATTAATACTTCAGTGACAAAGCTAGTAAAATTTATCTTGAATTTGCATATGATTGATAAAAATATGATATTTTAGTTTCAATTGTGAGGAGAAAGAGAAAAGAAACGACATTGCATAGAGAAGATAGTAAAAATATCGCATGACTTTGCTGTTATATTTTTGTCACATGCCTTATTGATCTTTATCCAAAAATTGCTCCAGAAAATATTTATGTAAAATGTGTTTTGGTCCAAGATGATATCATAATAATTTCAATTATTACAAACTTTGTAAGTCGAAATATTCCCTCCGATTCATAAAGATGATTCAGCTTATGAAAATCATCAAAATAAAACATAAAAAATAACAAAATAACAAAATAATGGAGGCTTAATGTTCATTTATCTTTAGTAAAGTGTCAATTGTGCTACATGTCTATAACAAGTCATGGGTGCATCAACGCTCTACATAAAACTTCTTTTTGTTGCCAATATTAAATTGCATATAAAGATTCAAGATTGTGTATTTTAAAGTTAACGGTCTAAAAACAATTTTTTTGTTATTCCTAAACAACTTTTAGGTCGAGTCTAGTTAAAATAAATACTATTTATATTAAACTTTTATACCTTGTCATTATTTACTTATAATATCAAAATGCATATTAACTTTGATTACTTAGTGGTATAATTAATCACATAAAAATATTATTAATGTGGGCTATAGTGTTTTTACTTATATGGTTCGAATGTATGCCATTAAATTGTAATATTATGTGATGTTGCCATATGTTTTAACAAAACTTAGGTTAGCACTTTATTTTCTAGAAGGTTTGCATCTTTATAACAAATCATGTTTTAATGTGAAAAATGAAGTAGGACAAAACGCATGCCTCAATGAATAATGTATGACACTTTTCATGAACTATAGTGTGTGTGTGTGTGTGTGCGCGCGCGCGCGCGCGTGTGTAGGGGGGGGGGTAATATTTATAAAAATATTGGTAGAGACCTAAAAAGCAAGTATAGAAAACTCTAGAGTGCATATTGTGTTTATAAGGACTTCTACCGAATTGTTGACCATTCACGTTAGTGATTTTTTCTATCAAATGTCTCTAACATGTTTCAGTGGGATCAAAAATTAGCGGACGGTGTGTGTGTTTTTTTGTACTTGTATTGAGGTGATATTGTTTATAATAATCACCAACTAGTTAAAGGTTATCAAGTAAATCATTAGATCAGATGTGTTCCTTCCCGGTGGTACATGGTTCCAACATCTTCACACCAAAGTATTACAAATGAGTTTAGATCTAAACATAAAGGTTGTCGTTCTGACTTAACCTTTAAAACAAAGCATGTTTGTGCATTGCTTTTTGAAATATGCATGTTAGTTCCCAATAATATAAAAAACATGTGTTTATTCCACATGACACGCATGGCTTGCAGAGAAACATATGTCCAAGAACTAGTATGCTCTACAATTTGATATCTTAAATCTTAACTTTGTAGTGGTAGACTGAGCTGAATCAATCCCTACCCGATAGTCCTTGAAACCAGTACCCCCAACCTTGCCAATATTGATCAATGCTCACCTTAGACTTATTTAGCACACAAGAAAAAAAATCCTGACCAGGATCTCTAGCCACCCCCTATGATTTCCTCTCTATTGACTGGATAAGTTTTCTTCCTTATTATAGTGTACTACTATCTCCGTTTAAATTATTTGAAGTTCAAGCTTCGTACTGATTAATTTTTTCTATGTTTCACTAAGTATATAGAAAAGTATGTTGCTAACATCAATTATGTATGTAGTATAAATATACATTTTATGACCAGTCTAATTAAACTAATTTGATGTTGTAGATAATGATATATTTTTCTATAGATCCAGGCAAACTTAAAGAAGTTTGATCTTAGACAAAGTAGGACATTTTGGAGGACGAGCTCCATGGAGTTTTAAAAAAATATCAAAAGACACATTTTGATGTTTCGAAAAATTCTGAAAAAATCGTACGCATTGATGTGGATGTATTCTACATTTGTGTAAAGTCTGACAATGAAATGCATTAATGTTCATCATTTTCAAAAAGAACATTTTCTCTCATTTTTGTGTAGCTCTCACCATATTGTACATCATCTTCAAATTTTACACACATGTAGTATACATTCATATAAACATGTGTGTTTTTTAGAATTTTTTATAACTTCAAAATGCTAATTTTGAAAAAAAAACAAAAAAGAGCTTCATGGAGCTCGTCCTCCATTTAGCATTTCTGCTTTAAAAAATAGAACCTCAAATAATTTGAAGGAAAGAGATAACTACTTACCGTGCATAGAATATCATTTCCCCTGCTCTTACTTGAGTTCCCTTGGTCGAACTTGAATGGAGTAAATAGCAAAAACCTACCACATTTAGAGCTAGTGTTACGAAACTACCACTTTCTTTAATTTCTCAAAAAGCTCCTACTATCACTATTTTGGTTGATTGTTCCAAAAAAAACACTAATGAGTGAATGGTTATGTCTTAGTCCGGTTTATGACATGGAGGGCCCGCTCGTCAGCTTCATGTGGCAAAAAGTCAACACCGCTATGTAAACAGTTAAGCTAACCGTTATGACCAGGTAGGGCCCACATGTCACCTTCTTCTCATATGTCTCCCTTTTCTCTGTACCCCATCGACGATCCCTTTTCTCTGCACTAGTCCACCACGCTTGCTATAGTGGCCGGACAGTTGGTCGCCTTAGCACAACTACCGGCGAGCAGCCTGCCCACACCGCCGCCGCCGCCTCATGCTGCTTCCAGACGGCGCCCAACCGCTCCCTCTTGCTCCCAGCCGGCGCCCAGCCACCCTCTCATGCATCGATGACGTTCCTACTGCTCTGGTGGCCTTCCATGCTGGAGGGCACCAGAGGAGAAGCCCGCGCGGCCGCACATGAAGACGAGGCGTTGCAAGCTCTGGGCCATGTTGTCGCCGCCATCGTCAGCCTCCCTTTGAGCTGGAGCTTGTGCTTAGCAGCAAGCAACAGCAACCGCGATAGAGGGCAGCAGCAACACAACGACATAGCCAAGGCCGCAACAGCCACGACCGGCCACCACCACGATCGGCCGATGCAGCCATGACCAGTGCCAGCACGAGGACCCGATTACTTTTTTAAAAAAGTTATAGGGACTCTTGTTTTTTTGAAAAAAGTTAGATGGACCTGATTGCTTTCTTTAAATAGTTACAGGGACCCGGTTGCTTGTTTTTTGAAAAGGACAGACATGTGTGCTCGACCTGTCACAACGGTCAAAGCTGACCGTGTTGACTTTTATGCCACGTCAGGCCTGACGGGGCCCAACCTTGTCATAATCGCGGTTAAAGTTAACGCTTCGGTCACTAGTGTTTTTTTCTCAAACAGTCAACCAATATAGTAGTGTCTTTTTGAGAAACTAAAGTAAATGGTAATTTTGTACTGTATAACGCTAGCCCCAAATGTGGTATTTTATTTTATTTTTTTGCTATTTACTCAACTTGAATGGTGTCTTGGCCAGCAGTGCCTGTGATCTGAATGTAGAAGGAGCGAACCGGGCTGAGCCATGTGGATGTGCTTCCATCATGCATGTAAGCACACCTCACATTTTCAGTCTCTCTTTCATGAACGGATCTCCAAGCAAGCTCATGTCCTGCCGCTTAAGTTTCACTGACCGCCGCTTGGCAAAGTGAGATTCAAAACTGGGGATACATCAGCCCTATGTCTCGTTTTGGACGGCCCATGTCCTGTTTGAAAACATGAGGGAAACGTAGCACAATATATCTTGAGGGACAACCATATATATACACTATTGGTTTTCTTTTACTCTGCGCATTAGGTTTTGCTGAAGTCAAACTCTTCAAAATTTGACTAAATTTATAAAGAATATTATTGACATTCACGATACGATATCAATATCATTACATCCATCATGAAATAAAAATTCATATTATGTTTACTTGGTATTGTAAATGTCGATATTTTTTAATATAAATTTGGTCAAAGTTTACGATATTTGACTTTGAACAAATCTAATACGCGAAGTAAAAAGAAACTGAGCGAGTACTTTGCGTAAACTTTAGAGAACAAAATATACTTTTCTCTAAAAATTCTTCAGTATAAACCATAAACTCTACATTATCTCTGATATGATCTTTTAGCAACCCTACATTAGATCGATTTAAAATAATATACTCCCTTCAATTATTATTAATTGCCATGGTTTTAATACAATGTTTGTACTAAAGTTATGACAATTAATGTGGATCGAAGGGAGTAATTTGGATACACATAAGCGCTATTAAAGGCAAACAAAGCTGGACGCGACATTGACATATTCAAAGTGTAAATCATGGCCTGGCATTTTTCCTCTTAAGGATAGAAATCAAGACACAACACACTGATGTCAACCATATACGTGACCTTGCATGTACCAGTGTGCCGTCTTTCGCTTTCTGCGGCTCTTACTAATCTGTTCCACACTTATTACCATCGGTCTATTACATTTTTTTTATCAATGACTACAATTAGAAAAAATATCATGGTTTTTCCACATTGTTTCACGCATACATCCTTGACCTTACAATAAAATATCATTGCCTTAATTGAAACTTACCAACAAAATCAAATAGTACTACTATTTATCAGCTTCATCAGATGATAGGAGAGTCTGAACAACAGATTCCATAGTCGACCTCTTTCTTGTATCTTCCTCCAAACAAGAAACGACCAATTTGATCAACGTTCTAGCCTGCACATAGCTGAATTGCCCGCCCAATTTGCAATCCACAAATTCTTCAATCCAAGATTCATCATTTCCTTCCAGCTTATCTGCAAGCATTGTGACAAGCTTCCTGATCACCATGTCCACCTCTGCATCTGAACCAACGGTCAACTCCGATACTCTGCTTCCAGATAGAAGCTCAAGAAGCACAACTCCATAGCTATACACGTCGACTTTCGACGTGATAGGGCGGCCGGAAATCCACTCGGGAGCAATGTAGCCTGTGGTTCCTCGCACATGAGATGTGTTCTGGTTGGATCCACCTCGGTTTAGTAACTTTGCCAACCCAAAGTCAGTGATCTTAGGCTCAAAGTTTTGGTCCAAGAGTATATTCTCGGGTTTCACATCGCAATGGATGACCCATTCTAGGCACTCATGGTGAAGATAGGCCAACCCTTTCGCAACACCTAATGCAATATTGAACCGTTGCTTCCAGTCCAGCAAGATGATGCTTTTATCACCGAACAAAATGCTAGCAAGTGAGCCGTTCTCGACATATTCACAAACCAACAGCCTGTGAGATCCTTCCGAACAAAACCCCCATATTCTCACCAGATTCATGTGGTAAATCCTAGCAATCACACTCAGCTCGGCTTGGAACTCTTCTTTGCCCCGACTTATATGCTTCAGCTTCTTCAGAGCAACTGGTCTTTCATCTTCTAAGACACCTTTGTACACCACACCCGAGCTTCCCCTTCCCAGCTCAACTTTGAAATTCATTGTTGCCTTCACAAGTTCTCTGTAACTGTACCTTCTAAAATGACTGGTCATCACCTTGTATCCTTCCTCGGTCGCCCATACTTCTGATGGCCTAACCTCTCTTCTCAAAACAAAGAACCATGTGAATGCTATAAAGGAAACCTCAACGACAAAAAATGCAGCTATGAAACCGTAGAAGTACAGCCACTTTGGTTCTTCCACATCGGTGTTATGCGCTTCTAGAATTGGTGGTATGCTCATTTGGTTGCAGTCAAGATGAGGTGGTGCAGGATCAAACACATCGGAGCGAGGGAAAGCTGTATTTGAAACATTTACCCTGTCAGGAAGCTTGAGATATATTGTCCGTGCATCGTTTGTTGGGTAGGTCCGTCCGCTGAAAAGACTAGCTTTTGGATAGCATGAGGATGTATCTTCCTGGTACTGAAAGCCTTTGCAGGTGCAGTCATTCATGCAGATATTCCTACAATAATAAAAGGAAACCGGGAGCAAATGTTTCTGATCAGAGCCCCAAAAATCTGTATGCTTGAGTTTCACAAACTTCATAGGTTCCTGATGATCACATGTTATGTTGACAATAGCCGTGCAACCTTCAGTCCAATTACCCGGGTTGCTCATCACATAGCCTGGTGCACACGAACATGTAGGTTTAGGTGAGTAGTGACAGATTCCATTAGGACCGCATAAGCCGTGGACGTTGCAAGGTTGAGATATTGCTGCCATTGAAACTGACCATGACCCATCTAAGTCATTCAAGCTATATAACCGGAGATTACCATCAGGATCCAGAGTTAGCCTTCTCTTAATCCCTGGCCCTGCATCACAGGCCACAAGTGGCCGGCCATCAGCAAAATCACTCGACCCAAAACTCCCATTACTGTCCAAAATCCCCAATCTAGTATTGTTATACTGGTTTCTATTATCCTCATAGAGAGTCTGGTCAGGGTCTGGCCAGTATATATCCGAAACCTCAGGAATGTCATATATAAGTGACAGTACCGAAAGATCGCTGAAACGGAATATGTAGTTACCAGAAACATGTGACCGGGTTGTAGGCACTAACTTTGTAGAAGCGGTGAAGTGTTGCGTCGGCAGTATAGTGTCCGTGGGTGAATCAAAACTCTGCCATATTGTCTTACCATCGGTATCCTTCAAGATGAGATTCCCAGTATCCAACAGCTGAGCTTGCTGAACATTCGTGAAGTTGCCGCCAGCTTGCCACACAACCGCGCCATCATAATCTACGAGGACCATATTGCCATCCCTCTGCAAGGTGAAGGCTGCCCTTTTGACATGGACAGGGCGGCCGCGATTTGCACTCCAGACGACGGTTTTGTCTGCAGCCTTGGAGTGCCATATCGAAAATGTGAAGGCGTCGGTGTAGATGCTGTAGAAGCCGCAGGAGAAGGTGCCATCCGGTGACTGCAGCACGTCGGTTTGGAAGGCTTCGACGGCTAGAGAGGATCCCAACGGCAGAGTGTCATGTGCTACAGCTCTTGAAAATAAGAGCAGAGCCATGGAAGTGGTGGCAAGCAGAAGTGAAAGAGTAGGAGCCATGGTTGCAGAGATGGTTTCAGCTCATGGCAGCACAAGTACTACTTGTATACCATAAATTTCTTGGTGGATGCATACAGGGTGCTTCAGTGTCACCCATGTCAACAGACAAGAGCTTTTCAGTGCAAGTAGACCAAGTTCGACTTTTGCGGCCGCCAAGCTTGATGAAAAGTCCTCAAGGAGAATGACACATCTTGGACAGATGAATGAAGACAATGTACCAGGCTTATAACTCTCAATCAGGGTGGGGTCTCCCTTATCCATGTACAGCTAAGCTGATGTGCTTCCTATTGATTTTTTTTGTACTTAACACTCAAAAGGATTTGACCTGGCTTCAGGAGCCAGAATCAGGTCATTGTCAAAACAGTCTATTTTCATAACTGTGATGTTAACTTGCTTTTTTTGTGAATGAATGTTAACTTGCTAATATAATACGTGGAATAATACAAGCCACATCCGCTGCAAGTGTGGAGAAAGTTGAAAAATACTGCGTTGGGTACCAAGATGCCCATTTGCCTCAACTTTGTGAAGTGTGTCTTATCCAAGTGAGAAGAAATTAAGCTTTTCTTTTCTAGTCTGATCAGCATGGTCCTAAGATCCTTCCTACCAGTACAAAAGGCATTGTTTCATCCTTTTCAGGAGGTATAACTATGTGTGCACACCGTTTTGGGATCTCAAGACATTCAAGGTCCAGCAGATCCTAGTAAATGGTTACTACAGTGTTAGGCATGTCCAGTGGATCCGGGTACAGAGTTACTAGGATGTCCTGAAAACTCCCCTTTTTCGTGTTTTTGACATTTTTCGTCGGTTATAGTACACCGTTTTGGGGTCTCGGAACAATCCTTGTTTTCACGTATTCTCGCCATTTTTGTGGGCTATATATAGCACACCCTTTTTGGTATCCTGCGCCAATAAACATGCAAGCATAGGAAACGGGAGATGCAGTCATATCAGATCATTGTTTTATTATTAATCCGGAAGAAAAGACTCAGAAAAAAAAATCATGTCAGCAAAAAGGCAAGATGAGACGAGCAGTAAGATATAAATTCTAAACTATTTTTCCAAATACATTGCAACAGAATGCGTCAAGACATTGTACCAGTGAAAATATGCAACAGAGAGAGTCAAACATGCAACAGAGTAACAAATGGATTTAGGTATACTTAAGGTCAAATATAAAATCAACAATGGGTCCATAGCTCAGTGGTAGAGCAATTGACTGCAGATCAATAGGTCACCGGTTCGAACCCGGTTGGGCCCTATTCTATTTTTATTTTCTTTTTCAACTACTGTCTTGGCCTTCCACACTAGCTTCGCAAGTATTTACTCTTTTTTTTTACCATATCTAGATTTATTCCTTTTCATCCTTTATGTGTTTTTTGGCATGTCAATTCTTCTTTGATAGGGTTGTTATGCTTACATTAGATGGTTACTTCAAAATTAAGGCAATTATGTATTATATTCTGTGAACCATGACCTATTCTATTTTTATTTTCTTTTTCAACTACTGTCTTGGCCTTCCACACTAGCTTCGCAAGTATTTACTCTTTTTTTTAACCATATCTAGATTTATTCCTTTTCATCCTTTATGTGTTTTTTGGCATGTCAATTCTTCTTTGATAGGGTTGTTATGCTTACATTAGATGGTTACTTCAAAATTAATGCAATTATGTATTATATTCTGTGAACCATGATAGACTGATATATGTATTTTTAGACACGTAGGAAGAACATTTCTCCAATTAGGCCCCTTCAAAAGAATCTTATAATGGTTTGCATCACCCAAAAAAAGCATGTTACATAAAAGCTGGAATTGACAATCCAAGAGCACAGCTTGAAGTACGTGTACCTAATTTATGATAGCTTCGCAAGTATTTACTCTTTTTTTTAACCATATCTAGATTTATTCCTTTTCATCCTTTATGTGTTTTTTGGCATGTCAATTCTTCTTTGATAGGGTTGTTATGCTTACATTAGATGGTTACTTCAAAATTAATGCAATTATGTATTATATTCTGTGAACCATGATAGACTGATATATGTATTTTTAGACACGTAGGAAGAACATTTCTCCAATTAGGCCCCTTCAAAAGAATCTTATAATGGTTTGCATCACCCAAAAAAAGCATGTTACATAAAAGCTGGAATTGACAATCCAAGAGCACAGCTTGAAGTACGTGTACCTAATTTATGATAGCTTCGCAAGTATTTACTCTTTTTTTTAACCATATCTAGATTTATTCCTTTTCATCCTTTATGTGTTTTTTGGCATGTCAATTCTTCTTTGATAGGGTTGTTATGCTTACATTAGATGGTTACTTCAAAATTAATGCAATTATGTATTATATTCTGTGAACCATGATAGACTGATATATGTATTTTTAGACACGTAGGAAGAACATTTCTCCAATTAGGCCCCTTCAAAAGAATCTTATAATGGTTTGCATCACCCAAAAAAAGCATGTTACATAAAAGCTGGAATTGACAATCCAAGAGCACAGCTTGAAGTACGTGTACCTAATTTATGATAGCTTCGCAAGTATTTACTCTTTTTTTTAACCATATCTAGATTTATTCCTTTTCATCCTTTATGTGTTTTTTGGCATGTCAATTCTTCTTTGATAGGGTTGTTATGCTTACATTAGATGGTTACTTCAAAATTAATGCAATTATGTATTATATTCTGTGAACCATGATAGACTGATATATGTATTTTTAGACACGTAGGAAGAACATTTCTCCAATTAGGCCCCTTCAAAAGAATCTTATAATGGTTTGCATCACCCAAAAAAAGCATGTTACATAAAAGCTGGAATTGACAATCCAAGAGCACAGCTTGAAGTACGTGTACCTAATTTATGATAGCTTCGCAAGTATTTACTCTTTTTTTTAACCATATCTAGATTTATTCCTTTTCATCCTTTATGTGTTTTTTGGCATGTCAATTCTTCTTTGATAGGGTTGTTATGCTTACATTAGATGGTTACTTCAAAATTAATGCAATTATGTATTATATTCTGTGAACCATGATAGACTGATATATGTATTTTTAGACACGTAGGAAGAACATTTCTCCAATTAGGCCCCTTCAAAAGAATCTTATAATGGTTTGCATCACCCAAAAAAAGCATGTTACATAAAAGCTGGAATTGACAATCCAAGAGCACAGCTTGAAGTACGTGTACCTAATTTATGATGGCACATAGAACTGATATGAGTATGTGCAAGTTCCTGACTAGCGTTCTAATACATATCTGAATCTGTAAGGATACAAACTGATGTTCAATTTGCATTCATAATACAGAGTGGAGGATATGGGCACACCAACTATCTTATTTCTTGTGTAATTATATATTCATTAGGGTCAAATCTAATAAAATAAACGGTTCCATAGCTCAGTGGTAGAGCAAATGACTGCGGATCAATAGGTCACCAGTTTGAACCCGGTTGAGCCCGTTTTTCTATTTCTATTTCCTTTTTCAACTATTGTCTTGGCCTCCCACACTTTCTTCGCAAGTATTTACTTCTTCTTTTTTACCATATCTAAGCTTTATTCCTTTTCATCCGTTATGAATTTTTTGGCATCTCGATTCTTCTTTGAGAGAATTGTTATGCTTACATTCGATGGTTACCGCTATTTGAATAGTTCTCAATTACTTCAAAATTAAGGCAATTATGTATTAAATTCGGGGCATAATAGACTGATATGCGTATTTTTAGACACATAGGAAGAACATTTCTCCAATTAGGCCCTTTTAAAAGAATCTAAGAATGGTTTGCATAACCCAAAAAGAATATGTTACGTAAAAGCTGGAATTGGCAATCCATGAGCACAGCTTGAAGTATGTGTACCTATTTAGGATGGCACATACAACTGATATGAGTATGTTTACCATCGCAAAAAAAAAGAAGATATGAGTATGTGTAAGTTCCTAACTAGCATTCTAATCCATATCTAAATCTGTAAGGATACAAACTGAGTTGTTTCTTTCTCTCGATACGCAGAGGGGAGAGCATGCCCTGTCTCAGGATATTCAATTTGCATTCATAATACAGAGTGAACCACTTAATATTTGAACGCAAGGATCCGGGTGCACCGTCTATCTTATTGCTTGTGTAATTATATTTTATTAGGGTCAAATGCAATAACATTAGCTCAGTGGTAGAGCAATTGACTGCAGATCAATAGGTCACCGGTTTGAACCCGGTTGGGCCCTATTTTTTTCTCCTTTCTATTTTTATTTCCTTTTTCAACTACTGTCACACTTTCTTTGCAAGTATTTACTCTTCTTTTTTACCATATCTAGCTTTAATTATTCCTTTCCATCCCTTATGTATTTTTGGCATGTCGATTCTTCTTTCATAGGATTGTTATGCTTACATTAGTTGGTTACCGCTGTTTGAATACTTCTCAATTACTTCAAAATTATGGCAGTTCTGTATTATATTCTGTGGAGCATGATAGACTGATATACGTATTTTTAGACACGTAGGAAGAACATTTCTCCAATTAGGCCCTTTTAAAAGAATCTAAGAATGGTTTGCATAACCCAAAAATAGCATGTTACATAAAAGCTGGAATTGGCAATCCGTGAGCACAGCTTGAAGTACATGTATCTAATTTATTATGGCACATACAACTGACATGAGTATGTGTAAGTTCCTAACTAGCATTCTAATCCATATCTAAATCTGTAAGGATACAAACTGATGTTCAATTTTCATTCATAATATAGAGTGAACCAAATAATATTTAGACACAAAGATTGCACCATCTATCTTATATCTTGTGTAATTATATATTAATTAGGGTCATTTGCAGAAATATAAATGGGTCCATAGCTTAGTGGTAGAGCAATTGACTGCAGATCAATAGGTCACCGGTTCGAACCCGGTTGGGCCCTTTTTTTCTTCTATTTTTATTTCCTTTTTCAACTACTGTCTTTGCCTTCAACACTTTCTTCACAAGTATTTACTTCCATGTTCTAAGTTTAACCATATTCCCTTTTCATCTGTTATGCATTTTTGGGCATGTTGATTCTTCTTTCTGAGAACCGTTGTGCTTACACTAGATGGTTACTGCAATTCGAAGTTCGAACAGTCCTCAAATACTCCAAAATTGAGCTTATTATGCTGTGGAGTATGGTAGACCAATCTACACATTGTTAGACACGTAGCAAAGAACATTTCACGAATCAGGGCCCTTTTAAAAGAATCTAAGAATGGTCTGCAGACCCCAAAAGTAGCATTTTACATAAAAGCTAGAACAGGCAGCCCATGGGCACAGCCTGAAGTACATTTCTACCTAATTTATGATGCCACATACGACTGGTATGGGTATGTGTCCAAGGCACGCCTGCCAGGCGATGCTAATCTGAAGAAAAATAATAATACTCTAAATAGGCCGTCCGTAAAGGATACGGAACTCAATTGAAACAGTTTTGGCCAATCTGCTCCGCATATGAAGACAGGTAGCTATATAGTTTACGTTGCTACAAGGCCAAATTGTTGCCTTGATATTGCTTGAGCAGCCAAAACTAGAGAAGGAAGGAATGCAGTATGCTACCCGGAGGTATCACATTATAGGATGGGTGTAAACGGATACACTACTGATTAATCAACTTGTTGAAAGCTCTCATGTAAAGAGGGAGGCATATGGTCTGAAACAATGTTGGCATACAAGCTCACATCTGATTCACAACTGAAACAGGTGAACCCAACTAAGTTGTGTGCTACAGTAGTTAATTTCAGAGGAACTGTGCAGAAGCAATAAGATGAAACCACTTACCCAGAATGGGCAGAGGGGAGCGCTAGATTTCATCCAAGCATCAGTGTCAGCCTGTCAGTGTAAGCAACGCCACCGGAGAGGGAGCCGCCGCTCAAACGACACAAAACCGGCACCTCACATTATTAGTCAGTGCCCTGTCGATCAAACCCTGGAAATCAGTAAGAGAAGCTAATCGCTTTTACCCTGGAGATCACATTGTTAGTCAGTGTAATTAATGAGCCAAGGGGCATACGCGAACAAGGCGTCGAAATTGATGTCCGGCGGTGGGGAACAGGCAGAAGAGCAGGGCCGCGAGCTCCTGGCCCAAGAGCACGGCGCCCGCGTCCTGGGGGACCAGGAGGCGGAGCCCGAGCGCGGCCCGGGCGCCGGCGTAGTGGTCGTCGAGCAGCTTCGGGAGGCGGAGGAGGAGGCGGGGGAGCGCCGGGAGCGCGGTGCTACGGCAGGAACGTGAGCGCGAATCCCTCGGCGGCGCGCGCGGGGAGGGCGATCGAGGGCCTGCCGGAGGTCGTGGAGCGCGTCGGATGCGACCCGGCTGACGTCGGGGCCGGGGGACAGCGCCCTCAGCTGCTCCTGCGCCGCCGCCGGCCAGAAGAGCGCCCCGCCGCGCGGCACCACCGGGATCGATCGCAGGTCGCCGCGCGCCTCCATCATCTCCATGGCTGCTGCTCTCTCAACTGCTTTCCCTTCTCTCTCGCCCTTCTTCCTTTTTTTTAGGGATGACACAACCGCTTCCTTCTTTTTTTGAGAATACACAACCGCTTCGTTTTTTTTTGCTTGGTCGTTGGGCCTTAATTTTTTTAGGGGTCGTTGGGCCTTAATGTGATTTCTTTTGTTGGGCCAAGCACGGCCTCGGCTCGGCCAACATGATCAATACGGCCCATCCTCCACACTGGACTGAAGCTTATCCATTTCCAGCTCCTTCCTTACTTTCTTTTGTTGGGATATGCTCGCGTGTATGGTGCT